>NC_142044.1:4705000-5005000 GCF_982192425.1 Myodes glareolus | reverse complement strand
AGTCTAAGTCTTAGTTGTTAGTAATTGTTAGTGGTTGAAAAGAAATCACTAGATATGAATCAGGGATGGTGTTGGGATAATGCATTCAATGACTAAAATGTCCTAGCTTTTTCTTTAGAAACCTAGGGTTTGAGAGATTTGTTTAAGGATTAGCTAGCTAGAAAAATCTGGAAACTTTGATAATTTAAAAAAAAAAGCCCTGCTATTTTTATTGAAAGACCTTGATGGCATTGCTGTTCGATTTAGTCTATTTTGGTGGATTCATGAACTGAATGACTTCATTTGGAAGTAATGTCATCTTTCATTACAGAGCCCAACTGTCTTGCCGCTACAACAGAGTTTTAACTTGCTGCATTTTCCAAAATCCCATCCGTGCAAGCGTCATGCTGTAGGCCCTAATTGCTAGTTTTTTCTCTATACAGGATTGTTTTTCATTAGGTTCACTTGATTCATCCATCCATCGCTGGATTTGGGAACACTGGCAACATAATCAACACACTTCCTACAATCTTCAGGCTTCACATATGCTGATGATGATGTAAACCAACTCTGCCCCAATCATCTTCCCCTTCTCTTAGGGTCTTACTACATATTGCAACAGAGGATGATATTGGAGGTGAAGATAGTAACATGAAGTTTGGCACTACACTGAAGAATTGTAGGCATCTTTTGGAATGTGCCAAGGAACTTGATGTCCAAATAATTGGGGTTAAGTGAGTATTTCTGTCTTGGTTTGTTTGTTTTGTTTCAGTACAGAAAAGAATAAATATGTCTTTTCTTTGATTCTTTTTTTGGACAAGGTCTTTCTGTGTAGTCTTGGAGCTAGCTATGCAGCTGTGTAGGCCCAGCTGTCCTCAGCTCAAAAAGATCTGCCTGCCTTTGCCCCTTGAGTGCTGAGATTAAAGGCATGCGCCACCACTGACCAGCTAAACATGTCTTTTCTATACTGTTGAAGTGACAAGCTAGCACAGGGTAATGAAATCTGTTGGTTTGGGTTTTGCTATGCCAGGTGTTGGACTCAAACCTTTGCTTTATCACTGCGCTACACCCCATCTCTACACTGTCTTTTACTGATTTTCTTTTCAGGGTTTTTTTTTGTTGTTGTTGTTTTGAGGCAGTCTTACTATGTAGCCTATGTAGCTCTGTTTGAACTGCACATGAGATTCTGCTGTAATTTCTCAAGTGTCAGGATCGTTGATGTATGTAGCACCAGATAAATCGCCTTTTAATTTGAATGGGAAGAATTTACTCCTGATTCTAAGGCTTGTTAAAATGGCATTCAGCTTATAAGTTGTAGGTTTCATTTTGTTTCTGTTTCTAATGATTTCTTTTTCTCTCAATCCCTCATTGGCACTTAAGTAAGTCAGACTTTGAAATCAGGTATGTATAGTGGTGCCTACAATCCCAGCACTCAGGAATTAGAGAGAGTGGGAGAAGGCTTATAGATTTAAGGCCAGCTCTGTCTATAAGACCTTGTCTTTAAAAACCAAAAACGGGGAAAAATGAGCTTTATCTTTTTATTTTTCTATATGAGGAAACCAAGACTTAAGTCGGTTGTTCGTTTGGGTTTTGCTTTGTGTAGGGCAGTCTCTCTCGCCATGCTGGTCTAGAACTCTTAAGTCAGGTGGCTCAGTATTTAAATGAAGGAGATTTGTAGTGTCAGTTGATTGGTGCTACTTACTTTCTGTATACATAAAGGAAGCCATGCTTTAGATCTATGGCTTCCAAATAACCATTCAGAGACTTGTTATGAATGCTTGGCCGATAGCTTAGGCTTATTAACTAGCTCTTACATCTTGAATTAGTCTGTATTTCTTACTTACGCTCCACCACATGGCAGTACATTTTTCAGTATGGCATGTTCATCTTGCTTCTTTCTCTCTGTGCTTTCTGGCTCACTCTCCTTGACTTGCTTAGCCTGCCTTCTTATACTATCCATAGAAGTCATTATTCATAGTGGGCTTACAGTTGTACCCAGAGACAATGTGCATATGCCAGTCTGATGGAGGCAGTTCCAGGTAACTCTAGTTTGTGTCACATTAAAGCAAACAAAAACAGCTAGCCAGCAGTCACTGAGTGATGCTTGACTCATTAGAATATGCGTTTGCTTGTAGACAAATAGTATAAATAGTATTGTCCAAACATAGCGTCATAGCATTGAGTAATTAGCGTCTACTCTGGTATCAGATACTTAGTAAAGGTAAAATATACTCAGCAGTGTCATTACCTAGTGATAATTGAAAGGAATTGCAGAAAGTGCTTCAGAGCCACACTGCTTTAAATTACTACCTTATTTCTTTCAGATTCCATGTTTCAAGTGCTTGCAAAGAATATCAAGTATACGTACATGCTCTCTCTGATGCTCGGTGTGTGTTTGACATGGCTGTAAGTTCTCGAATTATTATCTTTAAATCAGGGTGTTATTTCAGAGTCATTTTCAATTAGTGTGAATTAGTTACTGTTTAAAATTAGTACAGCACACACATGATTTTTTTTTCTTTTTTCATTTTCTTTTTTTTTTTTTTTTTAAGACTGGGTTTCTCTGTAGCTTTGGAGCCTGTCCTGCCACTAGCTCTTGTAGACCAGGCTGGCTTCGAACTCAGAGATCTGCCTGCCTCTGCTTCCCAAGTGCTGGGAACGCCGCCACCACCCAGCTCACATGATTTTTTTTAAAAAAATTTTAGGTTTTATGTTGCTTATATGTATATATGTGCACCATGTTCATGCCTGGTACCCATGGAGGTCAGAACTGGGTGTATGTTGGAGCTCCTGGAACTAGTGTTAAGGATGTTTTAAGCTGGGAACTGAACCCAGGTTCTCTACAATAATGACAAGTACTCTTAATCATTGAGCCATTTCTTCAGGACTGCATACTTGAATTTTATTATATTTCTGGTTGAAACAGGGTTTCGCTGGCTCTCCTCTGTAGACCAACCTGCTCTGTAAACCAGGCTGACTTCAAACTCAGAGATCTGCCTGCCATTGCCTCTGAAGTTAAAAGCACGTACCACCACATCTGGCTTCCTGATTTTATTAATAAAATGATTAAAGGTTCCACACAGTAGTACTTCCTATTGTATAAGTGGGCAAGAGATTGAAGAATAAAGAGAGTGCAGGCAAGGATGAGGAGACAGAATACATATAACATTTATCTTTTCCTGAGTTTGATAGCAGAAATCTGAAAGCTTGAGACTAAGGCAAGACAATCAGTATGCGGCCATAAAGAGAAACAAAATGATAAGAAAACAGGAGCAATTGGTATCACTATAGAGGTCAGAAGTATTACCTACTTAGAAAGAAGAGGGTTTTTGTTATTAATTTTTTATTTGTTTGCATTATAATCTGGAAACATGAAGGTTTTTTGTCTCTAGGGAGAATTTGGCTTTACAATGAACATGCTAGACATTGGTGGAGGCTTCACAGGAACTGAAATTCAGCTGGAAGAGGTAAACTTTCTGGGGTTGGTACCTGATTGGGTACATGGACCAGACTCTATGATAGCATTACTTAAAGCCTGTCGTAATCAAGCTACTCCAAATCTGGAATTCTGTGAGCCCCGTCAGATCCCAAATAGACTTCCACTTGTTAGATTTATGATGTGCTAGACATCAGATTCAGTCTCACAGGCTAGGCAAGTGTGCCACCACTGTGCTACACTGTAGCCCACAGAAAGTGTTGTTGGAGTTGTGTTTTATGTGTTAGATGTCACGTGAGCTTCCAGCTTTGTGACTGCAATAGCAAGGTGCATATCACTCCTGCCTTTATTCTGCAGTGTCTGGAAACTGAATTGAAATTTATTCCTTTACCAGCAATTAGACACAGTATTAGAATTGATGTGGGTTTTTTTTATTTATTTAATTGATGCTATTGTAATTATTACTCAAAAAAGCTGATGTAAAAGCTTGCCTAATCGAAGATCCCTGCTAAGTAGCTAGGCTTGCTCTGCATTTGGAATTGCTTAGTTTTCTTAGTTAAGAGTTAGAGTTAGACTTCTGTGATCCAGTATTGAAACTTAAGCCTGTAATTTAAAACCCATAGGTTAATCATGTTATCGGTCCTCTGCTGGATGTTTACTTCCCGGAAGGATCTGGCATTCAGATAATTTCAGAGCCTGGAAGCTACTATGTGTCTTCTGCATTTACACTTGCAGTTAATATTATTGCTAAGAAAGTTGTTGAAAATGATAAACTTTCCTCTGGAGGTAAGTTACAAAGTTTATATCTGATGTTTTGGATAAAACTTTCACCATGTGATTTTTACCCTAAAAACCGGGGTTTTGTTGTGATTTCGAGTGCATTCCTCCTGCCTCAGAAGGAGAATTTGCCTTGTATTTTGATACAGGGCCAAAGTGTTCTTTAAATCCATCTTTAAGTCAAACCAACAAAGTTGTCCTATGTCATTTTTTTTCCACTATGGAATAATCTTTAGTCCATAGAAAAATGGGTTTTCCTGCTATTATTCTTTTTTTGTTTTTAAATATTTATTTATTTATTATGTATACAATATTCTGTCTGTGTATATGCCTGCGGGCCAGAAGAGGGCACCAGACCCCATTACAGATGGTTGTGAGCCACCATGTGGTTGCTGGGAATTGAACTCAGGAAGAGCAGGCAGTGCTTCTTGACCGCTGAGCCATCTCTCCAACCCCACCCCACCCCCACTATTATTCTTTTTTTCTTCATTTTGTCTTTGTTAGATTTCAGTTCGGGACTGCTTTGTATGTGCTTTTTCTCTTTTTATTTCTTTACTGATACTTTTGAAGGGTGGGTCTTTTTGGTTTGGTTTGGTTTTTTGATGCTTTGTCTTGCGCTTCATTCCAGAGTTTTGGAATATTCTGTGTATCTCATTAGGAAGCGTATGCTAATGGTCTGTTCTAATATGGTGCTGTTATGTTTGGGCTTGGTGGTGGGTACATGACTGGCTTTTGTTTTAATGGTATTGGTTTGTTTTAAGATTTTTACCCACGTGTGTATATCTGTGCCTAAGAGGCTAGATAGAGGTGTGGATCCCCTGGGTGGAGCTGGAGTCGTGGTCTGTTGTGAGCTGCCTTTTGAGTCTCATAGGAGTTGAATTTTGGGTCCTCTGGAAGAGCAAACAGCATATGCTCTCAGCTGCTGAGCCATCTCTCTCCAGCCCTCTGGGTTTTGCTTTTTTTTATTTAGAAACTAGTACTTACTCTTGCAGCACAGGCTGGCTAGGAAGTCTGTAGCTAAGAGTTAGCCTGTGTGAGATGCTGGGGTTGCTGACAATGAACCCCAGCAATTGACCTCAGTACATTTTCGATTATGGTGCATCTAGATTCTGGGCCCATTGTCTTTCCAGTCTCAAGACTATCTATCCAATCATTTTCTCCACAGAACCCTCCCTGGTTTATTTTCCTGGAGGGTAGAATTTCAAACCCAAGGAAAGGGATATTGGTATAGAGAGTAGAATTGCTATGTGCTGAGTAAGGTGTACTCGTGTTGGTTTAAATTAATCTTCCTCTCTAATTTCAGTCGAAAAAAATGGGAGTGATGAGCCAGCCTTCGTGTATTACATGAATGATGGTGTTTATGGTTCTTTTGCAAGTAAACTTTCTGAGGACTTAAATACCATTCCAGAGGTTCACAAGGCAAGTTTGTTTTTCCAAAATGTCTTTGGCAGTGTATAAAAAATAAAAACTAGCGTGCAAAGATGACTTAGTGGGTAAAGGCATTAAGCCATGGTACCCACGTGGCAACTGATCATGCAGGTTTTCCTGACCATGCACACACACAAACACAAAGAAATAAATTGTGATTTTTTTTTTTTAAGGTTAAAAGTGCAATGTATTGGCACAGCTCATTCATTTGCATGTCCTGGATTCAGTCGGCAAGAATCCTGCCTCCTTAAATCTTGATTATTATATTTATCATATGTTTTGAACTGTTTTTCTAGGATTCTTATTCTGGTCTCCTCTTTAATTTATTTCCTAACTATGGAGTTCATAGTCACAGTTGAGACTTATGCCTGACCCCCAATCTCCCGTAGATATATGAGATCTGAGAAAGTGATCTTCACATTAAGTACCTGAAGGAATTTGGTGACTTTTCTTTTCCTGCAGAAACACAAGGAGGATGAGCCTCTGTTTACGAGCAGCCTTTGGGGTCCGTCCTGCGATGAGCTCGACCAGATTGTGGAGAACTGTCTTCTTCCTGAGCTGAATGTGGGAGACTGGCTTATCTTTGATAACATGGGAGCAGATTCTTTGCACGAACCATCTGCTTTTAATGATTTTCAAAGGCCAGCTATTTATTATATGATGTCATTCAGTGATTGGTAAGGTGATTTTATTTTATTTAAAAGCAGATGAGATATTGGAAGTGGCATTTTAGATTTGCTAATACTTTCAGAAGAACATTTCATGAAATTTCACAGTGATAGATAAAGGTGATAGTTTCCTTTCCTTTTGGTTTGAGACAGGGTCCCTTACATAATCCTGGCTGTCCTGGAACTAGATATTTACACTAGGCTGGCCTTGAACTCACTGTTGCCTCTGCCAGGATTAAATCACCAGTGATAGTTTTTTCTTTTCTTCTTTTCCTTCCTTTCTTTCTTTCTTTCTTTCTTTCTTTCTTTCTTCCTTCCTTCCTTCCTTCCTTCCTTCCTTCCTTTCTTCCTTTCTTCCTTCCTTCCTTCCTTCCTTCCTTCCTTCCTTCCTTCCTTCCTTCCTTCCTTTCTGTCTTTCTGTCTTTCTGTCTTCCTGTCTTTCTGTCTGTCTGTCTGTCTGTCTGTCTGTCTTTCTGTCTGTCTGTCTTTCTTTCTTGTTTTTTGAGACAGCTCTGGCTATCCTGGAACTCACTCTGTAGACCAGGCTGGCCTTACAGAGATCCACCGGCCTCTGCCTCCTTAGTGCTGGAATTAAAGGTGTGCATCACCACCACCTGGTTATAGTGTATTCAGCCCTTGCATTAAAAGTAGAAAAATCTTGGGGCTGTGGAGATGGCTGCCACATAGGCTCGAACAGCTGAGTCGGGAAATAGAGGGGTAAGAAAGAGGCAGAAATGAATAGAGCCATGGAGCTGGCTGGACAGCCATTCTAGCCAGTTGTTGAGTTTTGGACTCAATATGAAACCCTGTCTCAAAAAATAAAAGAAGATGAGGTAGAGAGCCATTGAAGACAGCAGAGGATAATGGCTGGCCTGCACACACACACCTCCTGCTCTCCAGTGAGTGTTTCCCTTTATGTCTGTCCGTGTATGCCTGGATCTGCTGCGCTACCTCATGAGAGTGTCGGAGGTCAGACTCCCTTCCTTCCTTCTTTCCTTCCTTCCTTCCTTTTATTGCTTTTTTTTTTTCCCTCATTGTTTTTGTTTTTCAAGACAGGGTTTTGCTGTAGTTTTAGAGCCTGTCCTGGAACTAGCTCTTGTAGACCAGGCTGGCCTCAAACTCACAGAGAACCTGCCTGCCTCTGCCTCCCAAGTGCTGGGATTAAAGGCGTGCGCCACCACCTTCCAGCTCAGACTCCATTTCTCTAGGCATCCAAGTCCCCTTTCTGTCTAACATGGGTTTCAGAGATTAAATTTATTATCAGGCTTACATGGCAAGCACCTTTACCATCTCCCTGGCCTAAAAACATACTTTCAGGAGGGACTTGTTTCGTTGTGTTGTGTGGTTTTATAAATTTTTAAATCCCGATTTTTGCATTTTTCTTAACAGGTATGAGATGCAAGATTCTGGAATTACTTCAGATGCAATGATGAAAAACTTCTTCTTTGCACCCTCTTGCATTCAGCTGAGCCAAGAAGACAGCTTTTCCGCTGAAGCTTAAACAGGCATTAATGCTTCTTTAGATCTGAAGTCGCAGGTTAAGCTTGTCTGGTCTACATTCCAGTGTGGGGAAAATTCAATCAATCTTTATTCTGTTAATTATCTTGGAAACAAATTCATAGTAATAGCTATTTGGGACCAGACAAAATCAGCTTTCATCTATAATTCATTGGGGGTAAGAGGGATTTAGATAATGTATCCAGATTTAAACATATCAGTTTGACCCACCCCTTAAGCGTTTAAAATAAAATATGCAACAAAATGGATGACTTAGTGGAGATGGAAGCCCATTGTGGGTTCCCCATCAAATCGTTTACATACAAGTACACAGTTTTATAATAAGGATTCCTGTTAAAAAGTCTTGTAAAGTTGATGTCTTTCACCCAGATATATCACATGTGAGTGGAAGACCAGTGTGACTTCATTAGATACGTTTAGTGTATTTAGAATGTGTAAATTTGTGCTTTGAACTGTAGTTTAATAAATGTAAAATTGCATCATAGTGTTTGTTGTATTTGACCTAATGTAACCCTTGTATGATTGCAATAAAACTTTGTGTAGATTTTACTGTTTTTCAGGCTAAAACTTTGGGAAAGGGGCTAGCTAGAAAGGTAGTTTTGAAGTAGTCGTGTGTGTGGTCTGTTTTAAGGGTTGGTTTTCTTTATAGCCCATTTAAGTTTGGTTTAGCTCAATACACTTTTAGTTATTTAATTAGTAATTTAAGTAAAGTGTTTGATAAATCATTGTGGAGCTGAGATTATGGAGAGTTGATGTGCAGTAAGCATGATGTTTAACACCAAAAAATGTTAGTCCTGCATAAACCAATTGTCATGATAGTTGTTTCTGTACAGATAGGATGCTTAGCGTACTTTAGTAAACCTTGGAGTTACAGATCTTTCAGCTGATAGAGAACTGATTTTATTAAACACTGAAAACTTGGTGGGGAGGGGAATGAGACTGCAGAGGACTGCAGGACCCTAACCTTACAGAAGGGCTATGTCTTATTTCCAGAATCCTGAGGCCCTTTTGCACAGACATTTAAATGCAGAGGGCTTTGGGGTGGTGAAGCACACTTTCTTCAATTTCTCACTTGTAATGGAGGGGTTTTTTGTTTTGGGGTTATTTTTGTTGTTGTTATTATTGTTGTTATTTGTTTGAACCTAACCCTTTAGTTTGTTATTTCCCATTTGTTCAGCTAAGTAATTCTTTTCGTACTAAAGCTTGTTGGTGGTAGGGAGGGAGTTAGCATCACTAACCTGACACTGTTCACTGCTGGTGTGTTACTCCTAGGTCTCAGAATCACAGTAGCAATGAGACAACTTACAAGGGTCCCTTTTTCTCACTCTGTGCTCACAAGTGGAATTCCTGTCCCCAAGAGGAAATGTGACTTCACTTTGGTGCCAAGGACAGAAAATTCCACCTGTGCTACATAGGGAGGTTTGGGATGCCCTTAAATAGCTGGTTTTCACACCTTGATTTCAAGGTGGAAAGAAATTGATCATGAATCTCTAATTTCAGTCTCAAACCAGTAGGTGCTTAATGTTTTTGATTTGACAATTGCCCACTTGAATATCATGGGTTCTATTAAACATACAAAGAACTAAGAACCCCAGTCCATTGTCATCCATGCCCTTGGACTTTTTTCCAAGGTGTAACAAGGGGTTTTATTCAAAATTCCAAGCTACCATGTAACTTTGAACTAACAAGAAGGGGAAATTTGTTTCTTACCTCATTTGTATTATGCATTGTTGTGGTCCAGAAATGCCAAAACTTTGAAAGGATGGTGCAGCTTGAGTCCTTGGCTTGAGCTTTGGCCTATCAGTTTGCCATCTGCATAGGAGAGTGGTTGTATGTAAAACAGCCCAAAGTTGCAAATCTCACATGTGAATGATAGGTAAGCTTAAGAGTGTCTGTATTGTATTTGAAGACTGTTTGCCATAAATCTAAAGTTAACCTATGTATTTCAATTTGGAATGCTTAAAATAATTAATGTAAAATCTTTTTTATATGATATTGTAATCAGTTCAAAATTTAATTGAAAATATAAAACCCAAATGATTTCTATATATAGTAAATTGAACTGTAAAAGGTGACTTGTGTGTGATTCTGAATACACAGATAAAATGTTTTTATTCCTCATGCTTTACTTTGATGGCTTCTATCATGAAATAGACGTGAAATTTTATGAATTAATTTTGTGTACATTGCCCACGTTCTTTCAGAATCTATTAAAAGTAAAGTGATCTTGGAATTGCCTAGCACAATGAAGGTTTTGATGAGTTGGGTATTCATGGGGCCACCTTTTTAGACTGGGAGGTGAATCACTCACTTCAGTATAAATTTAGATTTAAAAAACCATAATTGAACTGTGTTGACCTGCCAAAATTAAATCAACATTTCAGTTGCTTGTTACTGGGTAGCTTGATAGAGAAACCAGGAGGATACATTAGGTTTAAACAGTTTTGTTTAGGTAATAGGCTGAGCAGTAAAAGAGGTAGACTGGCTTCATCCTGTCTGCTTCTGGATTTGCTCTTCCAGCAGAGACTAGACACCTTACTTCTGTTCTGTAAGGATAGTGCTGTGCATGGGAGCTGTCGGGTCTAAGGGTAGTTAGGGGGCCTGGTCACTGGGGATTATACTTGCTTTGTCTGGCAAATGGTTCCTGTTTGTTTCAGTCTACCTTGTATTTAAATCAGATGAACTAGTATTAAGTTACAATGTTACCTAGATGGCCAGGCGTTGTCTGGCAGCCAGTTAGTAAGTTGCAGGAGTTTGTGCAGTGCAGCTTCATAGTGAGGATAGACCTATCCAGGAATTAAAACTGTTGGGTAGGGTTTGGGTTTCTGTTGTCTGTTTGACATTGTAGCCCAACCTGGCCTTAAAACCACTATGTAGCTGCACACCTAGCAGTTCTGCCTTAGCCTCCTGAGTGATGGGCTGGCAGAAGGTGTGCACTGCCAAACCCGGGGTGGGGGAATGGGCCCGCATTTGCCAGGTATTTTGTATTTTGGTTTGCTTGTTTGTTTTAAAAGTCTTAACGCTAAGTAGCTTTAACTACAACTGTTTTCCTCTGATTGAACTAGTTGTCTTTGAAGAAATTACTGTAAAAACCAGGCTAGAAGGCATCCTGCTTGTGGTATAACCAAACCACCCTTTTACAAGAAGACAGTAAATGCTTGTGTGTGGTGTGATGTGATCACTGACGTATAAAGTGCTTCTCCTGTAATTCCCAGGCCACAGAGAAACAGTAGATGCATACAGTCGATGTTCAGCTAAGCCAAGGAGTGGTATTATTTTCCCAGTTTCTGGGATATTTTCTCAGCTCTGAATTTCAAGCCTTTTTATCCTTAAAAACAGAAACACCTGATCTTCAGTAAGTTTCCCAGGCTGACCTTGAACTCTTGGCTTAGGCCTGGAAGCAGTATTAGAAGTAATTGGTACCTTTCTTTTTAGAGGGTGTTTCTCTGATATCTCAAATATTGAGAATCTGAGTGGGTTTTAAAGAATTAAAAAGTCATAAGTATAATTTATCAGCTAAGAAAAATCTGCTCTGGAAAATTAATTGGTGAACAATGTCATTCCTGTGAAGTCTGCTGGTTATCAGCCCTCATATCTTGCCTGCCTCCAGGATAATGGGCCGTCTGGCAACATTCTTGAAGCCCAGCAGGGTAAGAGGGTTGGTTGGCCTGAAAGCTTGTCACTGTCAGTAAAGCACCCCTGCTGTGAAAGCTGTGTCAGACTGATGGGCTTGCTGGATGGCGGGGCAGTGCCAGCTGTGTGCCCGCCTCTGCGGGTCAGACTGCTTCAGTCACTGCAGTTTTTAAAAGGGATGTTTTACTATGTGTCTGTCCGTGTGTCATGGCCTGCCTGTGGAGGGCAGGACACCTTGAAGGAGTGTCCTTCACCTTGTAGGCCACAGAAATCCTGCTGTGACCCCTGCCTGGCCATCCTAGCTAAAGCAGCAAGATCCAGGTTTAGTAAGAGACCCTTCTCAGGTGTGGATCTGCCCTATACCAACATCTGACTCCACAGGCACATACACACAGTTTTTTAAATATAGAAATAGATACTCAATGGTAGCAGCTTACCATAAAAAAGGAAGCAGGGAAGGGTTAATTAGTGCTATGTGGTGTATGTTGAGTTAACCTGTGTGCAAGGATGGGGCTCATCACACTGAACAGAAGAAGCTAATACATACTTGAAGCTTTGAACTCAGAATCATGTAAGGTGAAACTAGGTAAGCACTTACATAGGTGACCAGCCAATATGACAGTCACATATGTAGGTGACTTACATATGTGGCCAGTTCCAACCCAGTCTTAGCTTCGTGAGACACAGTAAAAAGGGGATTCAAGTCGTAAACAGAAGGGGGCAGGGCTTAAATGGTATACAAAACATGCAGGAAACTGGTAGTGCATGCCTTGATTCCAGCATTCATGAGGCAGAGTCAGGTGGATCTCCAAGTCCCAGGACCATCCAGGCTACATAAAGAAACACTGCCCCACTCCACCACCACCACCTCTGTGCCAAAGACAAAAGTTACATGCAAAAGCAGGTATGCGCAGAGATCATTTCTAAGGCCCTACTAAATAGTGTATAGACTGCCCTTGGGTCAGAGAAACACTGTGCTGCTGCAGCAGATACTCCCACTAGGTGGCGCTCCCAGACCATTTTTGGTACAGTGCTGGCTGAGTAACACTGTTTCCTAAGGTTCTCATACTAACATGTCACCTGCCTCTGCCTGGACTTGAAGGTGTGTGCCATTACCTGTGGCACTTGTTGGCTTGAAGGTGCTGGACTTGAAGGTGTGTGTCACTACTGCCTGGCTACCTTCCATTTGTACGGCTCCATGTTGTGAAGTGTCAGGAAGCCAAGAGGAGGACGATTTCAGTCTCCCCACCCTATCCCAAATGCACACCCCAAGTAGCAAAGGTTTCCCTTTAACCAAAAATACTGCTGTTAACTCAGAGCTGTACTGAACCAGCCATCCTAATGCACAGCCGAGCCTACAGGCATCTATACACTGAGCTCACTTACTATCTGACCCCTCCTTCCCATCCCCAGATTTGCCCTGCCCAGTCTCCACCCCACTGCCCCAGATAGCTTTGGAGCCTGTCCTGGAACTCACTCTATAGACCAGGCTAGCCTCAAACTCATAGAGATCTGCCTGCCTCTGCTTCCTGAGTGCAGAGATTAAAGGTGTGTGCCACCACTGCCCAGTCTTACCTTTTCCCTGCTTAGTCTTTGATAAGATTCTCCTAATCCACCACTTTTTTAGAATTCTTGAGGACACAGCTTCTTAATATCCCAGGGGCTATGCATGCTGGGCCACATCCCCAACCCAGTTTGAAAGGCTGAGTGAGGTGGGACTGCCTTTAATCTGTCTTTTGCTGGTTCAGGGCCAACCTAGGCAACAGGGGACACTGCCCTGCCCCCTCCCTCCAAAGGAACATTTTTAAGAGGGACTAGAGATGCTTGCTTCGTGGGAGAGTACTCAACTAGCATGTGCAAGGCCCCGTGCTCAGCCTCCAGTGCCACCTAAGTCATGTGATGCACACTTGGAATCCTGGGAGGTTCCAAGGGAGAATTGGAAGTCAAGGGCATCCTACACCAGACAGTTAAGGCCGACCTGTCTTTGAAAAACAACATGGACTGGGCCCACTGACCTGGTCAGGAGCTTTTCCTAGGGAATTGGCAATTGCACAGACAGATGTGAATGAATAAACATTTGGCTAAGTGGCAGGGTGAAGGGAGAATTTAGCACACTCTGTGCTAAAACGCAAGAAGATCAACACCATGGTGTGTAGAGACTGCAAGCAGCATGCAAACCTTTGAGGACTCTGCAAGCCTGTCGTAGACATGGTTCCATTTCTGTGATAAAATGCCATGACCAAGGCACTTTATAAAAACTTTTAATCTGGAACTCACCTTTCCAGAGGGTCAGAGTCCATAGCCCATCATGGCTGGGAGCATGACGGCAGGCAGGTGTGTCATTGAAGCGGTAGCTGAGAACTCATCTTGATCCGCAAGCATGAGGCAGAAAGAGCTATTGGGAATGGTGTGGGCTTTTGAAACCTCAAACCCCACCCCCAGTGACACACCTTCTCCAACAAGGTCACACCTCCTAATCCTTCCCAAACAGTTCCATCAACTGAGGACCAAGTCTTGAAGTACAGGAGCCAGTCAAGCTGCCACAAAGGCTTCCAGAGATCGTTTTAAGAAAAATGGGGGTTGCATTATTTTGATAACTGGGTATGTGCTGTGTTTCAGAGCTATCTAGTGATTCTGCAGACTGAGTCTGGGGAGTACACATGCACATGTGCTCTGTGTGTGTGTGTGTGTGTGTGTGTGTGTGTGTGTGTGTGTGTGTGTAAGAGCACGAGAGAGCCTCATTTCACAGATTTGTCCAGCCTCATCGTAGAAGGAAGGATGGGGCAGCATCAGGGCCTGCCTGCATTGTCAGTGGGGAGCCTGACTAGGTTCTTACATTGGGACCAGGTGGGAGTTGCAGAGAGAGAAAGAACTGCTTCAGGGGTAAGTGGCAAAGGTGAAGCAGGCGGTAAAAGGGTGAAGTCTCTAGTTTGTGTAGCTGGATGGGTGACTGATTCCTCAGTCACTTCCACACATAGCAAGAGGACAGGTTTCCAGGGAAGATGTGTGACCTTGGGCATTGTGGAGGGAAGGCTGTTGAAGTCAAGTGGAGGGCTAGGAGATGAAAGATCAGCCTGGAGACGGCCAGGGCGGCACAGACATCGCCTGGAGGAACTGCACCACACATGACTTTGGCAAGCCTGACTTGTTTGCATCTCATACTCTGTGAGAAATTGCAGCCTTTGGCCACTGCGGTATCATATGTAGGGGGAAGCATGCCTGCTATAGAGAACTTTATGTCCCACATGGCTTTTGGCCTCTTGAAATGAGAGCAGCTGTGCTTGTCTGCACAAGGCCCTCACAAGGCCAGGCACATAAGACAGGGAAGAATGGGGACTCTCAAAGGGGTGTGTGTGGACCTTTGTAGGGAGTTTGTGAAGCCCTGAGGGAAGGACCAATGCCTCAGCCCCATGGGAATGGCAAAGCCTTCCCCAAGTGAGGCTCAGGACAGCAAAGTCTTCTCTGGTCCAAGTGCAAATGTTGACTGTGGGCAGAAAGTGGTCATTGTAGCCTCCGCCCTCCCATCCCATCCTTGCCGTGTTTACAGCCTGAAGAACTGCCCCCCCACAGAGACCACTCCCACTGAGGTTAGCTAAACCTGCCTCCTTGTATGTCTGTATAAAATAATCCCTACTTCATATAACAAGCATGCTGAGTATGGTTTATTAGTAAGCACTCACCTGTGCTCCTGTGTAATCCCAGGCAAACTCACTGGGTCACCAAGCTAGATTTAGGATTATTGATCTGTTGCACCTGTTAATGTGTGCCTAGGAAAGTTGGTGCCAACAGCTGACACTCAAACAAGGATGCAATGGGGCCAAAGGTGCTTTGGGGATCCAGCCGTAGAACAGGCAAATGAAGTGCAGCAATCCAAGGATGGGGTTTCTGGGAGGAGGGTCGTCCAGAGTGATCCCCATCCTTTATGTGGTACAGAGGGATACATCTCCATCAATGGGGGTCTGCCACATGAGCCCAGCGTGCCCCCGCGTGGCCAATGTACTAGAGAACATATTGCAATATCTGTTAAGTTGTACATATGGGAGCAGATTATAAGCAGGTGTGGCATCAGTGTGGTGGGGAGATAAGACGTGCGACTGAGGCTGTTTGCCCTGGAAGAACTTGCCTGTGTAGGGAACATACACGCCATGCAGGTGCTGTTCTTTACACTAGCCTCAGCACTGGGAAGAAAGATGGAACACCGCAGGCCGAGATGGAGGGGTCAGTTTACCGTTCCCTGTGGGTAGAGGAGTGTGGAGACACAGATGAGAGCGGTGCTAAGTGACCCTTCCTGACAGACTCTCGGAGCCCAAGGAAGAACCGGACAGTGAGGAGAGCACATGCTCGGAGTGATAGAAGAAGCACTGCGTTTATAGAGAAGGGGCCACGGGACTGCGTGCGCAGCCGGGGCTGGACCGGCAGACGGGTACAGGAGTCTGTAGGACCCCTGTGAGCGCTGCGGGAGTGAAGAAACTAGAATTATCTAAGGCTGTGTAAGCTGAGGCCGTCTGAGGGAAATGGAGGATAGAAATGCCTCCGCTGCCTTCAGGGCTGAGTCATTTGAACGGGTAGCCGCAGTTGGTGGTGCCGTTTGAGGCGTTCACAGGTGTGTCCTTGCTGGCCAAAGTGTGTCACTGGGACGTACTGTGAGAGTCTATAGTTTTACACTACTTCCGGTTCACTCTCTGCTCTGTGCCTACCGTTGAGGATGTGAGCTCTCGGTTTCCTGCTCCGGCCACCATGTCTGCCTCTCGAACTGGAGGCCCAAATAAACTCTCCTCTTGACGCTGCCTTGGTCATAATGTTTTCTGATAGCCACGGAGAGCATCTGAGACAGAAGCAGTTACAGGCACTGGGTTAGCCCGGACTGAGGTCCCCGTCCATATCAGGGACTGGAGACACCAGAGGAAGGACAGGGTCAGTGCCACTGAGTCTGACCTGAGTTTTATGTCCAGGACTTTATGGTGGAAGGAGAAGACGCAAAATGTCCTCTGATCTCCACAGGAGTGTTCAGCATGTAGGCTACACATCCCCCTACACACACACCACACACACCACACACACATGCACATACACACACATATACATACACACCTACACACACACACACCACACACACCACACACACACACACCATACACACTACACACCACACACACACACCACACACACCACACACACACACACCATACACACTACACACCACACACACACACACCACACACACCACACACACACACCACACACACACACCACACACACCACACACACACCATACACACCACACACACACCACACACACCACCCACACACACCACACACACCACACACACCACACACACCACACACACACCACACACACCACACACACATGCACATACACACACATATACATACACACCTACACACACACACACACCACACACACCACACACCACACACACACCACACCCCACACACACCACACACCACACACACACACACCACACACAAACCACACACACTACACACCACACACACACACCACACACACACCACACACACACCACATACACACCACACACACCACACACACCACACCCCACACACACCACACACACCACACCCCACACACACCACACACATACACCACACACCACACACCACACACACACCACACACACACACCACACACCACACACCACACACACACACCACACACACACACCACACACCACACACACACCACACACACACCATACACACCACACACACACCATACACACTACACACCACATACCACACACACACCACACACCACACACCACACACACACACCACACACACACCATACACACCACACACACACACAGTAGGCCTGCACGGAGCAGTGGCTGTGGTATTTGATGCCCAGTCACGGAGCCTGCCAGGACTGTTGTCCCTAAAGGACTGGCGGCGGGTGAGATGGCTCGGCAGGTGAAAGCGCTAGCCACCACTCTCGGCAATCTGAATTTGGTCCCTTCCCTTTGACTCACATGGTGAAGGAGAGAACTAACTCCAGTAAATTACCCTCTGACCTCCACACATGCCCGGGTGCGCCCGTACACATAGACACACATGCATAAATAAATCAATGTGATCTAGAAAAGGAAATAAATTTCATCAGGGGCCTTTGGGACTGGTGTGGAGGCATTAGCGGCTTTGCTGAGTCCCAAGGGGGGTCATGAGCTTTACAAGGCAGAACAGGAGCAAATGATGTAGACTCGGCATGCAAGCTTGGTTTTTACAGAGCTAATGTAACGGAAAGGAAAAGAAAAGGCACTCGAGCAAATGCAGCAAGATTTGTGTTGTCAGAATTCCTAAAGAAAAATGGTGACAGAAAGCCACATTCAGCACTCGTGAGCGTCTTTACCACCTGAGCAAGCGGTCAATGAGTTCTAAATATGACAAACCCAAGCAAGTGGGGAAGATTAAATCTCTGTGTGTGTTGTTGGGAAAAGGGGATCATCCTCCAAGAGTGGGTCATGTACACGTCTCTCCTGCAAGTAAATATTCTGGGGTAGAGCTCATTGTCCCAGCCCAGGGCCCTGTCAGCAGCCAGTGTGGCCAATGGAAAGGCAGAAGCTGGCTGCAGTACCCCAGTCCTGAGTCTGTCAGATCTGGGCTTGGCAGGATGTCTAGAACCAGCTTCCTGGCCCCAGCTCCTCAGAGGCTGGGAGATTCATGGCTGGATGTGAAGATGGCTGATGGAAGAGGAGCTGGAAGTCCCTGTTCGCAAGCTAGCAGTCAATTCAGGAAAAGTCACACTGCTGCTTTCCTTCCAAAGTCCCAGGTAGGCTCTCCAGGAATAAGGTTAGTCCTAGATGTGGAGTCGAGGTGACGGGAAAACCACTCCATTTGGGCTACTGGGGGTAGAGAAGGCATCTGGCCATACTTCCAAAGGAACCGAGCCCTGCCCTTCAGTAGCATCTCACCAGCAGGCAGAACTAGAGTACAAAAGAGGCAAATGGGACAGACTTGGTCACGGCAGTTCACCCGACCTTCCGCTTCGGGCTGCAGACACACTCTGGGAACGAAGACTGTTCTTTATTGTGAAAACCCATTTATCCTGAACAGACATGCAGCCTGCTGCGGCACCCACTTGTCCACTCAGTGTGAACAGTCATTCATTCTGCTGCAGAAACTGGGCTTGTTTGAGTACAGGGTATAGTCCCATACCCCGTTAAGGGACAGGCCGTCTGATGTCACTGTGAGTGCTCCTCCGTCGCAAATCCATTTGGCCTCCAAATTCTAATTAACCTGCATAGTGGGCCATTCCACTGTCAGTTTTGTGGGTACTCACAACCGGGGACACGAGAACCCCGAAGGAAACGTAAGAATGGTAAAAAACGGTGGAGCTACCTGGGTAAGACGATCCCATTTCTACAGAAACAATTGTTTTGAGTGTCCATATCACTAAAACAGTCTGCATTATTTCTAAAGAAATTATCTAGAGTTTGCGATGGCAAATACTGTAATCACAGTCCCTCAATAACAAGACCCTGTATAAACACAAAAGCATATATATATATATATATATATATATATATATATATATTTACAAATTTTTCGAGAAAAAGGCATTATAACTTCTTTCTTCACATTTCAGAATGGCCTGCAACGCACACGGCTCGTTTTTCAATTGGGATAGCTTCTTTCTT
The DNA here is from genome assembly GCF_982192425.1 of Myodes glareolus. NCBI lineage: Eukaryota > Metazoa > Chordata > Mammalia > Rodentia > Cricetidae > Myodes > Myodes glareolus. The sequence goes on along the minus strand of NC_142044.1, from coordinate 4,985,885 downwards.
TTTCCCTGAGAGGATGGCATTAAGGACTTCCTCCGCAGCAGCTCTCCGCTTAGGTCCGGGCGGGGTCCTTGCGTAGCTCCGAGGCGTCACCAGCAGAGGGCGCTGCGCCCGCGGGCTCGGGGCGGGGCCGGGCGCGCTTTTCTCCCCAGCAACAGGGGCCCGCGCGGAGCTCCGGGGCGCGGCCTGGAGGCTTCCCCGGCCCCGCCTCTCCCCGCCCTCCCGCCCTGAGCGCGCCAAGCTGGGGCGTAGTCTGCCTTGCGGGGACCTCTCCCCTACCGACCCGGGCGCGGCAGGGCTGGGGACCACTCCCGTGCCCGCCCCCGGCGCAACCTTCCCACGGGCTGGCCCAGCCGCAGCTGGCTCGCACTTTGGAGCCGGATGGGGAGACGTGACCGCCGAGACTCGGGCGCGCCAGGAACGGGCGGGGGTGCGAGGGGGAGGCTGGGCTTTGGGGCACCTGGGGCAGTTCGCGTTCCCCGGGGAGGGGACAAGGAAACGGGCGCCCCAGCTCCGGCAATGTGCGTCCCCGAGTTCGCGCGCCAAGACCCATCCTTCGGTTCCTTTTCCTGCTCCAGAGTCTGGCCTGGGATGGGGGCCAGGCCACCACCGGTCCAGCCCGCAGTCACCGGAATTCTTGCAGTAGGTTCACAAGTTAGTGACGGCGGAGGCTCACTCCTACCTCAATTTCCTGATCTACAAAATGAGAACCTGGATCACCCCCACCCGCTCTTCCACCGCGATCTAAAGACCGAAGCTTTGATGCTACATGGGAAAGGCCCGGGTGGCAATCCCAATGACAAAATTATCAGAGTGTGTCTGCCACCAGTTTCCAAGGAAGTCAGTCCCACCTCTGATTAGGCGTCAGAAGGTGCCACTTCTGCATTCTCCCAAGGACCTTAACAAATTTGCTTGTTCGTTACCTTCCCTACCCCACCCTCAGGAAACACTTTGCTATGCGTTAGCTGCTTTTCAACCACAAGTTTTCTTTGTGTTTAACACTCAAACGCCTATGATTAGGGATCTGTAGCCGGGCGTGCACACACAGCAAAACAAAGTCCCAAGACCTTAGAGGCAAAGGTCACGGGGGAGTTATCGAGTTAAGGCTGGTGTTTCAGATTGCAGTCCCAGATCCGCCACGTGCTGCTCCAGTGGGGTACAGTGTCTCAGTATGTTTTCTCAGCTGACGAACTATACTGCTTGGCAGTGCCAGATCTGGGGCTCATGAGAAATCCTCTCCTTTGACAGACCCCCATGAATCCTTTAATGTGCCAATAAATTATTCCTACAGTGCTCCTCAGGATCCAGGCCACATCACTACTTCGAGAAAACATCTGGTCACCTAGTGTCCTTTTATAAGACCTTAGATGTGAGATCAGGGCCTTTCTTAAACCCCGTGGATCAGGAAGTGGGGGTGGTGATGGTGGGAAATCAACTCAGGGACGAATCTTGCCCAGATTGGGAGGCTTGATAAATTTTCAAAGTTACCAGTAAACCAGGATCAAGGGGAAATGATCCCTGTGCTCAACACCGCAGGGGAATTTGCCTCAAGATTCCCAGTTATCACCCAAAGCCCCCGCCTGTACATAACTACACCTTTGGTATCCCGCCAGGTATGCTTGGGGATTTTGGGGTGTTGTGACATGGGCTGCCATTGCCTTGGGGGATTACTGCCTCTGCCTCTCTCTCTCTCTCTCTCTCTCTCTCTCTCTCACACACACACACACACACACACACACACACACACAGAGGTCCATGGTAGGTATCACCAGGAAGAAAGGGCATCTGGTTCTTGCCCTGCTCTCTGCTAGAACCTTTGACCTCAGCAGCCGAGTGGGTGGATGCCTGGGAAGATGTAGTTGCTCCCGTTGGCCTGCAGCACCCTTAGCAGCCTATCAGAGACGAGGAATCTGAAGGCTGAGTGTAGAGCTGATCCAGACAGCCTTGCTGGTGACCGTCTAGATCAGCGGTTCTGTGAAACCACATTTCCGGGCAAGGGGGGCGGGGCGGGGCGCGGGCGCCTCTCCTACAGCTCCTCTTTCACTATTTTCTAAAGCAACTCCAGGAAACCCCACAGTGAACCGAGAAGTGTTGGTGTAGGCCAGTACAGTGACCGAAGGACGGAACAGGAAAAAATGTGAAATCTGGACTAAAAAAGCTCAGCAACGGGCACAAAATCATCAAAAGCCACCCAAGGCCGAGGCTCCTGCAGATGTGACCGAGCAGGACTGTGGGATGCTTGGAAGGGACCCATGCGTCTGGGGACGGGCATGGCTACATGCCGGGAGCAGTGAGCAGAACCATCTCCTCCAGGTCCCTCTGGGCCACTGAGCCTGCTCGTATGTGCCACAGCTGTGCTGAGCACCTAATGCTCAGGGCTTTCCCAAGTGGAACTGCTTGCTGTTTGGAGACTTCCCCGGGGCGTCTGGAATGCCTTTTCCCACCTGTCCAAATCATTCCTACCAATGTCCCCACCCTAACACCCGACTACTAGGGTTTTCCGTACCCACCCCACCCCTTCCCGTGACTGCCTCCGGTGCACGCGTTACACTGTACGTAACTGCAAGCCTGTGAGGGCTTATCAGATCTTGCAGTATTGTCCTACCTGGGTGGAAAGCCTTGCACGGGGAGCCTCACACATCTTTAATGCTAGAGAATTTGTCCCTGTTTAGGACAGGGTGGACACAACGCAGACACCTCCCCCAGATCCACACCCCTTTCTGAGAATTCTCTGACCCCTGGCTGCATTTCCTGAGTGCCACGGGGCCTTGCGGTCAGCCTTCAGTGACAGGAAAGATCTGGAGCCAGGCTTTGAGCCAGCGAGTGGCGTCCACCGCCGCAGTGTAGTTCCCTAGAGAGGACTAGGGTAAGATTAAGGTCAGGAAGGAAAGAATCCAGTCCCTGGTACTGATGCATGTCCTGCTCTTCCCAGACAGACCTCCAAGTCTTAAGACGGGGAGGGGGGCCAACACCAGTGACCTCGGGTAACACCCCAGTCATTGTGGACGCCTAGGAACAGCTCTGCGACATCAGGGAGGGAACTCGCTGCCCGCCTCTGGGGACAGGAAACCACGGAGTGTGGGCAGGGGTGGGGGATGGTCCAGCCTACGGTCGCTCGCAGGCGGCCGTGCTGCAGGTGGCTCGAGCAGCTGCCAGCCTTGCGGCTTCCCGCTGCAGTGCCCGCCCGCGCCCCAGCCTTTCCTTGGGGAGTTCTCCGGCTCCGGGCGCCCCAAAGCCACCCTGGCCGTGCACAGCTTTCTGATGAGTCAGCAGCAGCCGGGAGCCTCCGGCCGCCGCGGGCATCTGCTCAGTGACGCACCGTGAGTCACGGGCGCCCGGGCAGCCGCAGCCGAGCAGCTTCGCTGCAGCGCCGCCCCCACGGCGCCCACCGGGCTGCTCGCCCGCACCCGCACCGCCTCCCGCGCCAGCCGGGCCTCTCCTTCGCCTTCCCGCCGCGGCAGGCCGGGCTCCAGGCTGACATCAGACGCTGGCCGCCAGGCCACCCTCTGAGTCAACAGTTTCCGAAGCGCAGCCTGCTGCCAGGGGCGGGAGAAAGCGCAGCCTCCCGGGGAGGCGCGGCCCGCACCACTCGGGCGGCGGTGGAGGGCGGAGGTGGGTGGGGACGAGCGGGGGCCTTTACCAGAAGTCACGAGGGCGAGGGAGAAGGGAGGGCCATCGCCACCCTGTGGAGTAGCTGGGCGCCGTAGAAGCCCGCCGCCCCCAGCCACGTGCTGCAGCCCTCGCTGGGTGGCAAGGCTGGAACCGCCCCAAGGGCGGGAGGAGAGGAAAGGCGAGGCCCTTGCTGGGAAAGGCCCCAGGCCAAGTTTCTAGAAGCAGGACTCGCACCTCCCTAGAGACCTCTCTCAGCCTTAGGGTACCGACCAGGGACAGGCTTTGGGGCTGAGACCTGGCCTCCAATCAGGCTTTTGATGGGGGCAGCTTTGATTAAGCCCCACTGCGGCTGGCGACTGGCCTTGCTTGGCTGTGATAAGACCGGAAGGACTCAGGCCTCACCTAACTCTCAGTCAGCGGCAGACCCTGTAGTCAATTTGGGATGGGGAAGTGAGGAAGCTCGTTCAGCTAAAGAGGTGTATTCAAAGATGAGAGTTAACAGCGCCCTAGTAAATGGCTAGCAGATGGCTTCCCATGAAACTGGGCGGTAATGGTATAAAGAGAGGAATAAAAAATAAGAATTCTGAGAATGTTTTCTTTTCTTTCTTTTTTTTTTTAAAAAAAGAATATCACTGGAGGGCATAATTCTTCACCTCTAAGCAGGTTTCCAGAAGCTGGGGGTGTGGCTTGATGATCGAGCGGTTGCCTACGTGCAGGTCTAGTTCTTAGGCGGTGCGTGTTGGGGGTGAGGTGGGGAGACTGAATTTCTTACCAAGCCCCACATACTTTAGAATAATCTAGCCTTCCCCAAGGCTAGGCGTCTGGGTGCTTCAAACTGCCTCAGAGTCTGCCCAGCAACCAATCAGAGAAGCGGCTCTGTTCCCAGGAGGCCCAAGGAGAGCGGAAGCTGGAGCCCTGGGGAGCCCTGAAGCTGGAGCTAGGGAGCCCTGCAGGACACCTCCCTAGCCGGCGTCATCAGGCTACAGCGGCTAGCTCTGTTCTCCAGCCACGGGTGCAACAGCTAAAAATAAATAAATCAACGTAAGAAACATCTACCGTCAGTGAACTTCGTGGCCTCTGGAAGCTTCTTTAACTCTGGAAATTTTTTCTTTACCAGGTCAAACAGGAGGCAGGCTATGGAGGAGCCAGGAGGACAAGGAAGGCAGCAGATGGTACAGGTTTGGTTTTTCTCCTTCGCACACGGGCACCTCTTTGACCCGTTCATGACCCCAGAATGAGTAAGGCTGTGGGCCTCCAGCTGGAGTTCACTCTGGGCCTCTTTCCTGGATTTGGCTGTTCTTCCCAGAGCCACCACTTAGCAAATGATGCCAGCCGGAGATGGAGGTGTCTGAGTCTCACCTTAACGGCTAGGCTTTCAGAAAGATCCTGTCGGTAGGTAGTGTTAGCTTCTCCTTGCCCCATGTGATACTCGTCTAGACTCAGCTCATTTCTGCCAATCCACTCCAGCTGGAAGAGCACTGAAGCATTCTGGGAAGCCCTGTGCTTTTTTTTTTTTTTAATTTAATTTAATTTTTCTGCAGAAGAGTTAAGAATGGCAGCTCCTTGGAAAACCACGGGGCCTAATTTGCTGATCTGGGGGCAAGACGCAGAACCCTGTGACATCAGAGGACAAAATAGTGGCCAAGGATGTGGGGCTTGAAAGTGGTCGTGGTTGAGGCCCCAGGCCTGTGTGGTTGCCTTTCAGGGAGTGTTGTGGGCTGGGCCAGCGTGTGTTCCCTTTGGAGCAGAAGGCAGGTGCAAGAGGGCTGCAGCTGTTGCTTATACCGCAGACTCCACAGCTCGTACCTTCCGCGTTATCCAGGCTCCGAATCCACGCTCTCGTTTCTCCCACTTCTGTCATGGGCCCAGGGGACACCTGCCTCCTCTGTGTAGAGTTGTTTGTTCTTCTGGCAACGTCCCCTTGACTGCTAATGTGTCTGGCTTGCCCTGCTTGTCCCTTCTATCCAGAGGCCCTAAGAAGCCAGAACTTAATCTGTGCAGTTACTCCTGCTGGTCCTGGTGGAAGCAAGTTAGTTGCCAGTTCTGCCCACCTCTTGCACCTCGGCTCCGCATCTGGCGTTGGGAGCATCCTTTGTGTCTGATGTGACTTCCTGTTTGCTGTGACTGCTTGCAATTCTTGCAAGATAAGTCAGCCTTATCTTGACTTTGACACTGCCAGCTCTTCCTTGTCTGACCAAATAGTTCTCCACCTCTTGACTGGCCCCCATGGTCAGCAAAACTTCCCCTAAAGATCTTTAGTTATCAGATACCTCTGGCTGGGGCGTGGCTTGGTGGGAAATCATGTACAAGACCTTAGCACCCTAGCATCACGTTAGAAAATAATAAAATGAAAAGAGATTTCTCATACATGAAATGAAGGGTTTCCTTTCCTTGTGGTCTTTGTGTGTGTGTGTGTGAATAGATGTCTTAAAGGTAAGATAGAATATGGGTTAATTATGAATTTCCGATAGTTGCATGACAAAAGTCTACATTCCCTCAGATGCCAAAAAAGGTGATGATTGAGGTGAACTGGGGAGATCCGCCTCAGTACCTGGGTCCTCTGGAAGAGCAGCTAGTGTTCTTGACTTATGAACAAATGACACCCTGGTTTTGGTTTTCTAACTTGTAAAACAGTCATCAAAGGGAAACCAATGCCTTCTGCCCTCACTCTGACCAAATGGAGGGTTTCCCACAGTAACCAGCTGGGAGCCTACAGCTCACTTCCGTTCTGGCACTGTCTACCTGGAATGAAGCCAGATCCTACAAGTTAAAGGCTCGGGATCATAAAATTGTGTCCCTCCTTCAAATGCCAATAGGAAATTCACTTCCAGAATATCTACTGCCTGGTCTAATAAACCAGAGGTTCTCTTTGCCCCGCATCTGAGGGTAGATCACAGCACTCAGGAAAGCATTCAACTTACCTATACTGTTAAAAGGGGATTGTAAAGGCTGGGCATGGCGGCACACGCCTTTAATCCTAGCACTGGGGAGGCAGAGGCAGGAGGATCTCTTGAGTGTCAGGCCAGCCTGGTCTACACAGTGAGTTCCAGAGTAGTCAGAGCCACACAGGGAGACTTTGTTGCTGGGGGGAGGCGGGGGCAAGGACTATGAAGGACACTGAAAGCAATACAGATGAATTCAGGTGGGAGACGTATAGAGCAAGGTATGGGGGTGGGGATGTTGAACTTGCATGCCCTTCTGGGAGTGTCCCAGTCCTCCTCGTCCAGAGATTTTTAGAGACTTCATTGGCATGGCCTGTACCACTATCACCTAAATTTCCAACTGTGACTGGAGTTCCCAGGTCCCAGCCTGGACCCTTGGAGACTAGGTTCAGTCTAGGAGACTGTAAGACTCTCCTTGGAACAAAAGACATTCGTAGAACCCAGAAAATTTCTAAGTGCCAAGAGAGGAAAAATTATCACCCTTTCTATCCTATAAATACTGAGATTTCAGAGTGATATAGAGATAAATACTTCGCATCAATATGGATTTGTTCTATTGACACAAATTTAAGGTCAAGTTTGCTACACTGAATATGTACTTCTGATCTTATTTAAGGTATTGTGTTTGTGCAACTCATTTAAAAAATGTAATGTATAATTAAAAATTACAGATTAATAGATAGTCATAATAGTCAAACTTGTAGTCATGTTAGGTAGATTTTCTAGATGTACAGAGATATATTTCAAATGGGTAGGTATTCTTCAACCCTTTCAAAGACCTCCAGAATATGGCATTTAAAATGTTTTAAGAACTTAGACTTTTCTTCACAATGAGACATGTCTGCTTCTGGCAGCACCAATTACTTCAGAATGGTTGACAGGTGTTGAAGAAACTTGTTATGGAACTTGCCTTCAATGTGACAAGGCTAGTCATTTGGGCAAGAAACTGTTCCTGCCCAGACTGCTTGATGGTATGCTGTATGAACTGGACATGCAGAACCCACAGAAAAATAACTACTGAACTTGCCTAAAGAAGTTGAGATGGTCCTTCAGGGTTCCTGCTTCATGAAAAAGTCTGCCAGACATTCTGCAGGACACCAAAAACAACTGATAAAATTTGCCATTACAAGACAGAACAGATCTTCAAATTTCCTGCTTCATGGAAAAGTCTGCTGGATACTATGGGCCTATAGGCTGAAGACTGGAATCCCCAATGTTACAGAAGAACTTTGGGTGACTGTCCAGGCAGCAAGATGTCTCTGTCATTTCTAGAACTTTGGAAGTTTCTTTCAATGTGTTTCTTGTTTACTTAGGTAATAGCATATCCTTCTGGGGTTTTTGAGGAGATGAAGACAGAGATGGTGTGGGAAGTCCTTCTGTATACATGTTGCTCTTATTGATTAACGAATAAAGCTGTTTTGGCCAATGGCTTAGCAGAGTAAAGTCAGGTGGTTTATCATAACTAAGGGAAACTTAGTTGTGATAAAAGATAAATTCAATATGAAACTTTGACTCACTTTAGACTCACAAAGATAAGATAGGTGATAGAATATTTTCTTTAATTTTGCCAGATACAAATAGACTAAATATTGTAACTGTAATTCTTGCTTGATACCTGTTTTGCTATATGTAATTTTACTATGTTAAAGTTAAAACATTCCTTCTTATTTAGATAGAAAAGTGAAATGGCCTTCTGTATACGTGTTGTTTTTATTGGTTGATGATTAAATCTATTTCAGCCAATGGCTTAGCAGAGCAAAGCCAGGTGGGAAATCTGAATAGACATATATAGAGAGAGTAGGCAGAGGCAGAGAGATGCTATGTAGCTTCCAAAGGAGGCAAATGCCATGTAGCTGCAGAAGGAGAAGGACACATCAGAACCTTACCAGGTAGACCACAGTCTCATAGCAATACACAGATGAATAGAAATGAGTTAATTTAAGATGTTAGAGTTAGCCAGGAATACACCTAAGTTACAGGTCATACAATGTTGTAATTAATACAGTTTCTGTGTGATTATTTGGGTCTGGGTGCTGGGAACCAAATCCTGGCTTCTCTGGAAGAACAGCCAGTGTTAACCACTGAGCCATCTTTCCAACCCCCAAATATGTATTATCTCAGTCATCTACCTTGTAAGAGCTCTAGTGAGAACCAGGTGGTGGTGGCACACCTTTAATCCCAGCACTCGAGAGGCAGAGGCAGGCGGATCCCTGTGAATTTGAAGCCAGTCTGGTCTACACAGCTAGTTCAAGGACAGCTGGGTGTTAGGGGCTGCAGACCCTTAGTCCATGAACTTTCTATGACCTCTTACCTGCTGGAGTAAACAACTTGTTTTCCTACGCTTGCAGCTGCTCTGAATACAAAACCCTCATGAGTTCCTGATAAGAAGGGAGTGGTTTCTGGTGGGCTTGCAGTAGAAAATCCTGAGAGCTAGAGTGTGGCCACTAACCAAGGAGAACACTATATAAGCTTCCCTGGAACACAATAAAATTTGGCATTCTTTGTTCAAGAGTGACCTATGTCTCTGCGTGTTCTTTAATCCCCAGACCCTTGCCTGATCACAGTTCTGAGTGGCACAGGTGCCACAGCTGGGGCTGTTACATAGAGAAACTGTCTAAAAAAACCCCAAAACAGCAAAAACAAAACTCTAGCGAGACCAGAAAAGGTCAGAGATAGATACCAAGTGGACAACTTCGTTAAGAATTGCTTAAAAACTACCCATGGGGCTGGGTTATAGATCAGTTGGTAAAATGTTTGCTATGCACATGAATCTCTAGATTTGATCCTCAGCACCACATAAACCAGGTTTGGTGGTATATACATGCCTATCATCTCAGCACTTGGGAGGTGGAAGAGTGCTATGGGATAGCCCTTCTGTATGCTGTGAATATACATTGCTCTCATTGGTTGATAATACAAGCTGCTTTGACTCATAGTGGTGCAGAATATAGTGAGGCCAAAAAGCCAAACTGAATACAGGGAGAAAGAAGGACAGAGAGGGAGAGATGCCAGCCCGCCGCTGGAGGAGCAAGATGTATTAAAGCACAGGTAAAGCCATGAGACACATGGCAAAAACATAGATTAATGGAAATGGGGTAATAGAAATGTGTTAATTTAAATGTAAGATTAGCTAGTGATAAGCCTGAGTTATTGGTTGAGCATTAATAATTAATATAAGCCTCTGAGTGATTATTTGGAAGCAGCTATGGAACAAGGCAGTACAGAGGAATCTCTGTTTCCAGAAGAGGAGGCACAGAAATTCAAGATGGTCTTCAGTGTCTTCATTCATTGCTTGCCTCATTGCTGTTAAAAATATCCTGACAAGCTAGGTAGTGGTAGTGCACAACTTTAATTCCAACACCATGGAGGCAGAGGCAGGCAGATCTCTGTGAGTTTGAGGCCATCCTGTTTTACAAAGTGAGTTCCAGGACAGCCAAGGCTATGCAGAGAAACCCTGTCTCAAAAAACAAAACAAAAAACAAAGTCTCAAAAACCAAAACAACAAACAGCAAGAGCCCCCAAATGACAAGAGCAGTTTAAGGGAGAAAAGCCTTATTTGGGCTTACAGGTCTAGAGTGCAGTCTACCATGGTGGAAAAGGCATGGCAGTGGGAGCACTAAGCAGCTAGGTCACATTGTATAGTCACATAGTCTGGAAGCAGGTTGTCACATTGTATTCCTGGAAGTAGGTTGTAACATTGTATCTATAGTCAGGTAGCGGTTATCACATTGTATCTATAGTATGGAGGCAGATTGTTACATAGTGACCATCCACAGTAGGTGGGGCAGATTGCTACATAGTGTCCATGGTAGGGGCAGATTGTTACATAGTATCCATAGTCTGAAAGCAGATTATCACATTGTATCCATAGTCCCTGCTTGACTGTTTCTCTTGGTATTCAGTTCAAAACCAAAACCTAGGGACTGGTACCACCCACTTTTAGGCTGGATCTTGCCACTTCAACTGGTTCTTTTTTAAACTTGGGGTTCCGGAGATCAAACTCAGAGCCCCATGCATGCCAAGAAAGAGCTTTACTACTGACCACGAGGGAGGGGTGTCTTCAGCTTTAAGTCTGCTCAGGATGGAGAAGACTAACCACATGGAACGACCTTTGTGAAGCCATCATTAGGAGACCAGCATTTGAGGAGAAGTGAGCCATTTAAGAATTCACAGCCTGTTGTTCCTCTCAATGTTCCCAGGCTAACTAACCCGGAAACTAGACCCACCAGACTAACACCCAATGACAAAGGTGACTGTGGCCCTGACAGGCACAAGTTATACAAGAACCACTAAAAGAAGGCGTTAATGTATGAGGGCTGTGAGAGCCTGATATCCTATTGTGTTTAATGCAAGAGTTCAAAGCAAAAAATATTGAGTTTATGGTTTTGTGTGTCTTTTTGTCCTGTGAGATATAGCAACACGTAGTGAATAGTGGGATCTGGAGCCTGGTGATGTTCCTGTTGTTCCAGGGACAGTCCTGACTGGGGCAGCAAGGAGTGAAGAAAAGACACACACACACAGACGCGAAGCTGGGATCACGTGGTCTGGCCTCAACATGTTTATGATATATAACTGCCTGGGAGGCAGAGTCACTGCCTACAGCAGGACCAGAAGGCAGGGTTGTTGCAATAGACAAAGAAGGAGGGATGATTTGTGGTTCATAGCTGGCTCTAGGAGGCAGGGTTGGCTATTCTTGGTAGGAGAAGTCTCTGTAAGAGAGCAATCTTCAGGCCAGACATGGGGGTGGGGCATGGTGGCCATTTTCTGTGCACACTGTCAGCACTTGGACTTCATCATCCTTCTGAGGCAGAGGCTGTGGGGTTCTTGGCACGACTGTGCTATGTCAACTACACATTCATTCCCTCAGGGGTTCCTCTGCCGCAGACTAAAGTGAAATCCTTTATCAGACCTTAAATAGACTGTGGGCTGAGTGTGGCAGACACAGGGGTACTCATGACACTCCACGCTGACATGGGGGAGACCTGCAAAATGGAGCAGGAACTTGGTGGTATGTCTACCAGAAGCCTCTAAAACATCCCCTACCCCCCCCCATTTCTTTAGTGCTGGGGAGGTGAGCCTAGGACCTTGCACATACTATTCAACCGCTGAGTTATGTCACCAGCCCACATTTACGTCTATGAACCCAATGCTCCATTTCTGCTCTGGAACAATAGTCTCGTACCCTGTAAAGATTTATCAGTTGTGTTGCTTTAATAAAATGCAGATTGGCCAGTAGCCAGGCAGGAAGTATAGGTGGGGCGAGCAGGCAGAAAATAGAGGGGAGGCGATGAGAACAGGAGAATTCTGGGAAGAGGAAAGGAAGTCTGCAGCCATCACCCAGACACAGAGGAAGCAAGATGAGAATGAATCGCTGATTAAAGATAGCAAGCCATGTGACTAGCACAGACAAAAATTATGGGTTATTGTAAGTTATGAGAGTTAATAAGAAGCCTGAGCTACTAAGCCAACCAGTTTATAATTAATGTAGACTTCTGTGTGGTTTTCTGGGACTGAATGACTGCAGGACAGGGCAGGACAGAAGCCTCTGTCAACACATTTTCATCTAAATGAAGCAAAAAAGGAAAAAGAAAAAAAACAAACGTTGATAATGACCAAGGATATGAGCCAATGGTAGGATACTTGCCTGGCATGTTCAATGCCCTAGATTCAATTTTTTTATTCTTGTAAAAAAAACAAAAAGTTACTTTTACAAAGTAAGTTGATAAAACAGTAGGCATGAAGGCATGTGACCTGTAATTTCAGGACTCAGGAGGCAGAGGCAGAAGGATCGGGAGTTCAGTGTTAGCCTCAGTTATATAGTGAGTTCAAGGCTAGCTTGGTCTACTTGAAACTGTCTCAAAGAATGAACAAACAGGGCTAAAACTATATCTCAGTCAGTGGAGTACTTGCCTAATGTATACAAAATATTGGTTTCGACCCCCAACACTGTAAAAACTAGGCATAGCCTTGTGCCATTTGGGAGGTAAAGGCAGGCCTGTCAGGACATCTTCAGCAAGTTCTAGGTTAACCTGGGCTACTTGGGACCTTGTCTCAAAAAACAAAGCAAATACCTAACAAAAAGTTGATAATATGTTATGCCTAAAGATGTTTCATCTCAGTATTGTTTAATTGTTGGGAGTAACTTTGATGTCATACTAGGGAAGGATTATAAAAGTAAGGCATATCTACTTAATGAAGACATTGTGCAGACCTCAGAGTGACTAGTTAAAAAAAATACAGGAGACATTAATATCAAATCATTCTTTTAGTGTGTTGTCAACTTTATTATAAAAACACATAAGGAAGAAACAACATAATGTTACTAACCATCTCTCCCTCCCTCAGTGAAGGGTCACAAGTGTTTTATTATGGCACCTTCTAAGCTTGCTACATTAATTATGCTGAAGGCAGAAGAAATTAGTGCTATTTTAAAAATAGAAATATAAATAATTTCTTAGAACATACATTCCGGGAAAGCTCTGGCTGGGAGGAGGAAAGCAACTGTGGTTGGTCCAGCTGATTCTTGTTTTAGCTGCAGTTTGGACCCACGTGAAATAGTGTGGCCGCTTGTTCAGAATTACCCAGGATGCCTCTTAGAAATGCACACAGCAGAGCGCCGCATATTGGTGAAATCAGAATCTCCTCCCCGGGTCTTGGGAGTTCACATCTACCTTCTGTCCCTCCTTTATGTATTCATTTATTGTGAGACTTACTCTGAGCCCAGACAAGCCTGGGACTCCTGATCCTCTTACTGCCACCCACCACGTGCTGGGATTACAGGTCGGTACCACCACTCTAGGCACAGGGTGTAGCACTTCAACAGGTTTTGTATATTTGAATTGGAGCTCCCACCTCCCCACACCATCCACAATCAGTGTGATGGTGCACACCTGTAATCTTAGAGCTTGGGAGGCAGAGTCAGGAGGATCACTGAAAGTTTATGGCCACTTAATGACCCTGGCCTAATTCATGAGGTGGTGCTCAGGCCACTCAGCATGCACTATCTAGTAAGATTTTGTCTCCAAAATTAAATTAAAAAAAGGAGATCAGGGAGGTGACAGCTCAGTGGGTTACAGGACTTGCTTTGCAATCATGAGGAGTGGAATTAGTACCCCATGACCCATGTAAAAAGCAGGGTGTCAGTCAGGCAGTGGTGGTGCATGCCTTTAATCCTATTACTCTGGAAGCAGAGCCAGGCAGATCTCTGTGAGTTTGAGGCCAGCCTGGTCTACAAAGTGAATTCAGGGTTGCACAAAGGAACTCTGTCTTGGGAAAGAAAAAAAGAAAAAAGAGAGAGAGAGAGAGAGAGGAAGAAAGAAAGAAAGGAATATAAAGGAAAGAAGGAAGGAAGGAAGGAAGAAAGGAAGGAAGGAAAACAGGGTGTGGTTGCATGCACCAGTAACTCCGAGTTTTCCAGAGGTAGAGCTAGGAGTTGGGGATCGCTGACTGCCAGCCTGTCACTGCAGATCCAGTGAGAGACCCTTCACAAGGGCCTATGACAGAAAGGGACAGTGCAGAACACCTGGCGTCTTCTCTGGCCTCTGTGTACATGCAAAGGAACATGCACCCACACAGAGAATAGTTGGCTCAATAAGAAGATAACCCCCACCACGAGAAGAAAGAGAAGTGACCGCAGCCGCCTGTGAGAAACTGTAGACAACACACTCGCCAGCCCTCCCGTGTGCCCCTACCACCGCTCACACCCTCTGGTCCTTTCCAGATGCTGCCGAAGGTCCTGTGTCTCGTGCACAGTGCCCAACCTTCTTCCTCCATGCTGGGTATCAAGCCCAGGACCTGCACATGGTGGCGGGATGCTTGCTTTACCACTGAGCTCCGCTCCAGTTCGTCCTCGAATTCTTCCAACACCCTGCACTGACTTTGAAGAGAGAGAGAGCAAATAATCAGAGAAATTACTCTTTTTATAAAGTCAGTTCTTGGTGAGGTCTATAAAAAGGTGAGCATTCTATACACAGGTGGCTGACAGCTATAGACACGGTCATTACTTTCTTTCTTTAGATGGGATCATGATACATATTCCTGTATGCCTCGGGACTCATTAGTTAGCTCAGGCTGGACCCAAACTCATGGCAATTTTCTTGCCACAGCCTCTGAACACTAAGATTATAGGTGTGCACATGCAACCCTATGCTGAATTTTAATATTATTAAAACTTCTTAATAATAATAATAATAATGATAATAATGTGTGTGTGTGTGTGTGATGCGTACTTGATGCTGATGATGCTGTGTTGGAGGGAGAAAGTCACTTGTTAGTTCCCAGATGCTAAGCCCTGAAATAATCACACAGAAACTGTATTAATTAAATCACGGCTTGGCTCATTAGCTCTAGCTTCTTATTTGCTAACTCTTACATATTAATCTAACCCATTTCTATTAATCTGTGTATCACCATGTGGCAGTGGTGGGTAAAGTTTTGTCCGCTGACCCTGGCTCCTTTCTCCCAGCATTCAGCTTAGTTTCCCCTACCTAGCTCTGTTCTGCCAAGACAGTTTCTTTATTCATTAACCAATAAAAGCGACACATAGACAGAAGGACCTCCCACACCAATTCTGAGCCATCTCCCTGGTACCTGGCTTTCTTCTCTTTTTTCTTTTTTTCTCTCCAAACAAGAGATTGCTAAACTGCCCATGTTGGCCTCACATTTGTGACCTCCCTGCCTCGGCCATCCAAGTGCTTAGATTAAGCTACGACATGATTACCTTTAGTCCACCTTTACTGAGTGGCCCAGGAAAGTGATATCTGGGACATGGAATTCTTCATTTTCAGCTGCACCCTGGCTCAGGAAACGGGTGGCCTAGAAGGACTTTCCAGGTCTGAGATGCTGTGACTTGTCAAACCCCAGAACAGCTGTAACAAGCTCTGAGATGTCCCAACAGTCACACAGTTAGCTGTCTCCTAAGTAGGTGAAATTCAATACCACAGAGGGCAGTGGTTCAAGGCATTAGCCCACACTACTTCCTGTTTCCAGAGTTGCTCATAGCTTCTTAGGAGAAAAACTGAGCCATCCTGGGAACAGCAATGTCGGTATACATGTGGAGCAATCCGGGAGGGAGGGTATAAAAAAAGGCACAAGAACAAGCTCTGCCTGGAACCTCCTGGTCACATTCCATCCCTGGGCCTTCAGGGGGTGATTGTTACCCTTTTCTCTCCTTGAGAACCTGAGGATCAGGTTGTGGAGGGGCCTAGGGCTGGGTGTATGCAGGTGACAGTTACTGTCTGTGTTTGGTTGTGAGCCAGCTCTGGCAGGGGTGGAACCTCCTAGGGGTGGGAAGTGAGGTCTGGTCTGGGAGAAAGCCTCTGCTCAGCAGCAGGCAGCCCCAGGCATCCAGCAGGGAGAGGCAGGCTCCAAGTAGTAGAGGGCCTGAGGTCAGGCAAGTCCATCCTTTCCGCGTTGGGGGATGGGGAGCAGGGGAAGGAGCCAAGAGGTTAGAACTCACCCTGAAGGAAAATTTGTTAAAGGAAGGTGTGCATCTTTTATACAATGTGTAATTAACTCTCAGCAGAAGATGCTGCGGATTCATAATAGGAACCGACCGTGGAGGAGGAAGACTGACAAGCATGGGATTCTTGTGGGCTTTTTAATTTAATTTTTAAAAGAAACAAGAACAGTTGCAATTATAATTGTGGACCTTTAGTGATGGTGTCTCCCAGCAACAAGCCAAATCGCTCTGTATCCCACCCTCTTCCCAGGCAGAACGAACTGGAAGGTGTTTCCTGCCATAGAGAAGCTCCACTCCACTCCAGCTCTGACCTGACCCACCCACGGCCTCTCCTCTACTCCAAGCTCCCTCAGCCTGGCTGTCCCCTGAGCCCTGTTCTCTTTACGAAGCAGTCCTTGGAGTTGTCTCAGCCTCCAGCCTGGGACTCTCTCATGGTTCCATCAGAGCTAGGTTTCCTACTGAGTTCCTGCCCTCAGCAGGGTGGCTGTGCCCTGGGAGGAAGGGAGGTGCAAAGGAGAGGAAAGGTGGGGAGCCCCAGGACGTGGTAGTTGGAAATAGGCAATGCCTGGACACCTGCCAGAATAAACAGGCCACCCCTCTCCCAGGCACAAAGGGCTCTCTGTGAGGACACTCCCAGACTCATGTGGAATCCTGGAGGCTCATATTTCTTAACATAAAAGATGCCCATTCCCAGCCAGGCCTGGGTGTGGTCTGTGGTTTGAATCGTGGTAGGCGGGGCTTGTGGACTCCCAGTGACCCATCTATTTGGTGTCTGTCCTTGCTAAGAGCTGGCCTTCACAGGAAAATGGGGAGAGGCCAGGTGGACAGCTTCTCTTGAAGGGTGTGGATAGTTAGTTCTTCTTGCCTCTGGACAGAGCCTTCTTAGTGTCTACTCCCTCTGACATCTCCCCAGTGTCTGTCTGTCTGTCTTTTGCTCTCTCATTATCTATCTGTGCATGCTCAGGATCCACATGAGAGACTATCAAACTACACCTAGTCTCCTCTCTTACTTCGAGCCATTGTCGCAGAGAGTTAAGCTAAGACTCAAAGAAAGAAGGCTATGTTCACAGACACATGTCTCAGCACCTAAGGTTCCTCTGGGTACCCATGGGAACGGACTGCTCAGGAGGTTGCTTGACTCTCTGTGGACCTTATGATGTTTTGTTTCCAGGTGAAAGAGTTGAAACAAGATAGATCAGGTCTCAGTTCTCACCTCCGAGCCCTATGAGTAGACAGTCATCCACCAGAACCTGGTGCCACACAGCTTCATCATTTCTGATGCCGGCAACATGCACCTTGGGAGTGGCTGGTGCCGTTCCTCCCTGGACTGCTAATGGGGCAGGATGTTTGACCCCTGTGGCCTCCATCTATCCTGCATGCTTGGCTGTTTGAACTACAGAAGAGATAGTTATTGAACAAACCTTTATTTTTTTTAAAAAATTTATTTATTTACTTTTATGTGTACGGGTGTTTTGCCTGCCTGTATGTCTATGCCATGTGTGTGCCCTGTGCCTGCAGAAACCAGAAGAGGGCATCAGATTCACTGGCACTGGAGTTGCAGACGGTTGTAAACTGTCGTGTGAACGCATGGCCTCTGGAAGAGCAGCCAGTGCTTTGAGCTGCTGAGCCACGGTTCCACCCCAGTACAGACCTTTCCTGGGTTCCAACTATGGCCCAGTAAACGAAACCTTTGACAGCCAGCTCTCTGGTGCTCACCTTTGAAAAGATGCAATTCTTCCCTGTACTGTTTTGCTACCGTGGGCCTCACAAGTTCTCTGTCCAGCTGGCTTACAGAAAAGAAAGGCTGTCCAGCAGTTCTGTGGGCCATTGTCTGCATGGTCATTGGGTAGTGTGGGAGGATCTGTTCAATGCCTTTCTGGGAGTTCCTGGTGCCTTAGGGTATGGAGTTCCTTGGCTTGTGGAAGCATTACCCAGACCTCTGCTGCCTGTGTGTTCGACTCTGCCAGAATTTTTGTTATTGTTGTTGTTTGTTTTGTTTTATTTGAGATAGGATTTCTCTGTGTAGCCCTGGCTGTCCTGGAATTCACTTTGTAGACCAGGCTGGTCTTGAACTCAGAGATCCACCTACCTCTGTCTCCTGAGGGCTGGGATTAAAGGCATGAGCCACCACACCCAGCCACCACCAAATTTTTCTTTGTTTTATAAGGACACACACACAGCCATTGCATCAAAGCACGTGATAGTGACCTCATCCTAACCTGATCTTTTCCCAGGACCCGTTCCCTGAAAGGCTGCCTTCTGGGGTGCTGAGAGTTAAGATCCCAGCATGTCGTTTTAGCGGTGAGTATAGCACCTTCTCTGGGAAAGTGTAAAATGGTGGAGAAGAGAATGTTGTCCCCAGGGGCCTCCAGTTTTGGCGTCTGACAAGGTCTTCTGTGAACTCCTTTGATTGGTGAAACCCGGTCACGTGCCCACTCCTCGCTGTCATTCTAGTTAGGAATTTAGTTTGACTCTATCACGGTGGGGCACGGGAGGTGATATGGACTCTTCCCCAGTGCAGGAAGAACATTTCGACGGCCTGGAGGAGACACGATCACGAGGAGACAGAACTCCACTGTGCAGGGAAGAAGGAGGGGACCCTGAGCAGGGGTGAGGGCAGCAGCTTCGTCTTCTGCCCCCTCCTTAGTGCCCAGGTGTCTCTGCTGCTCATTCCAGGGAACCAGCCTCTCACAGCTCACAGGCACTTCCATTATGCCAGGCTATCTTCTGCCTTCATTATTTATTTACTTCCTTGGTGGCCGTGCGTGTAGGTCAATGTGTGGAGCTCAGGGTTGTTTCTTCTCCTTCGTCATTTGTTCCAAGGATGAAGCTCAGGTAGACGTAGTTTTCTAATCTCTTGGATTGCCTTGGAACCCTCATAACAGCCCCCTGAGAAGAGGTGGCTCTGGTCTCCTTTCACGGATGAGAAAGCACATAGAGAAACAGGAGCTCTTGACAATCAGGCCGGCGGGAGGGGTGCAGCATCAAACTGAACTCAGCCACAGTGCTCATGGAACTGATGGTGAAGCCTCCCTGGCCACTGTCCAGGGACAGTAGGTGAGCACTGTGAAGCCACTGCCCTGCTGCCCACCTGGCAGCTCCACTGGTTGGAGCTGGCCCTGGGTGGCATGTCCACTGTGTATCCCTGAGCCGAGGCGGCTGTGCTACGGGCATCCAGCAGCCTTGCCTCTTATAGGCATTTAGTCCAAGAGCTTGCGAACCCTGAAAGGGAGGTAGGGAGAAAAGGGAGGAGCAGAGTGCACTGGAAGGCTGGAGACCGGCCTGGAGCTTGGAGCCTATGCCTGCGTAGGTGGCTGAGAAGGGGACTACGTCAGAGGGCTGGCTCCTGAACTTCTGACCCGCTGGGAGTTCACAGATGGCTCCCTGCAAGGGCAGGAAGGGCCTCACGCTGGTCCCTTGCCAGGGTGCTGCTGCACACAGGGCCAGACTGTTCCCAAGCTTCTTCCCTGGGGACCTGGGAGAGGCCTTGTGACCGACAGAGCCGACCTTTCTAGCTGAGCTGCATGGGGAATGTGGTCAGGGCCTTACCACATGTCTAGAGGCAGAGACCTGGGACCTCTGCCTCCTCAGAAGGGGTCCTGTGGTCGGTCACATGCCATCCTGTGGCCTCAGATACTGGACCACTCACTTTTGTCCTCCTTTGGAGAAAAGGTGGGGAAAGGAGCAGAAGGCAGAAATATGAAACTGTTTTCCCAGCCCTCTGACTGCCAGCCAAGAGCCCCTGGTACCTATAGAGGTTTAAGCTAGGTTTTGAGCCTCCCTAGACAAGGCACAGAGCCAGTTTTCGTGACTATGTTTACACCAGGGACATCTGTCATTGCAGGGAGCTCCTCATCCGAGCACTTGCCTTTCCAAAGGAAACCAGGTCTGTGTGGGCATCTTGGCCTTGGGGTTTGTAGGTTCCTGTATTTGCTGGTTGGCTTGTGTGGCAGCCCAGGTTCTCAGTCTTGCACACACTCCGTTTCCACTGAGCTACTGCTCCCAGACCCCGGATTTTGAGGGTGGGTGGTGGAAAGAAACAATAATAAAAAGGGCCAGGCATGGTGGCAAGTACCTCTAATCCTGTTTGGGTGATGAGGCAGGAAGATTACATGAGCCCAGAAGTTTGGGTCTAACCTGGGCAACATAGCTAGACATGATTACAAAAGATAACAAAAGCCTAAAACAAACAAGAAAGACAAAGGACATTTTCCTTCAACAGCATTGACAATCGGGTAAGAATAGAATCGCTTCCTGTCTGGTAGCAGTACATTTCCCCAACACACAAAAGGAACAGGGGGAGAAAAACATTATCCACTGAAAGTCGTTACTATAATCTATGAAATATGGAGTTAATAAAAAGTTGCAGAAACGTTTCCCAAAGAATCTATAATATCCCAGAGTTTTAAAACTGGATTAATTCCATAATAATGGGAGAATATTAATGTGTGATGTGGGCTCTTATTCCTAAATGTCTCCCTACAGATCAGCAGAGAAGTGGGCTTTTATAGAACTCAAACATAAAATAGGGGCCTCGAGTTCCAGACATCCTATTCCGTGCAAATTCTAGATAAGGACTGACCCCTTTAAAACATATCTCGAAGATTGTATGGGGTGTGCTGATACTAAAAAACATTATTTATCTGACGATCTAACTTAAGCAGCCATTCCATGTTTCTCCTTGTTCCAACAGGCCACCTTCGGTCTGTTCTTCAGTGCATCTGAGAGGTGGGGCAGGCAAAGGAGTGGGGGCTGAAATAACTGTTGGGGACCCCAAGTCCCTGAGGCTGGCCTCTGAAAGCGCTGTCTCCCTGGAGGGAGCAGGCAGGTCCCATTGCAGCAGTAGGGATGCCTGGAAAACCACCTGCAGACAAGTCCGACAAGAGGATTATGGGAGCCCAGGAATTGGACAGCTGCCAATCAATGTGGGAGCCACCAGGCTGTGTGGGGTAACATGGGCAAACACACCAGGGCCCAATCACAGGTCTGCCTGGCTTCCTGGGACCTGATGGGCCTGCCTTGCCACCTGGGAGGTTAGTGACATTGATCCACATCTCTGCTGGCCCAGTAAACTCCAAAGCCTGGCCTGACCTTCCCTTCAGGCCCAGCTGTCCAGCCCTTCCCTGTACTAAATTCCCCCACATTCTCCAGAGCTGAGGTCATGGAAAACTCCCCGGGTGGGAGCTGGGGGCAGGAGGGGGGGGGCTGCCAGGCTGAAGTACCAGTACCGGGGATTAACAGGGTGACTGGTCATTTGTTTATCTGTAGAGGGGTTGTGTGGGCAGCTGCTCCTAGGAGCCAGGGAGAGGCTAGCAGTTACCGCCAAACAGGAGCAAAGCTTCTGTGGGACAGCTGCAGCTCCCTAGGGGCAGGTGCCCTGCTGCCACTGGTCCTTCCTGGTGATGGCAAGGGGAGGGGGAGAGCCAGGGGCAGGCCTTCCCGGAGGCTTCCCTGGAACCTTAGGAGGGAAAGAAGAAAGGAAGGGGCCTTCTAAGCTCTTTAGCTTGGTGGGGATGCTCTTGGGTCCATTTTTATAGACTCATAGAAGTTGAGGGGGGCGCTTTCTGTGCTTAAGGAGCGATGATAAGCCCCTCACAGGTCACCCCAACACTAGGCTGGACCTATTCCATCCCTCTTTGCTGCTCAGGAAAACCCTGCCTTCCTTCCCTCAGAAGGAGACAGCTCCGGTCAGCCCTGCCAGGTTATATACTCATGTTCCCTGTTACCCCTCTGCTTTTGCAGGTTGGCCTATATCTGTGAAATCCCCACTAGAAACTCATGCTGAAAAGAACCAGCTCCACTTGTGTGTCCGTGCCGGTGATCCCGTCTCTCCGGCTTTCAATCCTCCTCCCTCTGAGCCTGGTGCACTGGATGGATGAGGCTTCAGGGGTTTGGGCGTGCTGACGACTGTCCCCCATCCCCACCCTTGTGGAGTCTCATTTGAGAAACCCTGGCAGGCTGAGGACCAACCCCATAGGTCTTGTCTATGTGGTTGGCTGGGTTTGACAACAGGATGAGATATTGGCCTTCGTGGTACCTCCCGCAAAATGGATTCAAGGGGTCGACCCTGCCCCTGTGCCTTCTTGAGGCTTTGCCCTCACGGAAGGGTCAAGTTTTGCTCATCCCGTCTTTCTTGCCTTGGGATTCTCTCACGTTGTCTGAGGTGACAATGTCCCCTGTCACCACCAAACCATCTCCCACAGTCAGAGGACAGGAGATTTCCAGGAGTTCTGCACGCGTGCCGAGAGAATAAGAGACAGGACTGGGTGCTTAAGGGGGGAGAGGGAGCAGGCTCAAGGGTGTCTAATCACAGCCTTGGGGTAGACATTTGCCTGGGAAGATGGATGCAGCCCATCCCCCCACCCCTTGTCTGCTCAGGGTGTAACCAAAGGCATGCAGACCACCAACCCAGGGCCAGCGCTCCCCCACCTCACAGGTTCAGCTGTGACCAAGTAGCATTTCTCACATCCTGCAGCAATTCCCAGTCTCTTGAAACACTCTGCCCACACAATGCCTTCTCTTTCCCCATCCCCAGACAAGCTTTCTCTGTGTAGCTTTGGAGTCTGTCCTGGAACTCACTATGTAGACCAGGCTGGCCTGGTTTCTGACATCTGAGTGCTGGGATTAAAGGCATGTGCCATCACCATCCAGCACAGGCCTCTTTTTACAAAGTGAATTTTAGAGCCAGGTTGCCCAGAGTTCAAATCCCAGCTCTGAAGCTTACCAGATTCAGAAACTGCTGACTTGAAAGAAAATATCCCCCAAAGGGAGTGGTACTATCAGGAGGTGTGGCTTTAGAAGAAGTGTCACTGTGGGGCGGGCTTTGAGACTGACTAAGTGAAGCCTAAGTCAGTCAACTTCCTGTTGCTTCTGAGTCAAGACATAGGACTCTCAGCTCCAGCACCATGTCTGCCTGCATGCCACCATGCTTCCTGCCAGGATGATAGTGGCTGCACCTCTGAATCTGTAAGCGAGCCCCACCAATTAAAGGTTTTCCTTTATAAGTGTTGCCATGATCATAATGTCTCTTTACAGTAATAAAAACCCTAACTAAAACAGAAGTCTTACTTAATTCTTTCTGCCTCCACCCCTCACCTCCAAAGTGGGGTTCTGAGCACCAGCTGCTTGGTGGGGGCGGGGACTGCTGTGGGGATTAGGCCAGCAGTCCTGACATACGACTGTAACTGTTTCTCATGCGATGATGTGACTGTCACCACTGCTTTGCCTTGCCTCCCCCGTACTCAGCCCAACCCCTGCCAGGCACTCTCTGCTCTTCCACGGCCTCAGCAGCTTGGCTGAGGAGATCCACCCAGTCAGGTGATGACAATGAGAGACAGACGTT
Organism: Myodes glareolus; assembly: GCF_982192425.1. NCBI lineage: Eukaryota > Metazoa > Chordata > Mammalia > Rodentia > Cricetidae > Myodes > Myodes glareolus. Next base: position 4,962,532 of record NC_142044.1, on the reverse strand, counting down.
TGGAAGGGTTACATGGAAAACAGCCTGAGAATGCAGGTGACCCACCAAGGGCTTGGGGGGGTGGGTGGGAGAGAGAAACATTGTTGCCACTGACTAGACTAGAGAGGGGCAGCCTCCTGTGAGACAGTGTGCCTTAGGACAGGTGCAAACAATTCCATGAGGGTGGTCATGTCCACACGCACAGAGCCAGGGACTCAGGTCTCTGGTGGAACCTCCCTTGTTCCGACACCCCAAACCTGCGTCTGAGACCTTATTCTGGAAAAGGATCTCTGCAGATATAATTAAGAAGTTCAACCTGAGGTCATCCCGAGTTCTCTGGATGAGTATGAAGTCTAGTGTCACGCGACCTTCCAAGAGCAGCGCAGGAGAATTCACCGGTGGCAAAGGCCAGAAGTAGCGAGGCAGAAAGTGAGCTAAGCCACTGTGAGGCAGGGAAGGCCTGGAGTTGTGGACACTGAGCAGGATGGAAGGGGCCCTGCTGGCACTTAGACTTTTGATTTCTGGCTCCAGAACACAGGCAAATTTCTATAGTTTTAACCATCCAGTCTGTGGTTGTTTGTTACAACATCGACAGGAAACTCGACACCGGCTTCAACTGCCAAATCCCTCAGAAAAAGACAGGGCTCTGTCTTGGTCAGGTTGGGTATTTGTCCTCGTTAGTTGATTTCTGTCAACTTGACACAAGCTGGAGTCATCTGAGAAGAGGGACTCCATCAGATTGCCAGCCTGATGCGGGAGGGTCCAGCCTGCTGGGGGCTGCGCCATGTCTGGACCAGCAATCCTGAGTGGCATAAGAGCAGCAGGCTGAGCAAGAGATGAGAAGTAACCCCCAGAGGGTCTTGAGCTCTTGCCCATTCCCTTCATGAGGAGCTGGACCATAAGCCGCAAGGTGAAATAAATCCTAGTCGCTTTTGGTCATGGTGTTTTATCAGGGCAACAGGAAGCAACGTAAGAGGGTATTATAGCAAAAGTACCATGGAATGGCTTTGATGACAAACACTCCCGAGTTTTGGAGGCCAGGAGTCCAAGATCAGGGTGCTGGGCTGGTGACTGTCCTCACATGGCCTTTCTGTCCTGCGTGTACACAGAACCTGAGTTTGTCATCTTTTCAGTTTAGTTCCCCACCCCCACCCCAGGTTGGCTTTGGTTATATTCTCCATGCTTCTACCATGACACACAGACCGCTGTGTGTGTGTGTGTGTGTGTGTGTGTGTGTGTGTGTGTGTGTGTATTTGAGGGTGGTCAGAGAACAATTTGAGGAAATCACTTCTCTCCTACTGCATGGCTTATGGGTGGAACTCATACTACCGCTGTCTAGCTCCAGAACATTTTTCATTTGTCTCTAATGGAAATCCCGCATCTGCAAACTAGCTACTGCTGTGGAATAATCCTCTTGCATGCTGTAAAGATTTGTCACTCAAATTGGTTTAATAAAATGCTGATTGGCCAGTAGCCAGGCAGGAAGAATAGGTGGAGCAACCAAACTAAGGATGATGGGAAGGAGAAGGGCAGAGTCAGGAGATGCCAGCCAATTGCCAAAGCAAACAGGACATATAAAAAATGAGGTAACAAACCATGAGCCATGTGGCAAAGCATCAATAGAAATATGAGTTAATGTAAGTATAAGAGTTAGCTAGCAATAAGCCCGAGCTATTGGCTGAGTATTAATAAATAATACTAAGTGTCTGTGTGGTGATTGGCAAGCAACTGCCCAGATGGGGAGCAGGCAGTCAGGATAGAAAAACTGTACTCTACATACAGCGCTTCAACATGGGGCCGAAATTTCCATATAAGACCTAACAAAACTTATAAAAGGGTTCTAAACGCACAAAAACAGAACCAAACTTGTCTTCTTAGTAGCCACTTTTTCTGCAGCAGGCTGCGTTTCCTGGCAGTGAGCAGAGGCATGGCTCCTTTAAGAGACAGCTTTCTGGCTGTTAGTGGCGAAAATGGGGAACTCTTTTAAGAGACCCTGCTAACAAGCACTTAAATGGAGTTTATGAGCAGCAGGTGACACACTACTTGGTGGTAGCATGGATCCAGAAACTTCCCAGAGTTGGAGCAGTAAACATGGCTCCCAGAGCTGGTGTTAAACATACCTCTGCCATGAAAAAACCTCTCAAGGACATAAGGAATGGGGCAGAGCCAGTCACCAAAACTGTCTCTTTGGTCCTAGCCATACCACTTAACAGTTTAAAGACTCAGGTGGTTGGAACAAGATAGAGATATGCAGCAAAGACAGATTCAAACAAACAAACAAACAAACAAACAAAAACCAAGAAAAAACCTCTAAATGGTTTACAGTATGTTTAAAAATATACATAGGCTTGGGAGAGTAAAGAAAAAGGGTAGGGAAAGTCCTTAAAAAAGAAATAGAGTAATAAAAATATAATAAGCCACATAAAGATGGAACATACACAGTCTGGATTATGTACATTATTGAGTTGTCTTTATAGCTGCTAAGAGACCTTAGATCATGAAAACTGCAAGATCAAACAAACCTATATTTTTAAAAAATATCTTGACTTCAAAATTTAAATCAAAAGATATGTTACTTTGGGAAAGAGATTCTGCTTTTGTTCCCACAGGAAATGAGAGGCTGTGGATTCATTCTGAGTTAAGAAAAATCAGGTTTGACCAAGGAAGACCCCTGAAAACCTCTGATGGGAACAGCTGGTCCAGATGATCCAATGTCTCAGAGCACCTCTATTGTAGTTTGCTCGGAGTTCTGCATCCAGAGCAGCTCCAGGGCTGCTGGCTGGGATAATCCAGCCTTACAGGATACTCCAGTCAGGATTTGACCAAAGCTGCTGGCTGAGATGATCCAGCCTTACAGGATACTTCAGTCAGGATTTGACCATAATCCTAATTTTTTTCAGGGCCCCCCCAAATATTGCCAGTGCTCCCAATCATCAGGACATAGCCTAGAAAACTATGCCCCATTGAAGACTAGATAGTTACAGTTTTCTTTAGTTATAATAAAAATAAATTAGGTACAAAACTTCAGACTTGCAAAGATAAGATAGAGTATTTTCCCTAATTTTGCCAAATACAAATAGACTAGATATTGTAACTAATTCTATTTTTGTTGTATATAATCTTACTATGTTAAAGTTAAAACTTTCCTTTTTAATTTAAAGACAAAAATGGGGAAATGCTGTGGAATAATTCTTTTGTACACTGTAAAGATTTGTCACTCAAATTGATTTTATAAAATGCTGATTCGTCAGTAGTCAGGCAGGAAGTATAGGTAGGACGACCAAACTATGGATGATGGGAAGGAGGAGACACCAACCAGTCACGGAGCAAGCAGGATGTATAAGAAAATGAGGTAACAAGCCATGAGCCACGTGGCAAAGCATAAATAGAAATATGGGTTAATTAAAGTTAAGTGTAAGAGTTAGCTAATAATAAGTCTGAGCTATCAGCTGAGCATTTATGAATAATATTAAGTCTCTGTGTGGTAATTGGGAAGCAGCTGCTGGAGTGGCTTGGTCAGGACAAGAAAACTGAGCTATACAGCTAACCCCCACAATCCCTTCCTCTCAAGCCTGGCAATCACGAATTTATGTCTCTATGAGTTTGCCTATTCTGGTAATTTTTATTCATCAAACAATATATGGCTTCTTTCACTTGACACAATCTCTGCCATGGCTTGTAGTCACACTCGTCCCATTTTATGACTGACTACTGTGTCACTGGAGGGACCATATCATATTTGTTCTTCCAGTCTCGATGGACATTTGGTTGGTTTTATCTTTTGGCTTTTATGAATAATGCTGTTAAGAGATTACAAAACATAAGAGAATTATATGAATTTATTTCATGTATTTAGTACATTTTTATTATTGATTTATTTTTGGTGTGTGGGAGTGTGGGTGATGGCATGCCCTGTGCATCTGTGGAGGTCAGAGGTCAGAGGTCAGAGGTCACAACGTTCAGGAGTCAGTTCTCCCCTTCCGCGGATTGGACTCAGGTTGGCCGGCTTGTGTGGTAAAGACCTTTGCGTGTTGCCATGTTTTGTGTGCAAATCTTTGCCTGAAAGACCAATTTCATTCATCATGGTCTACATTTAACAGGGAACTACTGGGTGTCACATGGTGACTCTACATTTAATGTGTTGAGGAATTGCTACACTGTTTTCCAAAGCAGTTGAACTATTTAATCCCAGGAGCAAAGCTTGTGGTCCCAGTTCCTCCACACCCTCACTGACGCCCACCGCTTCTTAGTATTGTTTGCGGTACTTGGGATCAGACCAGGGCCTTGGACCTGCTAAGCGATCCCTGTGTTTCCAAGTTTCACTCCTCCGTTAAAAAGTATTATATTCACCTGTATTAGTCAATTTAGTGGGGACAAAATAATGTCACTGTGTGCTGGGCTTCATGCCAGGCACTCTAGGCTGCAGAGGACACAGCAGAGCCCTGCTCTCAAAGCAGCTTGGTTCCAGCAGGGACAACACAGGAGAGCAGAGGCAGGAAAGGAGACATTGAAGGAGGTGGTGCCACCTGACTTGCAGCTGGGGAAGCTCAGCTGGGCTGCAGATCCAGGGCTGTTGGGGTCTGACTTAGGGTGTGTGTGCATTCGTGTGTGTGTGTGTGTGTGTGTGTGTGCCTGTGTGCCTGTGTGTTTCTGAGAGTTTCATTAGGGCTGTTCACAGAAGCAACAATGGACATTTGATCAGTGACTTTTACACTATTGAGGAGAGTGTTTCTCCCGCTCCCATCAACGCTCTCTGTATATAAATCCCTCAGGAGTGGTGGGCCTTTGCAGGTGTTGTGGACCCTGTCTCACAGAGATCTTGGGCAGACTGTCTCAGCCCTGAGTCTGAGAGTACACTAGCCATGCCATGTCTGGAGACCAGCAATCCACACCTCCTCTCACCTCCTCTGCTTCTTCCGTCCTTTCTCCTGAGGAGGTGACGCAGATGCCCTGTTTATGGCTGGACATCCAATTGGTATCTCATGATACTTTTGCAGTTATGAGGAGTGGGCATCAATCCGGTCAAAAAGCGGAACCTCTCAGCTCCTTACCACTGTTGAGCCAATGGGCTCATCTTGCCTGACCTCCAATAGCTGTATTTTAATGACATCCGTTTGAGGGGTCTGGCCACCAGCCTGTGATCTGAACCACCTGCCGCTTCTTTGATAAGGAGTTTCTCCCACGGTCTCAGAATTTTGAGTATGGACCTGGGAATCTGCCTCTCTCGCTTCCCGCACTCCTTTTCAGGTGGTTGATGCACACCAGGGCTTGGAAGCTACCAGAACCAACTGGAAGGAAAGCAGCTTCCACCACCGGAGGGCTGAGCTGCAGGATCCTGTTACCTGTTTGTGCCGGTCTGAGTCTCCTTTGGCCTAGTCCCAGTTTCTCAGGGCAAACAGCCTTGCAGAGCAGGCAACACTGTGTGCCAGGGACAAGGTAGGGTGGACAGCACCCTGCCCCCTGCCTTACTCCACTCCGTAGTCCACGTGGTGAGACATCTGGCCCAGTGGCTTTTACCCTAGTGGGCAGTGCTCTGCATTCTCATGCCTGTTGCTTCCTGGTCAATGTTGTCTGGACGGGAACCCTGGGCTGGGACGCTGGCCTAACAGACTCAAGTTCTATGAAAAGGTTTGCAGACAGCCTGGGTCCCAACAGACGGTGTTAAGCAATGTTTGTAGGTCTCTGGATTTATGGTCACAGCTGTGGTTAAAACTAATAGGTCTTGCCGGGCGGTGGTGGTGCCTGTCTTTAATCCCAGCACTTGGGAAACAGAGACAGGTGGATCTCTGAGTTTGAAGCCAGCCTGGTCTACAAGTGAGTTCCAGGACAGCTAGGGCTACACAGAGAAATCCTGTCTTAAAAATAAAAAATAACCCTAAAACAACACCAAAAACAACAACAAACCAACCACCCACCCACCCAACCAAGCAAACAAAACTCTCCCAAAATTAGTAGGTTTCTGTTGAAGGCATGATTCTGAAAAATATAGGATTCTTTCTGACAGTAATAACCCCCTCCCTGGTTCATTTGAAGCCCCCACAAATACTTCACCCAGTTCACAAGGCAGTCCACAACAGTCCATGACATTAATTCCAACCCAATATGTACAGTTCCCAGGGTTCAAGGATGCTAGACTGGGTTCCTCCCCTCGTGTCCCCAGCCAGGACTCACAGGGCTGAGGCCGATGGGAGGAGCAGATGTATGTGTTGGCCAAGACAGCCAGATAGAGGGAAGCAAAAACTATGAGTGTCCATCTTTATAGAAAGAATCATCAAAGCGATCCGTGCTCGGGCCAGCGATATGACTCAGTGGGTTAAGATGCTTGCCACCAAGCCTGTGTATTTAAGTTCAAGCCCCTTGACCCACAGGACAGAAGGCGAGAACTGACTTATACTAGCTATCCTCTGATCTCTACATGTTCATGTGACATGCATGTTTGTGGGTTGTGTGTGCACACACACAGAGAACAAAAAAATATGTCAAAATGAGTTGAAGGAATGGCTTAGTGGTTAAGACTGTTTTCTGCCCTTCAGAGGGCTTGAGTCTAGTTCCATTCTTATTGGACAACACACAACCGTCCATAACTCCAGCTCCGGGGGGTCCGACACCCTTTTCTGGTCTCCACAGGCACTGGCACACCCTTGCCTAGACCTTCATAGATAGAGACATTCACTAAATAAAAATAAAGGCCTGGTGTCAGGGCTCACACCTTTAATCCCAGCACTCAGCAGACAGAGGCAGGCAGATCTACAGAGTGGTTTCCAAGACAACCAAGGCTACACAGAGAAACCCTGTCTCAAAATGCCAAAACCAACCTGAAATCAAACCCCACTACCAACAGATCCATTCACCCAAAAGCCCCCAAATACACATTGCAGCGGAGGGAAACACTTCTGTTCATTTCCCCAACAGAAAATAACAAGGAACAAATTAATAAGCTGTGGTTCCGTGTACATTTCTACACCTACAGGGTCTATTTAAGTGAAATCTCATACCTAGATTACGCTGAGCAAATAATGCCAGCTGTTAAGAACCACAATCAACATAAACTATAACTTCTATAAAGGTTATAGTGATCTCAATACCTGTAATAAAACATGAAGCACGATGGAGTCTATGAGCAGCAATAGCGCAAGCTTCTGCCTGCGGAAGGGAACTCCAGCTACGTCAGGTGTGGGGCCAAGCACTTTGTTCCGGTTGCTTCATTTAAACTTTACAACCTTAGGCTCTTCATCCTCGGAACCGCTCCACCAGGGAAGCAACACCTCAACCCAACAAGTAGAGAAACTGAACCTGAGACCATTGGAGGAGCCAGAGGGTGGACACGGCTTACATGCTTACTCATTTGGCTCTTTGACGGCCCCCTCAACTGCTCTAGAGAAGGTGCTGTTACAGTTTGATACACGATGGGGACAGGTGTGAGGGGCCAAGTGAAGCTAGACTCTGTGGCCCTTCAGCAGAGGAGACTCTGTGGCCCTTCAGCAGAGGAGACTCTGTGGCCCTTCAGCAGAGGAGACTCTGTGACTCATTTGGTTAAAGGCAGGTTTCATGTAGATCAGGCTGGCTTCCGATTTACTACGTAACTGAGGATGACTTCAACTCTTGATCGTCCTACATACACCTCCCAAGTGCTGGGGTTTCATGTGTGCACCACCCTGTCCAGTGAGAAGATAGGATTTAAATCCAAGGAGATGTGGCTCCAGGAGCATCCTTCAGCCTTTGGGTTTGGTTAAGTTTTTGTCCCAGTGAAGCCCAGCTCAGATAAGACTAACATGAATATAATGCATACACACACACACACACACACACACACACACACACATATATATGTATACACACACACATGTTTACTCAGGGCAGTCACCTATATGTCCATCACTTGGAGAATGTCATACAAGCTGGGACACATGCTTTCTAGTAGATACAAGCAAATATTAAAAGAAACAAGTTGGATCTTGTATTTGCTGACGAGGAAAGATACAATGAAACAATAAAAACCACATGCACATACTCTTTAGAAGAAAGGACACACCGTGGACAGTTTGCCTGGCACATACATGGCCTTGCGTCCTCTCCCCTGCATCAGGAAAAAAACAAACAAAAGCCATGAGTGTACATTATACCCAGGCGTACACTTGGACACATTGCCTGGGGAGGGGGGACACTGACCAGTTTGAGGAAAGTTCCACAAAAGGAATATTTTTAGATTCTGGACTGGCTATAGGAAACACACAGGCACAGCAAAGTACCCATGAGGTTCCGTTATCACACGTTAGAACCCAGAGGCGGGGGAGCTGTGCAGAGAGGCAACTCCCCGGTGTTGAACCCCTCAGTAGAGGGTCACAGTCACTCACTTCACACAGTCAGTGAAAGGGAGAGGAGCCTCACAATCCTCCCTCTCTCTCCACCACTGCCTAGTACTCTCCATTTGACAACCCTGCCTGGAGGCCAGAAGGCAAAGCAGCCAAGTTGGTGCAGGGCAGCTGGGCACAGGGCGGCTGGGGTGAGTGTGAGCCTGGTGGGCAAGCAGAAGACGTCCCGCCCATGCACACTCAAATACGCATTTGTCAGTGCCTGGAGAAGGAGCTGAAAAGCTACCAGTGTGCCGAGGGAGAGGGCAGTGTGCAAGAGGGACCGTGGCTGTCCACTTCATTTACTCTAATGCGTGACTCACAGCGGCAGAGAAGCACACCCTGGGACCCTGGGAGCAAGCCGTGCCACCCTGGTTCCTTTCTGGCTTCTGAATCATGGCACTGTGGGGGAGTCGTGGGTAGACATGCTCTCCGAGGTTGGCCACGCCAATAGGCATCCATCCTGTGTGCTCCCTCTGTGATGCTGCATGGATGCTCCTCTACAGATGGCTGGGGGATGGCCTACCACTTCCTCTCTCTCAACAGGCTTTCCGTTGCTGAAACAGAGTACCCAAGGTAATTGGCTTATAAAGAGAAAAGGTGTATTTTGGATTCATGGTTTTAGACGCAGACTGGTGGTTTGTGGGCCTCTGGTAGAGGTGCCCCAAGGTGAAGGCAATGAGTGTGTGGCGCAGAAAACTGCTCACTTTGTGGTCTGAAAGCAAAAGCGAAAGAGAACACAGCACAGGACTGAGATGGTGCAGTAGCTAAAGATGCCCGGAACCGAGCCTGACAATCCGAGTCTGATCCCCGGTGGAAGGACAGAACCAACTCCTACAAGCCGCCTGTCCTCTGACCTCCACGTTCGGATGGGGGCACAGGCCCCTTTATGGGTGCAAAAATTCTAAAAATGTAAATTAAAAAAGAAGAGTACTGTAGCGCACCACGCCCGTCTGCGCTCTGTGCGCTACCATACGGTTCTATCCGTTACCACACAGTTCTATCCGCTACCGTACAGTTCTATCCGCTACCGTACAGTTCTATCCGCTACCACACAGTTCTATCCGCTACCGTACAGTTCTATGTGCTACCGTACAGTTCTATGTGCTACCGTACAGTTCTGTGTGCTACCGTACAGTTCTATGCGCTACCACACAGTTCTATCCGCTACCACACAGTTCTATCCGCTACCACACAGTTCTATCCGCTACCACACAGTTCTATGCGCTACCGTACAGTTGGTGAACCGGGCAAGGGGCTGGAGATTGAAACACACAACGACACACAGACAGAGACACAGGTCATCCTTGAACCAAGAATGCCCCCTTTATTGTGTCCAGGGCAGCTTATAAAGGGATCCTTAACCACTAGCCACACCCCAGCCAAACCCACCAGAAACCACTCTCCTGCCATCAGGAACTCCTGAGGGTCTTGTGCTCAGAGCAGCTGCAAGCATTACAAGTTGCTTACCTGGGGGGTTCACAGGACTTGGGAGGTTCACAGCTCCCAACAGAGTACCTTGTAACCAAGTGCACAGGACTGAAGTCACACCAGTATCCAGGGCGTGAACACTACACTCACCTGGCTGATACCTGGCCACACACTGGGAGACGTGCCACCACGGTGTAGTAGGCTTTCTTGGACCACCAGCCCTCCAAACATGACACAGAGACTTACTATTTACTATGAATGTTTGGCCTTAGCTTAGGCTTGTTTCTAACTAGTTTTTTTTTTAACTTAAATTACCCATTTCTATTAATCTATGTGCAGCCCAGAGGCTCATTTATCTCATCTAAATACTATCCATGCTGCTTTCTTGCTTCCTCCATGTCTGGCTGGCCCTACCTTACCCCACCCCCGAGCTGGCTGGGCCCTGGCTGGCTGACTCCCCTTTTCTCTCTGCCCCCCACCAGCCCTGTCTATTTCTCTTCTCCTCGCTATTGGCCATTCAGATTTTTTTTTAGTTCAATCAGTCGACTTAGGCAGGCAAAACAACATATCTTTACAAAGTTAAACAATTATTCTTTCCACACCACCAAGCGGCAAGGCTTTTCTGTGTGAGTGATGTGTTCAGGCCTTCAAGACACGCACTCTTCCTAGTGTGTCTCCCCTGTGCAGTGCAGTGAGGTCAAGCCTTGCATTTGCAGTGTGTGCCTCTGTGCTTTCCATCTGTGAGGCCGTGGACTGCACCCTCCCACCCCGTCCACACAGGCCGTGGGCTGCACCTTCCCACCCCGTCCACACAGGCCACCACCTGCTCTGCTGACTCTGCAGTTACTAAGCCACATAGAGCTCCCAGGTCTTCAAGTATCTATGCAGGTGCCATTCTGACCAGGACAAGGCCAACTAGGGTGTGGACAAAGCCCTGACCTCTCCCATAGTGCACCTGGCTGATGTGCCCTCCTGCTTCTGTCATTCCTCACACCAGACCTGTGGGCCAAGATACTGTAACTGGGGCTAGCCTGAGGAGCTCAGAGCCTAGGGAAGGGCTAGCCTGAGGAGTTCAGAGCCTAGGGAAGGGCTAGCCTCAGGAGCTCAGAGCCTAGGAAAGGGCTAGCCTGAGGAACTCAGAGCCTAGGAAAGGGCTAGCCTGAGGAGCTCAGAGTCTAGGGAAGGGCTGGCTTTGGGATGTTCATATGACCAGATTACCGCCCCCAACCCCAGGACTCTGGCCATAGTTATTTGAAATGAACACTTATATTAAAAGACAAACACGGACCAAAGCAACCACCACATGAAGGGTAAATGACTAGGTCCCATTCCTTCTAGGGGCAAGGCCCACAGTGACTTGAGACCCTTCCATTAGCACCCATTTTCTATTAACACCCAGCCTGAGACCCAGTCTCTAACCCACAGGAGACATTCCCATCCAAACTAGAGCATCTCTGAGCCTTGGCGAGCCTGGGAAATTGCCTCCGTGGGCCCAGTGCCACGCTGCAGAAGTCCTGTGTCACTTCTGAGGCGGATCGTACACAGGAAAAAAGGCTTTGGTTCACCTGTCTGCACACGGACCGTCAGAGCCCAAGCCAGTACGGAAGAGGCTGGGTTTTCAAAGCCTCCTCACAGAGGGAGCCACATGCACAGGAGAGCCTGCCTGCACAGCCATGTTAAGACTTGCCCAGGCAGTACTAGCGTGTTGGCCCCCAGCAGCATGCCCCTGTTCATTCCCTGGAGGACGGCTGTCCCAGGACAAACTCCCAGCTGCCATCACCCTTACCAGCAGACCCCAGTCCAGATCTTACAACCCATGCTAAACAATAAATAATATTCTATTTTCAGGATTTAAATACAGCATTATAGTGTTCATATTAATTTCCAGCAGATATCCTGAATCTTTATGAATACCTACATCTTATTTATTACATATTATTTTTAGATTTAATAAAAACAGGGTCTCATGTAGCCCAGGCTGGCCTAACACTTGCTCACCTTGACCTCAGATGGAGTTTCGAGGGCAGCCTCCCCAGCACCGCGTGGCACTGTGGGCCACCTTGTCCAGCCATGCTGTTGTAAGGAACCTCACTCCACCTGGAAATCCCTCACACTCACCCATCCCCAGCCTAACCTTGGTCACGCTAGTGCCCCTCTGACTTCCATTCCCACCCACTCTCCTGTCCTTTCAGAGTAACCCAGTTCCTCCCGCTGCCTTTGTGGCCCCCCAACTGCATAACCTCCCAGTGTTCAGGGGAACCTGGACCTGTGGAGCTCAGTCTGTGGCTCTGAGGACTGAGCACCCACGAAAGGGCTCCTACTCACCACTTCAGGAACCGGCACCCCCTCCCCTTGCCGAGAATGTGAGAGGAACCCATCATCTAGGAGGTCTCCCCCTTCCCCGTCCTCACTCCCCATGGCTAGGAGGGAGCCCTGACCCAGCAAGCTACCCAGAATCCTCTTCTGGGAATAGTTTCACTAGGAAGCACAGATAGAGGGAGTTTGTTTTCCACGGAGGCTTAAAGTAGCTTTGGAGCTGTCAGGAGCCAGGTTTCCGGTTACACGTGGGAAGTGAGAACAAATCCACCCACAGAGGACAGTGAGGAAGATCGGCCGGAGGCGTCCCCTCTCCTGCTTCGGAGGCACACCTGCTCTGCCTTCCTATCCTTGCTGAGAATAAATCATCACACAACCCTCTTTTTGTCTCTCTCGTCTCTAGGGACACAGAGACATGAGAACAGGATGGCCACACTGCTGGGTTTTAATCCAAACTTGACAACCTATGTCATTTTGGGCTGGTGACTCCGTGACTTTGTAAATCGGAGCAAAATTGTGAAGTTCTTGTGGGTTTGCTGTTGCTGTTTGGTCTTATTTTTGGCACTGCTCGGGATCCCCAAGTCCTCCTGCTACTGTCAGGTCCCCCCTCATGCTAGACCAGAGTTCGACTTCTGACTGAGACAAACCAGCAGCCCCTTGTCTAGGGTCGTTGCTAGGAGTAAGTGACTGATGTGCAAAGGTTGTGGCCAGGAGGCAGTGGACAGCCCTGTCCCTGCTAAGACCTTTTCCTGAGCTGGGTGTTCTATCACTTCTCTTGAAAGAGGCTTGAGCCACAATGTAAAACTTTTCAGGTTACCCCTGGTTGGAAATGTTCCCCAACATCCATCCATCCATCCATCCATCCATCCCAGCAGTGGGGTATCACCAAGCTCCTCACAGGTACCTAGACAATGTTTCTCGGAAGTCAACCTATATACTCAGGCATCTGTCACTCACCTCTGGACGGTCCTGCTCCTACACATAAGGATATCGACCATGTGCCTCGTCTTCCTACTCTTTTGCCCATGAGGCTGTTTACAGGTCTTGGCTCTGTACTCTGGAAACCAGAGCCCTTTCTGAGTGCTGCCCTGGGCAGGAGACCTGGCCCTGCCTGGGTCTCCGCACCCTTAGGAAGCCAGATGTGAGACTAGCTTACCAGAGCGTAAGCAGGAAACAGTTTCAATTTCTTCCTAACTCGGCCCATTGGCTTGGTTACTTGGCCTCCATTATGTATCTATGACTGACCAGAGCTGGGTAACGGAATTAGAACAAAGAACTGGGAAGAGAAATACTGAGAGTAAATTCAGCCCAGCGGGGACTCGCCAGGGAGCCCACTATAACATGGAAAGGAGAAGGACTAACAGGCACCCGGGGACAGTGGCTGGGAAGGACCCACAAGGCAGCTTCCTGCCAACCTATAGGTCACCTCCAAGCCCTTCAGCCTTCCAGGAAAGTCTTGGAATAGTCTTCTGGGCATGGGCATACTGGGAAGGAATATTGGGAGGGAGTAAGAAAGAAAAGAGGGCAAATGTCAAGGCCAGAGTGGCAGGGGTCCCGGGAGAAAGGCTGGACAACCGCACCAAACGCAGAAGGGCAGGGAGTTCCAGGCCAGTTGCAGGTGTGGATCTACTTAGAAGGAATATGGTGAAGTTGAATTTATAATCCGAAAGTCAGGGAGGGCACAAGACTATCAGATTTCCTCAGAGTCAGCCTGAGAGAACTCAGCACAAGAGTCTGGCTCACCTTGGAATATTCTGGAATGCCTGGAATATGGACAGGTGCATCTCTTGCCAGACACTATAACCCCTTGAGCCAACAAGGTCAAAAGGCAAACTTTCCAGCCAGGCAAAGTGACACTCGCCTATAAACCAAACATTCAAAAGGCAGACGCAGGAGGATTGCCACACAGTTGAAGGCGGCCTGGTCTAAACAGAGTTCTAAGCCAGCCATGGCTATGCAGTAAGAACCAATCTTAAAACAGGCAAGAAAACAACCAAAAAAAGCAATTTTGCCAAACGCTGCTTGCCAGTGGGGTACTCACACTGTTCTGGTGTTTTGGCGAGCCCTAAGGGGTGTGTGTGTGTGTGTGTGTGTGTGTGTGTGTGTGCGTGTGTGTGGCGGAAGGGAGTCTGCAAGGCTCTGAACGCTCTTGTGGGTTGCTGTTCTTGTAGGACACCCTCCACTGTGATGTGATGGTGATTGGTCTTTCGTGCTCAGGCCAATCACAGACGGTGTTGGGATATCCGGACATCCTGTGTGCTGCTCTATTAGGTGGTGGAGGGTTATCATCTACTATCGTAAGTTCCTAAGACATGAAGCACTTGGTCAACAGATGTCACAGGGCTGAGCTACCAAAAGCAGGTACTGTGGGTTAGTCAGGGTCCTTGTTCTTTCTGAGCACATTGGGCTTAGGGCAACTAGTTTTTATTTGCTTGCTTGGTCGGTTTGTGGATTTTTAAAGTTACACTTAAACACACACACACACACACACACACACACACTGGCAGAGCTGGTGGTATGTGTATAGATTCCAAAGTTCCCCTTCTTCCCCGTGAGCCCTGGGAATGAAACTCAGTTCTTGAGGCCTGCAGTGAATGCTTTTAACCACTGAGCCATCTTGCTGGCTCTGTTTGGGTGGGTTTTTGAGACAAAGTTAGACTCAGTCTGCAGTCTAACCTGACCTTGACCTTGAACTAACTAATTCACTGTATAACCCAGGCTGGTCCCTCAGCCTCCTGGGATTGCCACCGTGCCTGGCCTTTTTTTTTTCTTTTAGAAAACATGTTCATTTTTGAAACCTCAGGAGAAGTACCTAGCACCAGACTGCAAGGTTATCAACTACGCATTGCAAAGTAGGGGCCCTCCTGTCCTGGCCCCAAGCTCCACACCAGTCCTCCCTAATGCCCCCATGTTGCAGAATATTCCTCTACACCGTGTGAAGACGTGTCACTGCGGTTGGTTTCATCAAAAGCTAGCCAGCCATTAGCGAGGCAGGAGGTGTAGGCAGGACTGCTGGATCGAGATAGCATGGGGTGGGGGGGTGGGGGAGAAAGAGGAGTCACCAGCCAGCCAGAGAGAGAGGAAGCAGGATGGGCAGCACAGATGGTGGTAATGGAGTCACATTGAAGAACGCAGAAGAAAAGATATGGGTTAATTTAAGCTATAAGAACTAGGTAGGAGCAAGACCAAGCTAAGGCGAGGTTTCATAATTAATAATAAGTCTCTGTGTCGTTTGTCTTATGAGCTGGCAGCCCAAAGAAAAAGCCTTACACCCCCATGCCACCTGCTCAGGATCAGATAATCTCAAAGGATTTGTGCTGATTCTGTGTTGATCAATGGCTTCCCATACACACATGTGAGTTGGCGGCAGGGTAGGGGACCACTTGGCTCCTCCCAGGAACACACCTGTTACTGCTGAGGCCCAGGTTCCAGCAAGGGATGATGAAAACGGCAAAGCAGAAGCAGGTCCTGTCTATGGAGGGGTGATTAAGAGCATGGGCGAGCAGTCAGTGGACCCGGATGCAAATCCTGCCTTTCCCTCTGCCCAGCTGAAGTGACCTGGACAAGTTACAGAGCCCAGCGTGGTCTGTGACTGGGATGGAATTCATGAGAAACTGTTGTGGTGGGCTCTTGCCATGCTCAGCTATTGCTAAGGTAGTGATTGTAATCATCACCGAGCCAGCTCTAGACATCTCTGGAGTCCTTGTTGGCACACTAATGTGTACTTGGGTCAGTGGGTATTCTTGTGAGGTTGTGAAAGTCACAGACAGGTCACCTGTGTGTGTGTGTGTGTGTGTGTGTCCCACCACTGCTGACGGTAAAGAAGTCACTGGGCATTGTGGGCCTCAGTTTTATCATCTGTTAGATGTCGAGATTGGTCTCCATCATTTTTAGGTCTCTTCTGTGCTCACTTGCTGGGAGGGTGAGCTCTTCCTCAGAAAGGTATGCTGGGTATATGTCCTCTTGGCTGTGCCCTTCGGGGAAGCAAGCTTGTCAGCAGGAGCCCGGGCCAACCTTGCTCCCTTCTGTGACAGCAATGGGTTCTAGCTTTGCCTCTCAGGCCCATGCCCAGTCACTTGCCCCTGAATAATCTCCTTCTTCCTGCCTCCTTAACCCTCTCTTTCTCTTGCTCACTGAGGCTCCCAAAAACAGGGTTGCTACCCCTGGGCCCTTGCTTGGCCCAGAAAATGTCTTTAGAGAGCAAGGGAGGTTTGCTCCAAAGGAGCCCTGTTGGGCGAGGCAGGGTCTGTGGATCGAGGGACAGATGGCTCTCCTGGGGGATGTGGGACCAAAACCACTGCTGCAAATCACTGCCCATACCTATCACCCTGCAGCTTGGCTCCAGGCTGCTGTTGTCAAGAGAGAAGAGGGTTGCTAGGTAAACAAACCCCCTGCAGCTGGCAGCTTCTGGGCAAACCGCAGACTTGAACTTGTGTTTGCCAGAGTTTGTGGTTCCTCAGGGTGTGAGGGGAAATTTCCCGGCAGGCCGGAGACTGTGATGCCCCTTGAAGATGGGGCACCACGCTCAGCAGCATGATGTGAAGAAAGTCATGTCAGACAGCACTTGACTGTGGTGTGGAGTGGAGACCTGGGCGCGGCCTCTGCCGAAAGAGAGGCCCTTTGTATTTCCTGTGTACAAACCAGACGTCCAGCAGGAGTGTGCTCTCCTGGCATGGGTGAGGTCTGGGGTCCATCCCTGGTACTGCACAAACCAGAAACAAGCCAGCAAAACCAGTCTTTCCACGGTGTGTTCCCCTGTGTGACCACTAGCTGTCTGTGACTGTCCCCGATGGGCAGCAGCCATGGGGCAGTGAGTTCCAGCCACACCTCCCAGCAGCTGCCTTTGCCTCTCTGGCCCAGCCTGACTCAGTCTCTGGGGCTTGTGTCAAAGATGCTGGTACAGAAGACAGTCAGGGAAGGAGGGGCCAGGCATGGCATCGGCAAAGGTAGAGCTTCTCCAGAGCAGGATGACTAGGACCCAGGCATCTTAGCTCCCCACATATTGGCCCCCTAATCTCCCCACTTCCAAGCTGTCTGCTGATGATCATGTACACAATGGGAGAGGCCTCAGTCAACTCCTATCTTTATGGCAAAACACCCTGGGACCAAATTTTCAATGCAGGGATGTTCAAGACCCCTGCAGCACCCTACAGCAGGGGGCACTCTGAAGTGGGCCTTTCCTACTGGGCCACACCTTACTTCTGATGGCCTGATAAAGTGAAAGATGACCCCCTAGGGATCCTTTTTAACATTTTCAGAGCTTTAACCTATTTCTTGGTAATCAATTACTTAGTTAACTTTACATTTTGTTTATTTTTTTGTGTGCGTGCATATGCTGGGCACTTGTGCCGAGGTACATATATGAAGGTCAGAGGTCAGCTTGTAGGAGTTATTCTGTCCCTCCACTCTGTGGGTTCTGGGGATGGACGGACCTCAGGTGGTCATCCTCTGAGCCATCTGATTGGCCCTTAGCTTGTTTGTCTGGGGACAGCTGTCCTGTCTGTTTTCTTGTAGGAAACTAAACTCTCCAGGAAAGAGGGTGGCAAGCAGGGCAGTCCTGCTTTGGAGAGGATCTCACCCCTGCTTTCTACAGAGATCTGAGACAGTCACCGTGTGAGGAGGTAGGAAAGGGTGGCCTAGACCTTTATAAAATGACCCCCAGCTCCCTCGTGTCCACACTATGAATGTAGTTCTGTTGGTCCATAGGGTTCTTCCCCACCCTTTCCGGGGACAAGGTCACCTTAGAACATTGTGGTTATCTGAGTAACAACCCACAAAGATTCTGATGGCCAGGTCATGGTCAGAAGGGCTTTGCAGTTGAAATTCAGTATCTGAAATGAATTATCTTAGATGACCTGGTGCATCCAGGAGAAAAGAGGAGGGGATGGCGAGCCAAGGAATGTGAGCTGCACGCAGCAGCTGAAGAAAAGCGAGAAGACAAACCTGTCCCCTGGGCTCTTGGAAAGAACGCAGCCGCTGGTGGTTTCGGGCTTCTGACCCGCAGAGCCGCCAGAGAGTAAGCTTACATTATTTGAAGTCATGTGCTGGTGGTAGTTTGTCCCAGCAGCCCAGGAAGCAAGCAGAAACATGAAGAATAATACTGCCTCCCATGTTTAGTGGCACTTGATCACTGGGGTCCATAGTGACAGGCAAGTATGAGGTGGGGTTCTGAGGATGCTCTGAGACCCAGGGAGACTGGTTCACTTTTAACTCTATCGCTTAAGTGTGTGATTTTGACCCTCTGCTCTCACTGGCAAACAGGAGCAAGGACAACATGTTGAGAGTCACTATTCAGTGACTTAACGTGACAAACACATTCAGAGAAATGTCTGTAAATGCTATGGAAGCATTTGTCTGAATTTGTCTGGATGAATGTCTGTTGTCCACTTGCACGAGGTGCCAGAAGAGGGTGTTGCATAACCTGGGAGTTACAGACAATTGGGAGCCTTCATGTAGGCCTCTGGAAGAGCAGCCAGTGCTCTAAACTGCTGAGCTATCTCTCCAGCCCTGGGGTTGTTCTCTTCTTTTCCTTTCTTCCTCTTCTTGTGACAGCGTTTCTCTGTGTGACTCTGGCTGTCCTGCAATTGGAGCTGTAGACCAGGCTTGCCTCGAACTCACAGAGATCTGCCTGCCTCTGCCTCCCGAGTGCTGGGATTAAAGCGTGTGTCACCACTGCTGGGCTCTAGATTCTTTCTAATGGCGTCTCAGCCAGCTCATGAAGCCACAGTGATGTGGGGTTTCCCTCTGTATATTATGATTACCAATGATTAATAAAGAAAGCTAGGCTGAATGCTGGGAGAAAGAGGGAGGAGTCAGAGAGAACCATGTAGCGCCCCCCCCCCCCATCAGAGACAGACACCGGAACTTTATCTGTTAAGCTACAGCCTTGTGGCGATACACAGATTATGGGTTAAATTAAGATATAAAAAGTTAGCCAATAAGAAGCTAAGCTAATGGGCCAAGCAGTGATTTAATTAATATAGTTTCTGTGTGATCATTTCTGGGCTAAGTGACTAGGAGCCAACAAGCGGACTTGCACAACACCATGGCCAGTTCAGCTTTTGTTATTAGATTCTCCCAGTACGAATGAGAACTCCAAAGATAGCAATATGCTCAATCCAAGGGAAGTTGTGCCTGCTTTAAATGTGTTGGGACAGGTTGGAGTTTGCCGTGGGCATGTGACTGATTGTAGCCATTAGATGCCTGTAAAAGTCTGATGGTGGATTTCCAGGGAGATCTGTCGTTTCTCCATGAAAGGTGTTTAGCTATGGTACAGTCAGGATGGCTGACAACACTCTCAGGTGTGTTTATAGCAACAGGGATCTTCATACTGGGATTAAAAGGTCACAAAACAGCTGAGGGGCCTGGGAAGGAAAGCGAAGGCCCCGTGTCCTAGCGTTCATCCACATTTGGAGCCAGGAGGCTGTCGGCACTGCCCCCGGTGGAGATTGCAGCTCTTTGTAGACCACAGCCAGGGATTTCCAGCAAACTTCAAAAACCACTACTAAATATGAAGCCTGCGCTTTTCTTGGTCTTTCCATCTTTCACGACTCTCATTGGTGGGATCAAGCAAGGAATTCTGGGATTTATAGTTCTCCCCTATTTGGCCGCCACAGTAAAAAGGACCCAGAGTGCAAAGACGGTGCTGAGTCACCCTTTCTTGCCCTTTCTTGCCCACCTTTGCACCAAAATCTCAGGATCAGAAACATGGAACTACTGTAGCCCATCTGATCAATGACGACAAAGTAATTGGTTCCTTCCCCTACCCATTGGTTCACCTGCTCAACATACCTAGGAAGCCCAAGCAGAACCCTCGGCCTCTGCCTTCCACAGGCCAGTGGCCAAGCATGCTGGGCCAGTGGGAACCTGGCAGCTGTAATGTTTTGCTGTCTTGTGGATACAGGTTTCTCTACGCAGTCCTGCCTAGCCTGGATCTTACTATGCAGACCAAGCTGTCCTTGAACTCCCCTGCCTCTGCCTCCCCAGTGCTGAGATTAAAGCCGGGCTCACCACATCCAGGTATCAACTGTAAATCTTAAAAGTTTGTTATTGTATTATTATTATTTGTGTGTGTGCACGTCAGCGCCATGTGCGTAGGTCATAGAACAGATATTTACATACATGAGTCAGTACACTCCTACACACACATACATATACATTCATACTCACATTCTCATATTCACACTCAAATGCACACAAATACAGTGACATGCTCACATATACTCCCCCACATGCATACTTTCTCAAATATACATACTCATACACTAATCTACATGCACACTCATTCATGTACAGTGTCACACAACCACAAACTCATACATGTGTATTTTGTACACACACATTTACACACTTACACCCAAACATGCTGTCACATATATTCAACCAGTCACAGCCACACAGATAGTTTCTCAGTCTTACACAAGTACAGCCATACACAATCACTCCCATACATGCATGCTCACTTGTGTACAGTGACACACACACACACAAACACAAACACTTTCACTCACACCAATGCATATATAGCACCAGAAGATAATGGGAACCTTGAGTGTTCTGTGTGTTTATTAGGCTCCAGGCGCTGTTTGAACTTGCCCGCATGGAAACAGTCTCTCTAGGCTGCCCAGGTTAGTCTTGAACTCAACACGTAGCCCAGTTTTAAACTCTCTGTGTAGCAGAGCTGCTGGTCTTGAATCTCAGTGTCTGGAATGCTGGTTTTAAAGGTGTGTGCTACCACACCTAGCTCTGATTTCTTAAAGTGTTTTTTGAAATGGGTTGTTGTTTCTGCTGGCCTTGAACTCTTGGACTCCAACGATCTTCCCGACTCACTTAAGGAGCTAAGAGAGCAAGCTGGTTCTATCACTCGCCTGTCCATTTTCATGGTCCTGGAGTTGCCTGGAAGAGGGAACCTTAGCAGAAAAATGGCTCAGATCAGATTGGCCAGCGGCCAATCAGTGAGAGGTCATCTTGATGATTGGCACGGGAGAGTCCAACCCACCACGGACAACACTATCCCTGGGTAGGTATGCTGATTAAGAAAGATAACTTAGGTGTGTGGGAGGAGAGTGGGGGAGGGGCAGGCTTTTTCCTCCCAGTTTCTGCTCCAGGGTCCTGCCCTGACTGCACTCAATGATGGACTACGACCTGGACGCGGAAGCTAAAATAAACCCTTCCTATCCCGAGTGCTTTGGGTCCTGGCATTTGTCACGGTGACAGAAAGCAAACTTGGATCATCCCACACACTTTGAACTCTTTGCCCTGCCTGAGTCCAAGGGACACTTTACTGGAGTTTGAACACAAAGAGTTTGATAACAAACAGCAGGGTAGGTGAGGTGAGCTGCCGGAAGAGGGGGGCAGAGCGGAGGAAGGGTGGAAGCGGTGTTTCCTGAGTGACAGGGGTCTGCCAGCAGCTGTAGGAAGCAGGAATGGGGGTGCGGGGAGTGTGGGGGCCTTGGGGGATCCTACTCACCATGGGGGCTCCCCAGCTCATCATGGGGGCTCCCAGCTCACCTTGGGGGGCTCCTAGCTCACCAATGGGGGCTCCCAGCTCACCATGGAGGGGCTCCCAGCACTGAACTCCTGTGCTACCTTTTTCTTTCAATATTTTGATGCTTTTCTTTATTAAAAATCTTAGTTGGTGCACAAACTAATGGGTTGCATGATGACATCTTCATGCACAGGGCTCTCCATGCCTTGCTGACATCTAGTCACTACGACCTTCTCCTTACAATGTTTCAACTCTTCCAACAGCCCTGGTAGTCCTGTGATCACGATGTTCTCCATTCGCTTGAGGCATGCATGTCGGCAGACCGTGCACAGTCCGTCACCACCAAGCCAGGGGCAAGGACTGCGGCTGCCTGTGGGAGTGGGGGCTCGGTGGTCCAAGTTTTATACATATTTATATGTTTCTAAAGATAGATAGAGGCATTTCCACACAGAAGGGAGTTTGGCAAATCCTGATTTATCCTTCAAAACCCAGCTCCACTAGGATGTGTCCCTCTCTCTGAGGCAGTGACAAAAACATCTGACCAAAAGTGACTTATGAAGGAGAGGGTTCATGGGGCTTACTTCCAGATCATAGTCTGTCCGAACTTACAGGAAGTCGAGGCAGGGACTTAAAGGCAGGCCCGCTTGCTGTTACACACATTACCTCCCACCAAGGAACTCATTCATCGCCAAGAAATACAGAAGAAACGTTGGTGGCTGCTTCTAGCTAGCTGGCTCTGAGGCTGCTTGTTCCCGGCTAGCTTTCTTAGTTCCTGCTGTCTGTCTAGGGAATGGCACCATTCACAGTGGGCTATGCCCTCTCGTGTCAATTAACAGCCAAGACACTCCCTCACAGACATGCCCACAGTCCAGTCTGGTCTAGGTGTCTAGGCAAGCCCTCAATTGACGTCTCTTCTCAGGTGACTCCAGGGTGTGTCACGTTGACTGTTAAAGCTGACTGAGACAGCATCCCAGGTCTTCACTTAGGGTGTCTCTATCTCTGTGCTTACACCAACTACTTAATAAAAAAAAATTATCCCCAGGAAATATTTGTGATTGACTATCCTTCAAAGCTACCTCGGGACTATTCGTTGTTTCCTGCCTGTCCGTCCGTCTGTCCCAACACTACCTTTTAAGTGTTATTCCTTTGCTCTCAGCCCTTACAGATCTATGCTCTCTCTGTCATATATGATTTCAGCCTCAGCTTCCAGAAGGCTTTCTTTCAACTGGCCCCTCTCTACGCAGGCAGTCTCAGAGTGCTTCAAGTTCCGCCATCACCGACTCAGCCTTTGGGTGGCTATAAGCTGCCCGCCACCGCTCTGAGCCCTAGAATGAGCTACAAGGTAGGTTTCTGCCCCCGTGGTTCACCACACGGTCTCTCTGCAATTGCCCTACATCTGCTGCACACAGAGATGGTGGGTCACATGGCTTCTCATTCCTCAGCAGGCCTTACGTCCTCTTTCCTGAACAGGTCACCAGCCTGCAGGCGAGGGGCGACAAAGCTGTCACTGGGCCAGCAGGCTTTCAGTTCATGGGTTTCTTTGTTTCTTGGCACCGGTGGTTTTGGTTCCTCGAGGAGGATTTTTTAGTCTCCCTGGCTACCAGTGGTCCCTTTCACATTTCACATCCGTGCCTTCCCGACTCCTGCAAATGGACATAGAGTATGGACAATGTCAGCACATGAAAAGGCTGACCCTGGAAGCCAAACGGAAAAAATGGACACTTCACTCGGCGGTCTTGGAATAACTGGGAACCCACCACTTGAATAAATAAATGTGTTACAACCTCGCTCCCAGCACCAAATGAATTGCAGGCAGATAGAAACACGAACCTATTAAAGCATCAGAAGAAATAAACTAAAGTTGAGAAAACCTTGCCCAGTCTGATATCATGAAAACTAGTTCTTGTGAGGAGTCGATGGATAAATAGAATTATGTGAACAATTAGACCCTAAGTAATAGGGCTCAGGAGTCGGTGGTGCAGCCCTTGCTCGGCTTATATGAGGTCTTGGGCTGAGCCTCCAGCACTGGGAGAAAACAAAACCAAGAGTAAAGCCCACTAACAGCAGAAGCTTTCTGAATAGTGGGGAAAGGACGCAGAGCTTAGGGGTGGGGTGGTGCGGGCTGGGCTGGGACCCGCCGTAGTTGTGACAGTCAGCGTTGTAGCTTTGTATGCTGCGTGAAGAGCTTTCGATGTTCAACAAGGAAAAAGGCTATTATGAAGAAAAATGATAAATTTGATTTGCACAGGCTGGAAGAGAAAATGTAAATATGGGCTGTAGCCATCACCCAGTTATAGAGCATTGCTTAACTTGAAGGAGCCCTGGCCTCAGCCTCAGCACCACAGACAGAAAACATGGACAATCAGTAAACAGAGAGATGACCAACCTAAATAAAGGAATAAAAAGTACAGTGGGGATGGAGGATTTTAGCGGTGCTTGCCTACTATAAGGAGGACCCTGAATTTGAACCCCAGCCCCAAGACATCAAAGCCCAAACCAAAACAACCAACCAACCAAACAAAAACCAATGAAACATAGTGATGAAGATCTTGTTGCCATCCAGTATTGGGAAGGAAATAGAAATTACAGTATGCTTTTGAGAGAAGATGCTAGGTAGGATCTACGACGTCAAAAAAAATGCATTTCCTTTAATCATTACTGAAGTAGAAAGGCTTCTTCTTCCTCTTCCTTCTCCTCTTCTTCTGAAGACAGGGTTTCTCTGTGTAGCCCTGGCTATCCTGGAGCTCACTCTATAGACCAGGCTGGCCTCAAACTACCTGTGCCACCTACCTGTGCCTCCAGAGCTGGGGTTAAAGGTGTGCACCACCAGGCCTGGCCCAGGAGCAGATATTCTGTATGTCCTTAAACAACATTCAAATACCTCCGGGGAGCCCCTTCAAGAAGACATGAAGAGTCTGTGGGGGTCTAGCTTTGCTCTGGAATTCTGTCTGTGCTATTTCTACTCGTGAGTGCCGCCACTCCTTGTGTGGGGCTTTCCCTCTTCCTGACAGCATCCACGGCACGCATCTTCTCCATCCTTGGCATCCACCTTGACCAACCACTTGGACTGATAACCAGTTCCGGGTCTGCTGGCTCTGACGCCCCTCAGCCTAGGACTGTGAAGTTCACTGTTCTCTGAGCTTGTGTTAGCTCTGGGGCCATCTTGCTGTCTGTCTGACACAAAGTTAAGGCCCCAGCCCATTTCTTGGGAGGCTTCTCACTTCTTTCCAGGGTGATGTCGATAGTTTCACCACACACACAAGTCCAGGGTGTTCTCACCTCTAGAGCTTCCTGACATGTGTGTTACTCTCAGTGACATTTTCAACACTTAACTTTTAATTTTTTTATTATTTTATTAGGTGTATGGGTGTTTTGGTTGTATGTATGTAAGTATACCGTGCACATGGAAGTACACCGTGGTGTTCATGGAGGCCAGAAGAGGGCGTCAGATCCCCTGGAACTGGGGTGACAGTTGTGAGCCACCATGTAGGTGCTGGGAACTGAACCTGGGTCCTTTGGGAGAGCAGCCGATGCTCTTAGCGACTAAGCCATCTCTCCAGCCCCTTCCCATGCTCGCTTATTGCGCAAGCCCTTCTCTGACGTGGAAAGCTCTTCTTCCCTCTGAAGTCTCATCTGTGATTCCAGTTTCCTCATCATAGTACTTGCTATGTAGCCCAGGCTAGCCTTTGGACTTGTGTTGATCCTCTTCTCTGCCTGCCAGGTCCCAGAATTACAGGCATGTGCCTCCATGCCTGGCAAGATTGCAATGCCCTACTATATGCTGGAGTTCTCTTAGCTACATGGACAAATCTGACCTAAGCAGAATCACAGTGTGTTCTAGCCACATTTACAGTTCTTCTCCTGCTTACTTTATTTTAGTACGCAGGACCTTACAGAGGAACATAAATGCAATTTGAATTTGTGTGAGAGGGAACTGTACAGCTCAGTGGTAGAGTGCTTGTCTGGCATGCAAAAGGCCCTAGGTTTGATTCCCAGCACCAGAACAAGAACTATGTCTAGAGAAGGGTTTTGTGTGAAGGGCTGAGTGCCCCAGTTGGTCAGGCTGGATCTGATGCTGCTCCCATATTGATCCATTGGGATCAAGTGTCAGAGAAGCTTCCACGGTGACCATAGAGAAGACCACAGTGGCAGAGAAGATGAGGAAAATTTCCCAGAAGGAGGGAGGGGTGTGGGTGTGGATTCTGGGCGGATGAAATAATTCACATCCACTACCCTCACACCTGCCTGGGACTCTGAGCAGACCTGTTCCTCTCTGCTGAGTCTTATCCGTGACTCATCCTGTCTCTTAGTCAGACAGGGATCTATTTCCAAGCCTTCTCCCTTCTCTTTCGAGCTGGGCAGCCTGTCTGTGGCTTTGTCTGCACGGGATCCCTTTGCTCCCTTCCTAGTGAATGACTACCTGTTCTTTTGTGGGGACTAGCAATCAATTTTCTTCCACAGAATTCTTCTCTTGAGGAAGACATCCCTAATACCCCAGAGGTGTACTTTGTCAGACGCCTCTTAGAGACCTCTGGCTCCTGCCCAGTTATTCCCCCTACTTCATGAACTCCCTTCCCTAGTGCTTCCAAAGTCTCTGACCAAAAAACGGTACATTCTGCTTTTCTTTATTTTCTGGCTCCTGTATGGTTGCCAGTTTATTCTCATTTGTCCAGTCTCCATTCATTATTCAGATCTTCCAATGATTTTCTATATTTTAATAAAGTATTTATTTTATTTTGTGCCTGAGTGTTTTATCTGCTTGTATGTATGTGCCTCACATACGTGCAGTGCCTGAACAGGCCTGAAGAGGGTGTTGGATAACCTTGAACTTTAGTTATGAATGGTTGAGCCACCATAAAAGTTCTGGGTACCAGACCCTGGTCCTCTGCCAGAGAGCAAGTGCTCTTACCACTGAGAATCTCCCCAGCCCCTTGTTTATTATTGCTTTTTCTTGTTTGTTTTGGCTTTGAGACAAGCTCAGGTTGGGCTGGAATTTGTTATGTAGTCAAGGAGGATCTTGAACTTCTGATCCTCAAGCACTGGGATTACAGGTGCACACGACCACACTTGGTTTCATGTAGTCTGGGGATTAAACTCAGGACCTGGTGTACCCCAGGCAAGCACACTGCCAACTGAGCTACACCCTCAGTCCAAGTTCCTCTGTGTGTGTGTGTTTCCCTCAAGTTAGAACTGTGTTTTGTAACTTGGAGTCCAAACTTATGAGCTCATAAGTCACTTTGCCTTCCAATGGAGCCCGGCCGGGGCTTTGTCCAGCCAGGACTGCCCTTACTTCGGTCAAGGCCAAGTTCACTCTTTCCAGCGTGGAGTCACGGAGAGGCTGTGTCTGAGCAGTGCAGAGCTCACCTGGGTCTTACAGAGATGATTTTCCCTCAGCTCCACTTGGAAGAGGGCAGGCACTCTACCGGAGCACTCAGGGAGAGCTGCTTCTGAGTTGAGCTGTCCCCTGATAGGCGGGGACACTTCCCTTTACCCCGACTCTATAACAGATTGGCTGGCTTAGGAGCAGAAATGCTCAATCTCTCGGAAATTGTGGAGGTTAGGAGTTGGACATTGCCGGCTGTCGGCTCAGTGGCTCCTTTCAAAGGCTGCTGTTGGAGCTCACTCCTGTGTTTCTCATGAGGGTTCTGGCACTTTCCTGGACTTTGGGTGTCAACCCCATCTCTACCTTTATCTTCACTTGGGTTCTGTGTTAGGTCTATCCGTCCAGTTGCCTCCTTTTTCACAAGGACGGGGTATAGCGGATTGTTCCCGTCCTAATGGCCTTGTTTTCACTTGATCACCTGCAGAGGCCATTTCCAAACACGCGCACAGTCACAGGACCTGGGGGTTTGAATTCCCCTCTCTTGGTGGGCATGGTTCTACCTGCTTCTCCAGCACGCTTCACGCCACCCTCCTGCTGTCCCGTGACATGCCTGTATCCCTGAATCTACATCTCAGAGATGCAGCGACTAGGAATCTGGACTTTGGCTCATCTCTTCTCTTAAGCCGCTTTCTTCTTGCTGTGATGAGACCGTGCGCTGAGCCCACCTGTGCTGTGATGAGACCATGCGCTGAGCCCACCAGGGGCTCATACCCAGCGTGTACAGACCAAATACCACCTCCTCTGTCACCCACATGTGACCACAACCTCCCGCACTCCTTGTCACATTTGGCTCGGATCCTCTTATAGGACTTGTCATGGACTGACGTGTGTTTGTCTAAGGATTCTCAGCACCCATTCAATGTTAGCGCGTGTTTAACGCACATTTAGTGCATATGTTCTGAGTATCAGGGGCACAAAATTCACGCAGAACACTGACCGCTGACTTGCCTGTATGGAGTTGTTTGTACCTACAGCGGCGCTGAAGTTCAGCATGGACCACCAATGCCACATATGTAAGGGGAGCTTGAGTTCATTTTACTCTCTGCATCTTGGGGCGAAGGTCACCTCCTTCTTCCCAGGTGGTATTACAGGCTGTCTTGTGTGTGATTTATATGGAGTCCAGCAGCCTTGGTTTTGAACTTAGCTCTGCCAATTGTGGGTAGAGATACTAGCTGTGCCAGCCTCATTTACCTCATCTGTCAAACGGAGAGCTAACAGCAGCAAAAAATATAGGACCACTCAGAGTATCCAGGAGATAATGGGTAGAAAGTGCCTCGAATAGTATCTAGTACTTAGGTTCTTGGTGAACGTTAGACAATGATACACACCTGTGGTCTCAGTACTGGGGAAGCAGAAACAGGATGATCAGGAGTTCAAGGCCAGCCTGGGCTGCAGAGACCCTTTCTTAAAACAAACTAACAACAAAACTATAGAAGAAAAAACAAAACAAATGAATCGTTGTGATGCTCCAGTGTGAAGGCCTCTGACTTTCGGGAGGTGGGATTGGGGGCATCTCAGCAATGGGAACCTCAGTAGGTGGGTGGGTGAGTTCGGAGGAGACATGCACAGAGAAGGAAAAACCAGAGGGCAGGAGCCTGGTCTCCTTCACTGCCACGTGGCCTTCTCACCTCTGTCCTATCCAGAGCTCACCAGGACGCATTAAAAATCAGTACGACTTTTGGGTCCAGTTCCCTCCAGGAGCAAACTCATCCTTAAACTGAGAAAGTGAGAGTCCGCAGAAGAACCCAGCAAGCTTAGTCTAGAGAGATGCAGGGCAGAGGTATTGCTGAAGGCCCAGAGCCTGTAGGGAAAGTGGGTGAGGCTCGCTGAGTCGTGCAGAGGTGAGAGTATCTGGGGCCCTCGTGTACCTGTGTGTACGGAGCCTGGAGGGCCACTGACAGCCGGGAACGGTTCCAACATTGCAGCACTGTTCTCCGCGCGTTTCCTGTTTCTCAAGCCTCTTAATCCCATTTAGCCAAGACAGGTGAGTCAAGTCCCCAGGACCTGTGGCAAGCAGCAATTATCCTGAGTCATGTGCCCCACAGTCCTCTCACCTGAGAGCCCACCTGGAAAAAAAAAATCCTAGCTCCTTTCCAACCACACCCCTTCCAGCAGGACAGAACTGGCTTGCCAAGGTCGCAGAGCAAACTGGGGTTCAGGTGGCGTATCCATTTTTTCACTCCCAGTTAAGAAGGCCTGGGGATCACTCTGCAGGTGCCCCCGGTCGCTCTCTGGCATTCTCTTGAGAACATTTCCCGGAAAATGCAGATTACTGCAATTCACCCTTGACCTTTTGAGAAAGAAAAGACTTTCTGCCAGGAGATTGAACTGATTTTTATCAGGACATGTGATCATTTTGTACAACACAGCACTAGTCAGATTATGCCAGGCCTGGTGGTGCAGGCTTGTAACTCCAACCGCTGGAGAAGCTGGGGAGGGAAGACTGGAAGGCTTGCCTCTGCTAGGCTGAGCTTGAGAGCAGGCTAGACCACTGAGTGAGAGGACGATGATGGTGAGCTGGCTCAGCAGGTAAAGGCCCCTGCGCCAGACCCGATCTCAACCCCTGGGATCCACGTGGCGGGAGAAGCTCAGCAGGTAAAGGCCCCTGCGCCAGACCCGATCTCAACCCCTAGGATCCACGTGGCGGGAGAAGAAAACTCGCTGCTGTGTCTTCTGTCTCCCCGCCATATCTGGGTCCCCATGCCAAAAATAAACAGGAAAGTATTTTTAAAATAATTTCTTTTTTTAAAAAAATTTATTTATTTATTTATTTACATCCTGGCCGCAGTTTCCCCCTCTCCTCTCACCCCAGGCCCACCTCCCACCCTCCTGTCAGTGCCCACCCCCAATCCATTCCTCCTCCATCTCTGTTCAGGAAAGGGCAGGTCTGCCATGAGTAGCAAGGAAACAGAGCGTATCAAGTTGTTATAAGACTAAGCACCTCCCCATGTGTTAAGGCTGGGCAAGGTGACCCAGGATGAGGAGTAAGGTCCCAAAAGCCTGTAACAGAGTCAGAGACAGCCCCTGTTCCCACTGTTAGGAGTCCCACATGAAGACCAACTCCCTAGGTGTCACACACATGCAGAGGGCCTAGGTCAGTTCCATGCAGGCTTCCTGGATGTTGTTCAGTCTCTGTGAGTCCCTGTGAGCCCAGGTTAGTTGATTCTGTGGGTTTTCTTGTGGTGTCCTTGACCCCTCTGGCTCCTACAATCCTTTCTCCCCCTCTTCTGTAGGATTCCCCAAGGTATGCCTAATGTTTGGCTGTAGGTCTCCACCTGTGTCCATCAGTTGATGGATGAAGCCTCTCTCTTGACTATTGGGCTAGGCACCAATCTATGTGCAGAATACGGCACATAATATATATATATATATATGAATATTGTCAGGCATCATTGCATTGACTTTTTTTCCCTGCAGTCATGCTTGGTTCTATGCTAGGTCTCTGGGTCATCCAGCCTATGGGTTCTGAGTCCAGTTTAGTTGATTCTGTGAGCTTTCCTGGTTGTTCCAGGCAATGTCAGGGGTGGGCTCACTCTCTCGGTATGGATTTGGAAAGGCTTGGTAGCAAGCTTGAGGCTCTAGCTTTGATCAATCCCTAGAGCCACAAAATACCAGTAGATGAGTATTAGTAAGAACTGACCGTTGGTGTCAGTTCTCATAGGCTGGAGGTTCCCTATATATTCCACTGCCATCAGGAAGCTCCGCTCCTGGCCTGATTCAGCTGGTGACTGTCCTGGCATTCCTTGGGATTTTTCTATCAACCTTGCTTGACCTGAACCCTAGCCCAGAAATAGGTTGGAGGCAAATGCAGACAGTAGTTTCTGTCCTGCCCCATCCTGCAGTTGTTCAATCCCAAAGAAACACACAGAAGCTTATATTAATTATAAACTGTCTGGCCTATTAGCACAGGCTTATTATTAACTAGCTCTTACAACTTAAATTAACCCATAATTCTTGTTTATGTTAACCATGTGACTTGGTATGTTTTCTCAGTGAGGCATTCTCATCTTGCTTCTTCTGCTTCTGGATGAGAACGGCATCTCTCTTTTCTTCTTCCCGGAATTCTCCTAGTCTGTTGCCCCACCTATATTTCCTGCTGGGCTACTGATCAATCAATGTTTTATTAAACCAAAACAAATGACAAATCTTTACAATGTGCAAGAGCATTATCCCACAGCAGGCAAACACTAGATTTGTCTCTTCCTGGGCCAGTCTCAGCTCTGTGCCCTTGGAGCAAATTACACAGCTTTTCGGAGCTTTGGTCCTTCCCATTGTTTATGACTTAATGATTGCTCTGACCCTCTGCTCAGTGTAGATATTGGCGTCTGCTGAGACAGCGTGTGGTCCTCTGGAGACAAAGAGCTCTCCAAGCACAAGCTTGGCCTTACAGATGGCAAACTTTCTCTTAATGTCTCTCTGGCTAAAGATGGGTGTAAGCGACAGCACAGCTGGACAGGTGGACTCTAAAATTCGGGCTGCAAGATGGTGGGTGGCAGGAGCCAGCATAGGCAAGTGATCTGCACTCAGTGTTTCCATCTGAGCAGGAGGGGCAGAGCCCCTGGAGGGTGAGTGAAGACCAATGTCTCTCCAGGGTTTCAGTACCAGGTGTAGGTGAGGGCACAGTGAACCAGGCCATCGAACCAGGCCACTCTGTGACAGAAAGAAAAGTTTGACCCAAGGCTCTCTCTCCTGGGTCAGAGAGGACAGCAAACATGGTGGGAGAGCCATGATAGTTTTAAAGAGAGCCGGTCCCTGTGAGAGGGAGCCTGTTAGCTGGAACAGTGTGGGACTAACACGGGCTTTGATCTGTTGCAAGCTTGTTTGAGTTAATAGGAAACTGGATGTCCCTTCCAGAGGTGGGGACTGTAGGGCACTGTAGGGGGCAGATAAGAAAGCAATGGCTTTTCCTGAGAAACAGAAAGCCACTTTATAAGGTTTCTGATGAATGGTGACTTTAAGCAGCAGTCCTTCTGTTTGCCTGGCCAGAGTCCAGCCTGAGTTGAGCCCTGATTGTCATTTAGGACATTGTCAGTGTCCTTGTTATTTTGGGGGTTGGAACCTAACACTCCAGCCTTTTGTTGGGGATAAGAGACATTGATAATCTCTAGCTTCTTCAAGCTGAGCAGGGATGATGTAGGGTTTTCAGGAAGGCTGAAATGTCAGTCAAAGTTGTGTGTGTGTTTGTGTGTATCTGTGTGGTGTGTGTATGTGCGTGAGTGTGTGTGTGTAGGTGTGTGTATATATGTGTGTGTGGTGTGTATGTATGAGTGTGTGCTGTGTGTAAGATAGAGTGTGCGTGTATGTATGTGTATGGTATATGTAAATGTATATGTATGAGTGTGCGCATGTGTATGAGAGTATGGTGTGTGTGTGAGATAGAATGCATGTGTGTTTGTGTGTGGTGGAGGGATGACCTAGTAGGAGACCTGGGATAATTCTGTTAGAAGCACCTGGTTTACTGACTGTTGGATAATTTCACTGATTTGCTCCTGAGAGAACCTGAAGAGTGAGGGAACAATCATTTATGAGAAATATTATGAGAAATACAGAAATAAGTGGACAATGGAGGGGGAGGAGCCAGGGATCCAAAAGAGACCAAAAGGAGAACCTTGCACAGGAGTTGGCCGCTGGAGGCCACAGTCTGCAAGCCAGTTCATCTCAGTTTTAATTCTCTCTTCCACTTGGCCAGACTGGTCCACATGGTAGCAACGTTCTTCATTGAGAAAGACACAAGCGCCTCTCTTTCCCGCAAGTCCAGGCGAAGGGTGTGAGCTGGCTTTGGAGTAGTTGCAGGGCTGAGGCTGAGCTTTGGATGGTGTCTGCTAGCTGGGTGGAAATCTGCTATGATAGTTACAGACTACGACCCAATCTGCCTGTGGTTAAACCTGTAGCGGCTGCCAAGGCTGCCGAGCTGACCCCAATCATGACCAGGAGAACCACAGCCCATCCATTCCTGTGTGTGACTTGGAGGAGGGGCAGAACTCTCCTTTGGTGTAGAGAGTGAGCTGGGGAAGCACAAGCAGGGAAGCGAGGACCGTGAGTGGATTTGTCCATCTGCTGGTTGAGCTCGGATTGACACCAGAAGGGAGTTTCTTCTGGCGCTAGTAAGCTCCCGAAATGGAGCTGTCCGTACAGGCTCCATGTAGGTCAGGGCTGGGAAGGAAGTTAACGGGGTAGTTGTCTGGTGTCTCAAGAAAGTAGAGAGAAAACGGAGGAGACGAGGGAGAGAAAATGGTTTGGGGGTTACAGGGCATGGATGTTAGGGTTCTGTGGGTAAGAGAAACAGCTGCCTTGAGGGATCGTGGCAGAGGAGCACAGAGTGAGGCTGAGAATGTGTTCAGGAACCCACCGTTACTGCCACAGGGGTGGGGAAGACTCAGGGATTTGTTTAGAATAGTCTTCCAGAAGGCCAGGTTGGCCGAGGTTTGTGTGGCAGGAATGGAGGATGGATTCAGACTTTCCAACCGCTCAGCTGTACCATTTGTAAAGGTGGCCACCAGCTTCTGGAAGAAGCTAGCCCAGGAATCACAGATGGAGATTTATCCCATGATCCCTTGGGTCTGGGATGGTGACAGTGACCATATATATCCAGCTGGGGTCCATAGTAGAGCTGTGGAGGTTGTATGCCTCATCCGGGTTCAGAGAAACGCTACTTCACAGCTCCAATGAGGGCCCCCACCCCCAGAAAGATCAACTGTGCAGGCTGCATTTGTTTGGTATTTGGGATTGTTCAGGGAACTGAAGCTGGCTTGTTCAGGACCATAGTTGTGGAGCCAGGCTGCCTGGGAATCTAAAGTTAGAGAGAGCGCATTGGAGGGGGAGCTGAAGGCTGGGCAGAAGAAACAAGTACTTTACTAGTTTAAATTGTAAATATTTGGAATTTCCATGCTTGTCGAGTTGCCTGGGAGATAGAGAGGACAGAGAGAGCCCCCGACGGGAGGAGGAGGGAAGAGTCCATTCTCAGGAATGGGCCACAGATGACAGAGATTAAGTGTTAGAAGTCTGGTTGGCTGACAGGAGTACTTGTCAGACCTGGGCCTGGAGTCCTTTTGAGCTGTGACAGATGGTCCAAATCATGACTCCTGGGAGATTAGCCGTCATTAGTGTGTGAGGATGGTCAGATGGGGACCCATCCAGCTTGGGTTGAAGGCCTGTGGGCCAGTGATTTTCAAATAAACCCAATCTCCTGGTAAAATGGTTTGGGTGGTAGGGTAGGTCGAAGGTTTGGGAAGACACAATCAGTGTGCTCCCAGACAGAGCATTCTAAGAAAGAGAAAGAACGTACATAGTGGGGTAAGTGGTTGGAAAGAAAATGGCTCCCATAGTCCCATAGGGAGTGGCACTATTAGGAGGTGTGGCATTGCTGGAGGAAGTGTGTCTCTAGGGGGTTGGCTTTGAGGTCTCAGAAGTTCAAGCCAGGCCTAGGGACTCACTGTTTCTTTCTGTTGCCTGTGGATCCAGATGTAGAACTCTTAGCTCCTCCTCCAGCACAGTCTGTCTGCACACTGCCATGCTTCTCACCATGACAACAATGGACTAAATCTCTGAACTGTTGAACCAGCCCCAATTAAATATTTTTCTTTAAAGAGTTGCCATGGTCACGGTGTCTCTCCACAGCAATAGAAACCCTGACTGAGGCGGAAGTTGATACCAGGGACTGCGGTATTGCTGTGATAGGCTGGACCACGCTTTTGTTTGGAAGACTGTGGATTTGGGGACTTTGGGTTAAGAAAGTAGTGGAATGTTTTAAGTGGGCTTGATGAGCCATCCTAGTAGGAGCATGGAAGGCAGTGGTGCTGAGCGTGGTTTGAACTGCGGGGGTCCAGATCGAGAGGTTTCAGGGGAGAAGACT
The DNA here is from genome assembly GCF_982192425.1 of Myodes glareolus. Taxonomy (NCBI): domain Eukaryota; kingdom Metazoa; phylum Chordata; class Mammalia; order Rodentia; family Cricetidae; genus Myodes; species Myodes glareolus. Next base: position 4,927,733 of record NC_142044.1, on the reverse strand, counting down.
TAGGATGTGGTCTAGAGACTGTTCTTGTGATATTTTGGCAAAAAACTTGGCTATTCTCTGCCCTTGTCTGAAAAGTGTGCCCAAGGCTAAATTAAAGAGTTTTGGATTAGTTGTGTTGGAAGAGGAAATTTCAAAACAGCCTGGTATTAACTCTATTGTGTGGTTATTAGTGTTTATTCTTAGGAGATCTGTAATGAGAAGGAGCAAAGCTGAGCAAGGGATAACTGAGGAGAAACAGGGCACCAGGAAGTGGAATGGAGCTAAGCCCCGTGTTCAAGGAAACAAACAGATGAAAGAAAATCCTGATATTAAATGGAATAAAGGGAGTGGTGACCTCAGGTGGCTCCCACTCAGCTAAGCTTCCAAGGTGTGTAAAGGAATTAAATAATGTTAAGAGCCAGGTGTCGCAGTACACATCTTTAATCTCAGCACTCAGGAGACAGGCAAGTAGATTTCAAAGTTCAAGGCCAGCCTGTTCTACAGAGCAAGTTCCAGGACCGACAAGCTTTGGCAGTGAAGGAAGGCATTGGAAACAGAAAGCTGGTGAAGATGTAATTTATCGAGGTGGCATGTTCCAATTCCAGCAAGCAGCAGAACTTGGCAACTCCAGCCCTGTGGTCGGGCTTTAGAGCTAAGGACTCTATGGACTCCCCATCCACAACTCAGGAAAGTCACTGAGGCCAAGCATGTGTCAGGGATGTTCCTGAATGGAGGCCTGGAGAGGTCATTGTGTGAAACTGTGAAGGTGAAGCCTGGGTTGCCTAGGAGACCCCAAATTGTTGGATGCCAGAGCCATGGGATATCTGCCGAGAAAAGCTACTAACAGGGAGTAGAACCAGCCCAAGAGAGAGAAGGGTGTTGCAGTCAACAAACTGAATGGAGGTTGGCGATCTGGGGCGCTTTGACTTCAGACACGGAGATGTAGAGTTTGCAGTTTGCCCAGCTGGGTTTTGGTCTTGCGTTGATCCAGCATTTCCTTGCTATGCTCCTTTTCCCCCAGTTTGGAATGGTAATGTATATCCTATGCCACTGTTTGTTTGAAATATGTGATCTGCTTTTTGATTTTGATTTTTATAGGAATTGAAGTTTAAAGACTGCATGAATCTGAGAAGAGTTTTGACTTTTACAGGGTTGAGACTGTTATATAGACTATGGGAATTTCTAAAGTTGGACTAAATGTATCTTGCATTATGATATGGCTACAAGCCTATGGGAGCTAGGGAGTGGAATGTGGTGGTTTGGGGCGGGTGGGAGGAGGTCCTCTATTAGGAGGTGTAGCTTTGCCTAAGTAGGTGTGGCTTTGTTGAAGGAAGTGTGTCATTAGGGGGTGGGCTTTGAGTTCTCAGAAGCTCAAGCCAGGCCTAGTGGCTCAGCTTCTCTTCCTGCTGCCTGTGGATCCAGATGCAGAGCTCCCAGCCTCTCAGCCTCTCAGCCTCTCAGCACCCTGTCTGTCTGTCTGCTGCCATCCTTCCTGCCATAAAGATAACGGACTAAACCCCCGAGCCAGCTCCAATCAAATGCTTTTCTTTATCAGTGCTGCCATACTCACGGTGTCCCTCACCACGATAGAAACCCCAACTTAGACAGTGGGGTTGGTTCCAGAAGAGGTCAATGTCCTAGAAGGAAAGGATGGTCGTGGATCTAGTGAAGGGGCTGATGAAGGAAGGGGCTCGGGGTATGGTCTGAACGTGAGGAGCGAGGAGAGATAAGTGCTGAGTCCGAGGAGAAGTTCAGATGACAGCTTTGGTCGACGTGTCTTAACATGGCCGTTAGCCCTTTCTACTTTGCCGAGGACTAGGGATGGTAGGGGATGCAGAGATAGGTGCCCCTGTGTCCTTAAGACCCTTCGGACTAACTGAATGGCTTTTGAGATGAATGCAGGACCGTTATCTGATTGTATGGATCTAGGAAGCCCAAATCTGGGTAAAATATCATTCATGAGGTGGGAACAGACCACTTCCTCAGTCTCTGTCATGTCTCAGACTCCGTCAGTGTCTGCCATATAAGAAGATATTTAGGCTTTTTTCTTAGGAGGCCTATGTGAGAAATATTTCTGCCAGTCCTCCCCTGGAAGATCACCCCAAAACTGATGGGAATCCAAGGAAGGGGGCGTCACAAGCCCCCCCTGTGGGGGAAGTTTGAGTATGTAGCTGGAGTGTCCCTGGGTGACAACCTTATGGAGGGTGGGAAGGCTGGGGTGGAGGAAGAAACAGTAAAGAGGCTGAGCCCCAATGTGAAAGGAAGGGCTTTGCTTATCAAGGGGACAGTATGTCCTGTAGAAGGAGCCAGCCCTGAGGACCCATAACAGCTCCCACAGCCTGGAGGGCCTGTCTTCAGGACTCAGAGTAGGAAGAAGTTAGGGTTAGAGCAGCCAGAGAATAAAGGAAGAAGGGTAGGGTGTGGGCTGGCCTCGTTAGCAACTCTGTCAGCAAAAGTGTTTCCCAAAGCTATATCTTTAGCAGAGGCCTGGTGACCTGGGCGGTGAATAACTGTGCCTACCAGGGAAGATCAGAAGCTTCTAGCAGCTTTAGGATTAGAGGCCCATTGGGAATGAGATGTCCTTGGGTGGTGAGAAAGTCCATCTCCTGCCAAATGGAAGCTTGGTGTTGTAGGCCGTAGGCTACAGATTTAGAATCTCTGTGTGTGCTGATGGTTTTTGTCTCACGCTAAGGAGAGGGCCCTAGTAAGGGCTGTGAGCTCTGCCATCTGGGAAGCAGTACCTGGTGGTAGAAGGGCAGGCTCTCCAATCTCGTCAAGCCTGCTTGGCAGGAGCCGGGGGAGCTGACAGCTGAGCTTCCATCTGTGCACCAAGGTCAGGACAACAGAGGGGAGAGAGGCAAAGTTGTGGACTTTTGTAGGAAAGTTTCAAGTGGCTCTGGGCATGGATGAGTGAGGGTAGTGGCCCTGGGGAGGACTGGAGCAGGGTGGAGAAGAGGGCGGGAATCAAGTGAGTGGCCAAAGCAGAGAGACTCTTGTGTGAGAGGAGATCCTGAGACAGAGTGGAGGGACAGAGAAGGGGTGGCGAAAGGTGAGCCTCGGTGCCTCCTGTGCCAACAGGGAGGACGCAGCCAGTGCCCATAGGCAAGGTTGCCATCCTCTAGCTGCTGTATCCATTTGGAAAGGCAGGCAACAGGGGCAAAGGTGGGTCTTCTCATTTGTCCCCAAATCCCCAGAGTTATCCCCATGATTCAGTAGTAGGCGGGATAAAGGGTTGGTCAAGGTCAGAGAGAGCACAGCACGGGCCTGTAGGAGTACCTCTTGGAGGTGAGAGGAGGCAGACACGACAGCATCAGTCAGGTCTAGGGGAGCAGCTAGGGGGCCTAATTGCTTCATAGGAAGGCAAGCAAGAAGAGCAAAGCTAGGAAAGCAGGTTGGGAGGCATGCCACCATCCCTGTGACTTGAGGTGTGAGGGACCTCAGGTACTGTCTGTCGTCAAGACTGAATTCACATCTGTACGGAGATAGCATAAAATCCCAGACGCTTCCCCGAAGGACAGGACGTGGAGCTTCGGAAGGTGGAGCTTCAGAAGGCGAGGCCCTGAAACCTCTCGTTTCCTAGAAAGTTAAGAAGTTGGGCCGTGAGCTTGTGACAGCAGAGGGAGGGCTACAGAGTAGGTCACTTAGATGCTGGGTTAATCTGCTGCGAGTCAGGCTGAGAGAAGAGGCCAGTGGCTACAGACTGATGGAGAAAGCGGGCCTACCTCAGAACCCCTGGGGGAGGACCGTCCAAGCAGGCTGAGACACTGTTTCTGCATCGGGGTCGTCTCAGGTGAAGGCGAAGAGGTCAGAAGTACCTGGGTGTAAAGGAACAGCAGCGAAAGGGTCCCTAAGGTCTAGAGCCTTGTACTGAGAGCAGTAGAGGAGGGAATCAGAGAAAGTGGAGTGTAAAGGTCAGCCGCCTCCGGCTGTAGAGTAAGGACAACGCATTAGTAATCCCAAGGTCCTAGGCCAGCTGGAGCCAGCAGGCTTTTACGGCAGGCAAGATAGGGGCGCTATAGCGTGAGGGAGCGGGTTTGAGAGTACCGTTACTAAGAAGATACTGTTTGATGGATTTTGAGTCTTGTCTATGTTATTTAAAGAGCTATGGTGTTGAGAGAGACGGGGTAGCAGGTAGGGTCAGAGCAGGATCTTAATGGGAGGGTGATGGGAAGACCTGAAGGGAGAAGAGCGCCCCACATTCTCGGGTCAACGAGGGAGTCTAGAAGCAGAGAGGGTGAAGCATTAGAGCCAGCCAGTAGACAAGGAGGCTCTTCGGAGGTTGGAAAAAGAAAAAAAAAATCAGGAAGGAGTTGGTTGAAAAGGAAAACTTAGCCACGCTGTCTCTGTAAAGTAACGGGATTGGGCAGTTAGGAGGGGGTGAGCAATCAGGTGGCCCAGAGGGGCCAGAGGTGAGGACTTGCAACCCTAGACTGGTGGGGCCGGCCTTTAACACGCACCACAGAGACCTGAGATGGATACGTTTTACCAGAGTAAGCGGGAATCCTGAATCTACTAAAAATGACAGCGATGTACTCGCTGCCTGAACCGTCACCCTGGATGCCCCTGTGGTGACTTGGTGGTTGCGTTGGTGGCAGAGGTCCCAGGGCAACGTTGGTCTTTAGCCACCAGACCACAAGATCTGAGAGACTTTCCTGTGGAGTAGGAACTTGGGGGACTGACCCACCTTGGGGAGGCAAAGAGGGGCAGTTAACCTGTGTCCTGTGTGCCCACAGTTTCGGTAGGGTCCTGGCAGCAGGCAAGGTGAAGTATGGTTCTTCACCCAGTAAAGTTGCCACGCTTGAAGCAAGCACCAGGTGGGGTCCATTGGTGCCCCATCTTCTTTGAAGCCGCAGGGCTGCTGCCAGGAAGGAGCTGGAGTTTCCGAAACATCTTTTCCTGCTCCTCCCTTCCGTCAAACACCCTCAGTGCCACAACCAGCAGACCTCTGAGGGGTTGAGGGTCATCTTCCGGTCTCTTCAGTGGTCTTCTCATACCAGGAGCTGGCTGGGCAGGGATGTGAGTTGAGGACAAGCAAGTCCTCTCGAGAATTAGGATCTAGCTTGGTGTGCTGAGGGGGGAGCCTGGCGAGGAACTCAGCAGGATTCTCATTGGCCTCTAGGTGACGCCCCTCAGTTTGTCATCCAGGAGGCATTTTGGAGTCTGAGCAGATGAGGAGTGAGTAACCATTTTGTCTCAGGCCACCCTACCAGGGAACTGATTTTCAGCATTCACCTGGTAATTTCAGAGGGGAATTCCAGTGGCCCAGTGAACAGCCACAGCCCCCACAGGAATCCGTCATGAGATGGAACATCGTCTGCTTGGTCTTGGCAGCCATCCAGAGTCTCCTTTTTCATGGAGCTGAGTGTAGGGGAAAAAAATAACACAGAGGTCATGCCAGGTGAGGCTCCAGGCCCCGGTAAGGTAGCTGAATTCCTAGGTGAAGTTAGAGGGGTCACTGGAGAAAGAACCGAGGTATTGTTCTACCTGGGAGAGATCAGCCTGGGGCAAGCCATTAGGGCCAGCCGCCTCCCCGAGGGAAGAAAGACCATCTGTACAGGAGTGGGTGTGTGCTGCCGAAGGCGGTGAGGAGTGGAGCCAGCTGGGAGGGTGCCAGCCGGTGAGGTTTGGGAGGTTTGCTCAGAGGAGGAGGTGCTGGGGAGGGGCTTCCTCCTCTAAATCACAGTCAGAAGGGGAGGGAGCCCGGCGCTACCAATCTAGGTTAGTCTTGGGAGGAGGTTTGGCTTTTTGCCAGGAGGATATGGTGAGTATGGAATGAGGTAGAGGTGGGAGGGTAGGGATGAAGGGCAAAGAAAGCCTGCCGTCGGGGACCTTGGACTATTTGCCTGAGCGCTGGGAGAATTTGTCGGGGCCAGCGAGAATCTGAATGCCGAGTGTTCAAGTGGAGCGTTGAGACTGAGTGTCGAGTTGGCAGAGAGACCACGGTGTATGGTAGTGAAAGATAAAAGGGCAAGGCCTAATGGTGTCCCTAAGACCCAGGAAAAGGAAAAAGACTTACGGAGACAGGCAACAGGGTTGAAAGCATCCAGTGTTGAGCGGGAAGCACCCCAGGTTAGTTTGAGGGAGGATATACAGATATAATGGATATGTCCGTGCAGGTGGCAATACTGAATTTCCAGGAGCAGAGCAAGGAGGTGGGAGAGACCTAGGAGAGACTTAACATATTCTACTGCCTGGGTCCTGGAAGGAGGATTCCAATGACATAGGAAAGGAGACACGGGGTGGGTGGGGGGCAATGTGGGAAGAGGTAAGTGCTAAGAGTCTCAGTCCAAGGGTACCCCTACTGTCAGAGAGATGCCCAGGATCTTGCTGTGGGGCACCCACAAGGGTGTAAATAGGCTGCCTTCCATACTGGCACAGCTTTCACTGAGGATCCAGTGAGCGCGAGAGAAAAGTAGACATCTCCAAGAGGATGCTCACCCGAGTAGGCAGGCAAAGATGACTGTGCAGAGCAGGTAGAGAAGAGAAACAGCTGGAGAGGCAGACTCTAAATTTGGGCTGCAAGATGGTGGGTGGCAGGAGCCAGCATAGGCAAGTGATCTGCGCCCAGTGTTTCCGTCTGAGTAGGAGGGGGGCAGAGCCCCTGGAGGGTGAGTGAAGACCAATGTCTCTCCAGGGTTTCAGTACCAGGTGTAGGTGAGGGCACAGTGAACCAGGCCACTGAACCAGGCCACTCTGTGACAGAAAGAAAAGTTTGACCCAAGGCTCTCTCTCCCGGGTCAGAGAGGACAGCAAACATGGTGGGAGAGCCATGGTAGTTTTAAAGAGAGCTGGTCCCTGTGAGAGGGAGCCTGCTAGCTGGAACAGTGTGGGACTAACACGGGCTTTGATCTGTTGCAAGCTTGTTTGAGTTAATAGGAAACTGGATGTCCCTTCCAGAGGTGGGGACTGTAGGGCACTGTAGGGGGCAGATAAGAAAGCAATGGCTTTTCCTGAGAAACAGAAAGCCACTTTATAAGGTTTCTGAAGAATGCTGACTTTAAGCAGCAATCCTTCTGTTTGCCTGGCCAGAGTCCAGCCTGAGTTGAGCCCTGATTGTCATTTAGGACATTGTCAGTGTCCCTGTCATTTTGGGGGAAAGGATCTAACAATGGGAAGAATCTTTCGTATCATAAGGGGGACAGTCAGACTATGAAGTCCAGGGGATCCTGAAAGGGCAGGCTTTGAGTGTCTGATGGTGTAATGAACATGGAACCAGATTCCTCTGAATGAATAAAGAAAGGGGAACCTGCAGTGTAGATAGAACAGGAAATTTATAGAATAAGAATGAATGCAACTTAGTGTAATGTAAAAGCATTTCTTCTTGTGTGTGGTATGGAAAATTACTAAAGTGAAATATTAAGAGAACTTTTACCCGCTTGAAGGCTGCCACACCTATCTGGCCCTGCCAGATGGGGAGTCTGCACTTAGCAACCATGGTAACAAAATAATCTTACCACATAAGAGGGACCCCCACCCTTCTGTGACCAGTCGATACTGATAACCTAGGACACCTGGTTATCGGAAGGATCAAGTGGAGGGCAGTTTTGAACTGACTTAAAAGAGGGTACTAAAGCAGGACGGTTATCTCACTTCTCACAATGGCCCAGGTACCTGGCCTCGTGGAAGGAGAGATCCTCCAAGCCCGCCTCCCGAAAAGCAGAACTATTAAACGCCTTGCCTAAACATCTAATGCTCTGTCTCCCGAGTACAGAGCTTCATATCCCGAAAACAGACATTTAACGCCTTGCATCCCGAATGCAAAGCCTCATTCCCTGAGAATGGACATTGAAGGTCTGTCTCCCGAGAACAGACAAGATACTCTGCCTTTCAGAATGCTTTGCCATCCCAAGAGCAAAGCTTCATCTTCTAAGCAGACAGAACGCTTTGCCATCCTGAGAGCAAAGCTTCGTCTTTGAGAGTAGAGAACTAAAAGCCTTGTCTCCCGAGACTCAGTCACCCGAAAAGCCGAGTCCCAAGGCCCTACATTCTGAGATAGACTAGCACCAGGCCAGAGACTACGCGGTCAAGGAGTGATCCAGCACCCGATACCAGCCTGGAACAGGACATCGGAACCTTATCTCCCGAGCGCAGACTACGAGGTCAAGAGTAGAGCCTCGCTACCCAGTCCCCAGTACGGTCAGGCGTCCAGCCTGAAGAAATTCAAAAAGCCCTTTTTAAACTGAAGAATACCAGGTCGTATGATACTATTTCATGCATGTATGAGATGTTAAGAGAAGAGCATAGACATGTTAATGCATATGTTTAGTATGTGAAATGTTAAGACATATAGATAATGGATAAGATTAGGAAATGTTAATGGATAAGTTAAGGTTAAGAAGTGCTTTATAGATAAGTAATAGATAAGTTGTATTAAGGTTAAGAAATGTTTTATAGATAAGTAATAGATGAGTTGTATTAAGGTTAAGAAGTGTTTTATGGATAAGTGATAAGTTAGATTAAGGTTATGAATTGGTTTTATGTATTAGGTTTATTAGAATTAATAATTGTGATATTGAATTGCCTGTGTGATTGCCATTATCAATCCCCCATGCCTATTAAGAATGTAAACCCCATTGATGTATTGGATATTGAAGTTGCTAGTAAAGAATCATTATAAAACAATTCTCTTGCTTGGTCTGGTCACTCATCACTCTCTAGGGAGAAGGGCACAGAGTCCTCATAGATATTACTCGAAAAGAACCTGGAGCTGAAGTCTCCCAGCTTGTAACAGATGGGGACAACAGGAATTTCAAAACCAGAGTTGAATTCCCTTCCTGGCCTTGCTCTGTAGTAGCAGTGACTGATAAATCCCTCAATGTCCTGGGGCAGAGGTCACAGCAGGGTCTGGTGACCGGGCTTCTCTTTTCCCCTTAAGCAGGAGGCTGGGCCTGTGATAGTTCATAATTTGAAGGTGAATTGGAGTCCCTGGGTCACAAAATTAGAATTTTAATATATTTTGCTGCCAAGGTCCCATCCCAGTACAACTAGTTACGGAATCTCAGGGGTGGGGCCCAAGCTCTGGGGGTTGTTTCCAAAGGTGCTGGAGTCAGCTGGAGTGTCAGTGGGGGGTGGAAAGCATCTCCGAAGCCATGCTGACAGGCCAGACTGGCCCCTCACACACTGGACCTCAGTCTCTCCCCGTTTTCCTTGCTGGGGCATCCCCATCTGAGATCACAAGCACAGCTGTGCCACCAGTCTGGTGGGACCAAAGCGCAGCTCTCATCAAAATGGAGCAGTGGCCGCTGCTTCTTTCTCTTGTTCTGTTTTAGTAGCAGAAAAGTTCTCCCCCTACCCCCTGCCCCAACCCCCCATTCTCTCAGTCATTGCACATTTGTTGAGGAAGACCTACTGTGAGTCAGGGACAGAGGTAAGCATTAGGAGTTCCAGAGCCCGATGAAACGCCAGGAGCCCCCATGAGGACCTAGTCAACCAAGCCATTGAGCTGATGGGGACTTGTGAGGACAGGAACTCCAGAATCAAGCAGTTTGCTTCCTGCTCTAGTTCTCCTGTGTAGCCCCACGCATGTCATTTCCCCTGGATCCACCGGTATTTCATCTACAGCAGGAAGCTGTGCATCCTTCTTGCTGACTTCATTGTGAAAACAAACACGATGGAAATAAAGAGCCTGCACACAGTAGGTGGTCAGGCATTGCCAGAAGGAGGTCAGTGCCCATGAATGTGGTGAGCCAAGCAGGAGCAAGACTTCCTCTTTTTTCCTTTATGTCGTTTCTCCCCAGCCCATCTCTCCTACCATCCCCTCCATCATCCCCTCCATCATCCCCTCCACCATCCCCTCCATCATCCCCTCCATCATCCCCTCCATCATCCCCTCCCATCATCCCCTCCATCATCCCCTCCACCATCCCCTCCACCATCCCCTCCACCATCCCCTCCATCATCCCCTCCCATCATCCCCTCCATCCCATCACCCCACCATCTCATCATCTACCTATCATCATCTGGTTTTTTTCTGTTTTGTTCTTTCCCTTTATGAATTTTTCCCACTCAAACTCTGAACTAGGTGGGAAATGTCTGAATGTCTGTCTTTCCTTTTCCTTTTCCCCCCCTTTTTTTTGACCACTCTGCTTCCTGAGTGCTGGAATTAACAGCACACACCACCATACTGGACCTATTTTGAACAACTCTTAGAATCTTGCTCTTAATTTAAAAAGCACATGGTATCTTTACTCTTGAACTTTAGAGGGGTGTGTGTGTGTGTGTGTGTGTGTGTGTGTGTGTGTGTGTGTCTGTGTGTGTCTGTGTGTCTGTGTATATCTGTCCTCCCACAACTCAGCACTCAAGGTTGTATGCAATAGGGTACAGACTTAACTCTGTTTTGAGGCACAGTGTGTGGATGTGTGTGAGTGTGAACTGGGGGTGTCCGTCTCTTGGTGCTGTTAGACAATTGTGTTGTCTGGGCCACTGTCACCTGGCAAGGAGGGGCAGAAGCTGGTCAGTGAGGAGGCCAAGGGTATAGGACCTGGGAGACCTGGCTGAAGTCTTAACCCTCCTCTCTAGGCCTTTGTCCCTGTATTTTCAGCCCTAAGCGCTGGGTTTCTAACCTGTGCTGGAGGCTGGGATGCCTGCCCCTGCAGCTCTACAGGGGGTAAGTAGAAGCTCTTACTTGCAGTGTTACCAAGAAGGCCTCACTGAGCATCCCTGGTCTGGCTGCCCCACCTCAATCCTTTGGGGCCTCCTACCCATCACACCCAGCAGGAAGGGCTCTGTGATTACCCTTGCGCCCAGAACCAGATGTCTGCAGCAGAGGGTGGTGACAGCAGGTTCACCAGGGACCCAGAGGGGTATCTTACCTGCAGATTCTAGTTGTAGCGACCATGCGGATCAGTGGGAGCTGCAGCCTTCCTAGAGTCTCAGATGCAAGCGCCCAGCCAATGGCTGTTCTGCACAAGGCGTCCTCGTGGCTGGCAGCTACCCCTGGCCTGCTAGCTGGGCCGAGAGAAGCCTTGCTCCCTTCACAGTTCAAGTGCTAAGCCTTCTGGAAAAATACTGCTTATTTACTCCCATGTTACCGTGGAGGATTATAAGCCCGAATATAGTCATCCTGAGAGACACACCGCTGCCAGGCCCGGAGCTAGGCTATCAGGACGCTTCTTGAAGAGTCCAGCCCCCGTGATAGAGCGGATCTGTTTGTTTCCCAGAGGAGACCGACATAGAGGAGTGGCAAGTGAGCTGCAAGTGCAGTCACAGAGGGTGCCCTTTTCTAGAAGGGCAAAGTGGCGCTTAAGTTTGCTACTATCTGGCGTCAGAGAGCAAGAAGCCATCCTGTTATGTGGGCCAAAGGCCGGCCCAGTTGCCTCTGAGAGGCTCGTGAGACCCCTGCTTCTTGCTTCAGCAGACTGGTCCTCAAAACTGGTGGAAGCAAGCTCTACCCTGAAGGTGAGCGTCAGAGCTGGGGCTACCACGTAGACCTGCGTGTCGGGCTGGATCTAGGATCTGCTTGCCAGCCACCCCCAGTCCTTTGTGAGCCACCACAACCTACTTGGACCTTCCCCCTCAGAACTCCAGTACTGGAAACAGGGAACCCCGCAGTGGTGCTGCATGGCTCTCCTCTGGGATGCAGAGTCTAAACGGCCTCATTTCATCAAGCTCACAAACACTGTTGGAGGATTCAGAACAGAAATGGAGCTCAGCTACTGCCCGGGGTTGCCTTCTCCAAATATCAGGGGGTCTCAACAAATCTGAGACCCTCTCTTCCCCTTCTTTGGGTTGATGGGACTGGACAGCCCACCCACCCACCCCTGTGACTTTGGTCTGTTCAGTCCAACTGGGGCATGTCTATGCATTTTGACACCCTGTTCCCCAGCTTTCCTTTTGCTGGGCCCCAGGATATGCAGAACAGCCAGCCCTGGTTGAAGCCCAAATGAGGCCCCATCCTATGTTGGCCATCAGAGCAGAAGGCCCGCCCCCTACCTCTCAGAACACAGAGCAGTTTCCCAGGAGACTTCAGCCTTGCCCCTTTTGACTCAAGGCCCTGCACATTGCCACCTCAGCAGGAGACTATTTGATGAGGCCGCCCTAGTGGGAGAGGCTGCTGGGCCTCCTCTTTCCCAACCAGGAAAAAGGCCATTCTCACGTGGCCCTGGTCCGTGTACTAAGAGAAGATCAGAACTAGTCTTCCTTGCTTACTGACTGTGTGACCTGGCCCAGATGACACAACTTCTCTGAACCTCAGTCTGCAGGGCTCCAAGTGAAGAGGTCCTAACTGTGACTGTGAGAGGGTTCAAGGAGGTGGTGTGTGGAAAGCGGCGGCTCCCACGCGGTCCCCGGGGCAATGGCAGCTCCTGTCACTGTGGATTCCATTTCTCCTGCCCACCTCTTCACATTCACACTAGGAACTGTTTTGGGCGAGTTGGACCTCCCCCTTTAAAGGGCTCATGTTGAAGCAGTCATCCCAGCTCACACCGGCAGGGAGTCCTGTGATCCAGTTCTCCAGAAGCATTCCTGTTCTCTGCAGTCAGACAGCTGCCAGGTTGGCCTTCGGGGTGGGGCCGGGCAGGCCGAGAAGGGAGGGAGCTGCAGCTGCGGAGCTGTCAGCCAGGGCATGGGTGAGGCCAGGGCATTGGCTTGCCCAGGCCAAGGACAGGAAACAGGTGGTTTTGCTGAGGCCCAGACAGGGCGGAGTGTCGAGAGGCCCATGTCTAGGTGTCGAAAGGCCACCAGGATGGAAGCTGAGATGGGTGGCACTCTCCTGAGCCCTGAGCTGGGGAGGGCAGAGGCTCAGTGCTGAATGTTGCTTTTGTCTGGGGCAGGATGACCAAACAGATCCCCACCATCTACCTCGGTTAAGGTACAGGGCCAGTAACTGTGATGTAAGATGCCAGAACTGGGGGCTTTAAAAGCAGACTTCAGCTCAGTCTCCTGCAACAGCCTTGCTGCCTTAAGCAGTCGGTGACTCTGAGTCAAGGCTTTTAGGGACTGTCATTTCCTCCCCATCTTGTCGGTACCAGAACCCAGGATGTGCAAAGCAGAAACGGTCACAAGCAGACGTAGGGCTCTCACCTTGTCTCCAGCAGAAATCCCGATGCCCTCTATCACAGACGCATGCTGCAGAATAGTGTTTAGGCTCCCCAGTGCTTCGCCGGCAGGGCAGCCAGCAGGTCCATTGTTGGATTGCTCTCAGATGCAGTGAGAAAGGCTTGTCTGTCATTTTCACTGCTAGGTCATAACTCAACATTTTGTTATTTTGATATAGTCGTTTTTCTTCATAATCTTATGACTTTATCTCAAGAATTTAAGACCAGTGCTCTGAGAAAGGGCTGCACAGGAAAGCCAAGGAGCCTTGGTCCCCGTGTGCTCTGTTGTTTGGAGCTGGGCCATCGGGTGTCGACATTGTAGGAATGTGGAGTGGTGTAGAAGGCAGTAAACAGATTCCATGTGTATCAGCAGCATGGAGGTGGCTTACTTGGCCCGGTAGCTAAGCTGGTTGAAAGAATTGCTGGGAAATGCAGTCCCTGCCTGGCAGGAATGTGCTGGCAAGGTGCTATTGGCTACAGAAGAAGGGAAGGAAGGGTCTTGGGGCAACTAGCAGCCGCCCCCATCGGACCTTCCACCTGCCCACTGTCCTTCATCCCAACTCCTTTTTTTCTACTCCTCCTGTGTACTTCAAGTCTTCAAGTTTCCTTACCCAGCCCTGCCCCAGCCCAGCCTCGACAGTCTCAAGCCTGAAGCCGCCACTCTTCTGTTCCTTCTCCCTTTATGTAATCTTCTTCCTTCCCGCTTCCACAGGAAGTCCCAGCGATGCCCAGCGATGCCCACTCCAGCCCACCACGCCCCTTGCCTCCTATTTCTCCCGGCATTGTGCCATCACTCCGTACTCATTCCTACCATGGTGGGGTGTGTTTCTCCCTTCATCAGCAGCCATTTCTGGATCTCTCCTCCCCAACACTCTTGCCCCCTTCTTTATGTGTGTCTGTGGGGAAATTCTCCTGAAAAGGTGACCGTTTGTGCTGCCTCAGATGCTTCTCCTTGTCCCACGCGGAGCCACGCCTACTTGCCGCCCTTGTTTCTGCAGACAGATCACCAGACGCTGTCTTCTTGTTGGCCCAGCCGCCCCTTCTGCAATCTTACTTTACCTGAGGGTTGCTGCTCCTCCTGGGGATGCTGCATGCTCATCCGTCACCTCTTCCCAGGTGTATGTCTCACGTCTAGGTGCTGCCCAGCTTTAATGTCAGCCCTTGACAGCTTCCCATACAGCAAGTATGATGGATAATCCCCTTTGTCTCCCTCGAGAAGTCCAGCCTTTTGCATCCAATCCCCTGCTCGCTTGGGAAAGATGTCAAACAGAATAATCTCCAACTCGTGATTCTGACCTGCCTCTCCTCTTCTAGGCATCACATCTTTCCAGTGATTGGGCTGGACACGCCAGAGGCGTCCTCACTCTCTTCTGTCTCACCCAGCCCACTTCTCATCATCTTAACCTTCAACATCTGCTGGAGATGGGTCTTTTCACTGGTGCACGGCCACCAGCCTGCGCACTGCTGAATGGCCGCCAGCCTGCCCATGCCACAATCCTCACTGCCCACATTCTTGTGATCGTCCATAACTGGTCCTCTCTCTCAATTCATCAGACGGAGGAACCCTTCTATACAGCAGGAGGGATGGGTCACTCTGATCACCCGCCAATCAACACAGCTCCTGTATGTCTCTGAGCAAAAGGAGCTTCTGCACCATCATTTGCAAAGCCTGCATCACCTGCTCCTCTCACCTGACTGATCCGTCTTTACTCAAAGCAGGCTGCCCTGTCCACCCTTGCATGTGTGGTTTCTTCTGTCTGGAAGCCTCCCCTCGCCCCCTGCATGGGTGGTTATTCTTAGGTGGTCCTCACCTTCCTCAGAACTATGCTAAAACATTTCTTTCTCTATGACACACATGCATGCACACATGAGCACACACACACAAGCACAAACACCATACACGAGCACACACATGCAGACATGAGCATATATACACGAGCATACACACACACACACGCATACACACACGCATGCACATACACACAATCACATGAGCCCACCCACACATGTACACATGAGCATACATGCATGCGTGCACACACATGCCTCTGCAGACATCACCCTCCTTTCTTAGCTTGCTTTCCTCTGCAGCACTTTTCATTACCTGCCAGACTTTGGCATTATTACATATTCTATCATGTTTTCTTCTCTGTGTCCCTGCAGTGTACAGGCTTCCAGAGGCAGCAATATTTGTTTTCCCTTCAGCATCCTAAGATAATCAGGCACCACATCGACTTTGTCAACTATAGACCAACATAGGACAATGGTCCGGTAAGATTTTAATGGAACTGAAAATTCTTTTCCAGTAGTGAGACTGTAACATAGTACAACACATTCCTGAGGTAAACCCCCACCTGCCCGTCATATAAAACCACGGAGCATACTGCAATGTACACGACATCATGTTTCACAATAAGAAAAAAATGTTATAGCTTGACATGTTTACTACGCTATGTTTTTACAGTTATTTTGGAGCATCCTCCTACTTACAAAAGAAGGCTATCCTAAAAACAGTATGTATCTTACGGCTGGCAGCCCATACAGCTCTCATCTGTGTGTGCCCCTCCCCCACACCACTGGATCTCTTCCAAAGGCCACAGGAAGTGACCAGCCCATTGAACGTGCAGTTCTTTTCCGCAACCCCATTTGAAATGTTTCTTTTTTCCCCTCTGAACCCTAGAAAATCCTCCCATAAACATGGTCGAGAGAAGGGAGCCCCCAAACAGATAGCTGGTCAGACTGGCCGAGAGTACTCAGCAGGAAAGGTCAGTCATGCATGCTCAGTCAGCATGAACTGATGCAGTGTTGGATGTTCAGTCATTGCAGTTGCCATGCATTGACTGAGTACTGCATGTGTGTGGATGCAAAGAGGATCCTCAGAAAGGCCGACCTCACCGTGAAGATCAATCAGTCAATCAATCAATCAGTCAGTGATTGCAAGTCTTGTCTTCACTCCCTGCTGTGTGGGTAAGGGCCCAGGGACTATCTCTACCCATCATAGACAGAAGGGATGCAAGTTGAAAGGTATTTGTACCCCAATAGTAGGTTTCTCCGCCAACACAGTAAGCCAGATTAAGCTGAATTAAAAAAAATAAAAGACCAGGTTTATTGGGCAAAGCACTCCCAGGTGGCCTTTCCAGCCCCAGAGATAAGGCAGAGGAAGGGGACAGGAAAAATCACAGGGCTGGTCCAAAAGAGCAGGCTTACATACCCTGTAGGCGAGGGGGTGATGACGCGTCCTCCACAATTATAATGCTTTGGGCGGGAACTGGGGAGCTGGCAGCCTCAGAGGAGGAGCCACCACTTGGCGATGGAGCCAGTACTTGCCAGTTTCCTGGACCACGGTGGATTCATCCTGGAGCGGCTGAAGACCCTCGCTGGTTCGACCCTTGCACAGGTGTGTTCACGAAAGTCATTTGTAGTCTGCAGACGCTACAGAAGTCAGACTGCTTTCCTGTAAAGAAAGCGCTTGTGATGGGTGTTCTTCACCATCAACCTGACAGAACTTAGAGTCACCCAGGTTTGTCTCCGACTGTGTCCACGACGTGTTAACTGAGGAGGAATGAGCTACCCTGAACATGGATGAGACCATCTCGGGCCAGGGGGCCCAGATTAAAGAAAAAAAGATAAGGCCATCTGAGTGCAACCTGACCTCATTTTGCTTCCTGAATACAGATGTTGTGTCACCAACTGCTTCATGCTCTGGTGCCTTAGCTGGGAGTAGTTCTCGTGGCCACGTCCCGTTCCCCCCCCCCACCCCCCCGCACCGTGATCTATTAAGTTGCTTTGGTCACTGTTTTCTCACAGCAGTGAGAAACCCTAAACGCTCTAAGTATCAGACCTCACACGACCTGAGCCAGGGGCTGCACGGTCATGAGGAAGGTACTCTGTGGTGACACTGTGTTTGTGCTGTAACAAAGAAAGCTCGCCTGAAGACCAGAGTGCAGCGCTAGCCACACTAGTCAGCTGTAGAGGCCAGGCAGCAGAGGCACAGACCTTTAATCCCAGCACTAGGGAGGTGGAGACAGAAAGGGATATGGCTGAGTGGAGAGAGGGACATAAGGCAGGAGGAGAAAGGAGCTCAGGGCATTCAGTCTCTTTAGTGTGAGGATTCAATAGAGGTAAGAACTAGTGGCTGGCTGCTCTGCTTCTCTGACCTTTCCTCTTTCACCCCTATATCTGATTGGGGGTTTAATTATTCAGACCAATTAGCAGCCGCGCTACAGTGCTCAAATCCAGCCTTAGCACAGAGCAGTCACTAACAGTGAATGACACGGAGAGGTGACTACAGAGCAGGGACATCATCTGAACTTGTTCTGTATGGACACATTGAGGGCTTTGGGAACACAGATCTCCCCTGGAATTCGCGGGAGAACCACTGTGAGCGTCACTAGGGACTTCAGGGAGGCCTCTGGAAGGATAGAAGGAACTATCCTTGGTTATCTTCTGAAATGGGACATTCCTGTGTGGATCGTGGATCCATTCCATCTTAAGGGTCAGCTCGGGGCCCCACAGCCACACCAGGACCTGGCTGTGCTCTGCCTCCTGTGTGACTCTGGATTTCCCAGTTCCCTGTGAATGCCCCTGGTTGCCTCAAGAGCTTCCTGGAGATCCACTTCCCCAGTGCCCTCACTTGCTCCCATGATCCAGCTCACAGAGGGGTGGGGAGGCTAGGCTCTCTAAGTCCTGTCCCAGGCTGAAGAATCCCAGGTCTGGCCACAGTCCAGCTCACCGAGGGTGTGTGCCTGGGCGCACGTGGGGGCAGGGGTGTCAACAAATACAGACAAGACCCCCACAGAGACACAGTGTGTCCTGTTTTTAAAACCAAGTTGTAATGTGGCATTGTGGTAGCAGGATTCTTCTCTGGTCTCACATCTCTGCTCCCATAACCGCCCTGCCTGGAGACTATCCTCGTAGCTCAGGGCCTCCACTGGCACCCTCTGGAATGAGAACGAAACCCACGGGAATGGGGTTGAACACCGTGGGCACCAAATGAGATCAGCCGGCATCCTTTGGCCTGCTTCTCCCTCCTCCTCTCTCAGATCTGCACTGCCAGCTCTTAGGCTCGCCAGAAAAGGAAAACTCAGTCACTGGACCCTTCCAAAGTGACCACTGTTTAAGGGAACAGGTCAGCTACTTTATGCTATTGTTTGGAGGTATTTTTAAGATTTTGTCCACTGGGTAATATTTTGGGTAGCTCCTCGGGAAGTATAGGAAATGAACTAAAACAGGTTTGTCCAGCTGGGGGAAACAGAAAAACAAACAAACAAAAAAACAAAAACAAAACGAAACTAGAGATGAGCAGGAGCCCTAACATTTGGCCAGCATTCTGCACTGCTGAATACACATCGAACCTCTCAGGTCCACTTCCCAGATGTGTGGGTAGTGGAGACAGGCCCAAGGCAGAGCTGAGCCTGGAGCTCAGGGTCGCTGGCGTGGGATCCAGCTCCTTTCCATGCCATGCACGGACACACAGTGCCAGCCAGGGAGGGAAACCCGGCCCAAGAGGTGCTTCAGTCCGACAACTGCAGGTTCAGGGAGGGTTTTCCTGCAGACCAGGTTTGCTGCCGACTGTGTCTACAGGCTGGAGTGGTGTGTTCTGCATGAGCCAATGACCTTCTGGGGTACTGCAGGTCTAGAGGGCGATGCCAGAAAACACACAACCCCCTCCTCTCTCCAACAAGATGCCAACAGCAGGGAGCCCAATTCCCGCGTCTCCAGGTTACAGCTGTGATATATTTGGCCCCCAAATGCACTTTAAAGTGTGCACATTTTTGCTCGGATTTAAGAAGTAGGAGAGTTTACGTAATAATTACTATTCCTGGCATCTCTGGATGCTGTGAAGATCAGGTGATAACAGGTCTGCTGTCCCTGCAGCCCTGCAGCACGGCTCACGCAGGAGATGCTGGCTATTGCAGCCTTTCCCTACTGGCCTCTGCGGCCTCTGCGGCCTCTGCGGCCTCTGCGGCCTCTGCGGCCTCTGCGGCCTCACTCTGGTCCCTGGAAGCAGTGGGGCTTCAAACAGCTGTACAGTCGTTCTTAACGGTAACGTTCTGGTAGCTTTCTCCTGCGGCGGCCACATGGCATCTCTCTCTCTCTCTCTCTCTCTCTCTCTCACTCTCTCCAGATTTCCTGCCTGGCTTTACTCTGCAAAGCCATTGGCCAAAACAGCTTTATTCATCAACCAATAAAAGTAACACATATACAGAAGGACCTCCCACACACTCAAATAGTTTATTTTTAAAAATATTTATTTTATTTTTGCATTTGTAGGTGCTTGTCTGTAGGTATGCCTGTGCACTGCATGCGTGCAGGTCCCCAAGGAGGTTAGAAGGCATCAGATCCCCTGGAACTGGAGGTTCTGGTGTTTGTGGGTACCATGTGGGTGCTGAGAACTAAACCCAGACCCTCTACAAGAGCAACAAGTTCTCTTAACGCCAGCCCTCCACACAAAGATTAAAAAAAAAAAAAACCCAAAACAAACAAACAAAAAAAACACTTCAGGGAGTTCAAGAATTGAGACGGTTCAAAGTTCCTTCTTCATCATCTGCTAAAGCAGAGAATCCCACGTGGTGAGAGGCCAACCCGTCCCAGGAAGTGTGGCTGTGCCTGCCACCAGGTTAACATCAGACACTTCCCTGACATACTCCTTTATCACCTGTATTAAAGAATACCATAGGCTGTGATTGTACCATGGTTGTAACCACGCCTGGCAAGAAAGAGGGGGCTGGCAAGATGGCTCAGAGGATAAGGGTGCTTGCCACCAAAACTGAAGACCCGAGTTCAAATCCCAGAACCCACAGGGAAAGAGAGAACTGACTCTTTCATGTTGTCCTCTGACTTCTAGCCCCTCCCCCATACATACGTACATACATACAAAAATTAGCTTCCTCTATATCATAGGTTCCTTTGGTAATCCTTGGTTTCTTTTATGCCTTTATAAAAGTGTTTTGTTAGCATATTTAGTTAAACATAGTATTGGGCTTCATTATAACATTTCCATGCATATACGCAATGTATTTCAATCATATTTCCCCATTATTCACTCTTGTTTGTGCCCTTAAAAAAAAAACACTTCAAACAAGTATCTACTTATTGTGAGACCTCTCTCTTGTAACCCAGGCTTGCCTCATAGTGTGTGGCTGAGAATGCTGTTGACCTTCGGGTCCTCCTTCCTCTTCTACCTCCTGCTGCCAGAGAACAGGTGTGAACCGCCACTCCTGCTGAGCTTTGGCCATGGTAGGCAAGCACTTTGCCAATTGAGTTACATCCCCAGACCATGTTATACCCCCTCCATACACACACATATGTACACTGCCCACCTCCCACAGCCGCTAGTATACGTCATGGATGCCAGAGAGTTCCAAAATACAGAAGTGGCTCACATCCTCCCCTGGGGTGTGAAGGCAGTTCTCGAACCTTTTGGAGAATTGAGGCAGGAGCTACTGGTGGCTTCAGACAGGACTCCAGGTCCAGTTCTGAGTCTGCGAGGTCCCCCAGAGCACAGAGGGCTTAAGGACCCTTACAGTGGACTCTAGCAGAAGGCTGGCCCGTGCTTCTGAGCTCAGTAGCCTGAGCTCCAGCCCCAGCCATTCTCTCCTCCCCAACGTAGCCTCAGTAAGAACTGGGAGGAAGGAAGCGAGGCTAAGCCCCCCATCCCCGGAAGGAAACTGAGCTCAGGCTCCCCAACAGGCACCTCCTGTCTTTTTCAGACTGGGTGAGTGCTGACTCTTCCCCAACTCTCCTGCCTGGCCTGGTGCACGCCGCCCGCCCACGACCTGCCCTCCTTCTGATTCTCGGCTGCTTCCTCCCAGGCTCTTCCCAGGCGCCTGCCAGCCCACGCGAGCATCTCCCTTGTCCTCACCGTGCCACCTCCCCCCATCCCTCAGCTTTCTCTGCCAGATCCGGAAACGTGTGGTCTCCTTGCATTTCCTCCTGAATTCGTGCAGCGCCCACTCAGCCTCCCCCTCGCCTTCTAACTCTCGTGAAGTTTACTGAGAAACTCGTCCTCAGCTGAGAAAGGTCAAGACAAGGTCTTCCTAGCAGGACAGGTGGCCCCGGGCCGCCCACCTCCTGCTCCACCCTGCTGCCCTGCCGCTGCCTCTTCCTGGAGATGGACTCTGCACCCTCTCTGGTTTCCATGACATTGCACTTTCCCACGGCTCCTCCTCTCCTCTGGGCGCTGACAGCCCGTTTCCTCCCTGGCATCTTTTTCTCCCAGCGTCTCTCGTGGGCGTGCCTGAGGACTGCCCTTGAAGTTCTCTTCCTTTCTGTGCGTGCCTGCCGGGTCCCCTGCCTGGCCTCCACCTCCAGTCCAGCTGCTCTCACACCCACGTCCCAACCCCGCATTGTGGCGTTGCCAAAACCTTCTGCCTGCCGGCCTGCCAGTCCGTATTTGGCAAGAACGGTGTCCTAAACCCGGGATTTGAGAGTATCGCTTCTGCAAGTGCTAAACCTCCCCACACCTGGTGGGGTGTCCTGAGCGGGGGAGTAAATATGCTCTCCAGTCCAAGCTCGCTTAGCGTAGCTCCTTGAAAAGCTATTCAGCAGAAGGCTGAGAGGGGTTCTATGAACCCGCTGCCCAAGTTCAAATCCTTGCTGCCCCAGGCAAGTTCATTCATCTGCTCCCCCTTGTGTGTGGCAAATGATTCCTCAGTTCTGACTCTGTAACAGATTACCATCTGGGCTGCAAGTACAAATGGAAAAGGAGAGTCTGCCATACTTGTGGTCCGGCTCACACAGCTGTCCAAGCAAATGCTAATACGGGACTGGGGTGAGCCCTGTGAGGGAGAGCGAAAACTGAGGGCCTGTCACATACCTCGGTTCTCAGGGAAGCCGGGGACAACCTCCTTGAGGACAGGGCATTTAAACTCAGATCCTGTCCCAAGGTGTGGCAGGTTGGGTTGGGTCCCTGAAGATGTCAGCATCCTAATGGATAGAATCCTGTTGGGGGCAGGTGTGTGACTGTATTAAGGGGCTTGAAAGTCAGAGATGATCTTGAATTATTTGAGGGCAGTGTGGGGCTGGGAAGGGAGGCTGTCTTAGTTACTTTTGTTCTGTTGCTGCAAAGAGACACCATGACCAAGGCAGCTCTTATAAAAGAAGGCATTTGATTGGGTGCTTAAGAAGCTCTGAAGTGACATGGTGTGTGTGTGTGTCTGTCTGTCTGTCCGTCTGTTTGTGAGTGTGTGTGTCTGTTTGTGAGTGTGTGTGTTGAAGAAGGGATGGGGCTAGACAAGCAAACAGGAACCAGACTTCACTTATATTCCATCAAGTTTCAAGCATGTCTGGCGACATAGCTCAGCGGTAGAGTGTGCCTGTCTAGCATGTGCAAGACCCTGGTTCAAACCCTTAGCAAGGAAACACAGCTTTCAAACTGCTACTTGTTAATATGATCCGTCCTTCTCTGTCACGGGTTCCTCCGCATGAAACAGTGGCTTCACGGGTTGCTGAGAAGCGAACGGGATGTGACTTTTAGAGTGACTGCCATTCATTTCCCAACTGGGCTCTGAGTCCTTGGGAGTTCTGGAAGCTTCCTTGGGTTGCCGAGGAGGGAGTTACAGGGCAGGAGGTGAGTTCCATGCTGATCAGAGTGGCTGAGCGAGAATGGTTGATGCTCTGGATGTGGTTTTCACTCCAGATCCTGCTTGAATGAAAGGTTGCTTGGTTGCGGTGAAGCTTGAAAGCCGTTGCTCCTGTCTGCTTCTGCTGATTCCAGTCTGGATGTGGTGGCCTGCAGCTGTAACCTCTACAGTTAGGGAGCGCAAGCAGGCCGGTTTCAAGTTAAGGAAAACCTGGGCTCCATAGTGAATTTCAGGGCAGCTGAGGCTACAGAGCAAGACTCATCTCAAAAAACAAAGAAACAAACAGAAGAAGAAGAAACCCTGGCTGCTGGAGTTACCACTGCAACACCAAAGTCAGCTGTAGAGAGCCCCGGTCCTGGACACGGGCGCCTCCCTCTCCTGAGCTGTACGGTCAGCGTGGAGCAAATTTTCCTTCTAGATTGCCCCAGTCATTTGTGTCACTTCCAACCTGAGTCTTTCTTGTTTGGCGTCCAATCTCACTCATGGGATGCCAAGGTCCCCTGGGGCAGGAATTCCCACCTCTCTTCTCCAAAGTGTCTCTGTGCCTGCCCCTGTGCCTAGCATATGTCACAACAGAGTCTCTTGGAAACGTTCCCGGTCTCAGGCTCTCTTCTTTACACCCATTGGTGTGTTTCATGTTTAACCAACATTCACACAGCTGGCCCTGAAGGTGTTCGTTCTTGTGTGTAAAATGGGACACAGTGATACTGGCGGAGAGGACAGTGAGGGCAAAATGACAATGACATCTGCAGATCACATGGTTCTGTGTTTGGAAGGAACCAAAGAAGACTGGTCCGGCAGCCGTTCACTCCCAAAGAAACACACAGAGGTCTACAGTAATCATAAACTGGTCGGCCTATTAGCGCCGGCTTCTTATTAACTCTTATATTAGCTCATAACTCTTGTCTGTGTTAGCCACATGGCTTGGTGCCTTTTATCAATGAGGCAGTCACATCTTGCTTCCTCTGCGTCCAGGCCAGGACTACAAATTGAACCTTTCCGCTTCCCAGAATTCCCCGATTCTGGTTGCCTGCCTATACTTCCTGCTTGGCTACTGGCCAATCAGCATTTTATTAAACCAGTACCACTGACAAACCTTTACAGCGTCCAAGACCATTGTCCCATAGCATATATGTATATATGTGTCTGTATATGTGCACATATGCGTATGTGTGTATATGTATGCATGTGTGTGGCACATGTGTATGAGATCATATGTGTATGTATGTGTTTGTGTGTGTGCATGTATGTACATGCATGCATGTGCACGTGTGTATGTATGTATTTGTGTGTGTGTGTGTGTGTGTGTGAGTGTGAATGATGAGGCTGAGCAGTGTTTATCACCCCCTTGCACTGGCTCTACACCACTTGGTTTTCTGTTGCCTGTCTGCACGAGGTCACTGCTACAGTCCTTGCGCTGCAATGAATTCGCTCCTGCCTTCTGCCACATCTCCCTCTCCCTCTGTTCCTTTAGCACCAGAATAGACATCCACCTTTCCAGACCCCAGCTCTCCCTATCCAGTCCACTTCACCCTGTCAGGGCCCCCAGAAGGCTCCTATAGTAGAGCTATAGTATCAAGTGTGCCCTGCTGAGTCCTGAGGCCCATTGTGAATCTGAGTGCGACCCTACCGACCTTCCCTGGGCCTGCGCCAACAACCCCAGCAGGGCTTCTATCCAGCTGTGACTGATCGCCCCAGGTCAGCACGGTGCACGTGTGCGCGCGCGCACACACACACACACACACACACACACACACACACACACGCCCTCCGACCAGCCTTGACTAACCCCCTCCCACTCCTGTCTGTATCTCTACTACTATGCCTCCCACACACGCTGTTGCTGTGGGAGTTCCTTCAGCTCCTTCAGCCAATCGCCGCTGAGTTACCAGCCCATTGGGGCGTGGTCTCTCTCCCTTTAAAAAAAGCAACGGCTGTCCTCCACTCTGTCTTTGTCTTCCGGCTCCGCTTCCGGCCCCTGGACTCCTTTCCTGTTCGCGCGGAGGGGCTGTTGTCTGGGACGGTAATCTGTAAGTTTTTTCCCCTTTGAATAAATAACCATTCTATTAATCATAATTCCAAACTGGTGTGGGATTGTCTGTGACTTACGCCTTCATCTGGCGCCCCACGTTTGGTTGTAGAACCCTCCCTTCCCCCCCACTCAACTGCTTGCTACCAGCTCGGCTAGTCACGAGACCTCCCTCAGCTGCGGCCTGTGCCCTGTATGTGGAGCCAGCAGTTCAATTAAACCCCACGCCTCCCAAGCTCCACAGGCTCGGGACAATCTCTGCAAGCCTGGTTTGCTCTTTTCTGAGTTGTTTTTAAATTTCCCTTGTAAGTGCGGTGCTTTAGTGGCGTGAATCAGAACGACTCGGTCACGTGGAGGCATACGCGGCTTCCGGGTTGCTCTTTTCTACCCCTGGATTCTGGGTTTCTGGTTCCGTGTATGGAATTGATTTAATTAAACTTTCTTTCTTGAGCAACTTATATTTCCTAGTTTTTAACAAATACTAAGGCAGACACTGAAACAGGACCTGTTTAAGTCACCTTTGCAGTGGTTCTAGTCGCAAATTGGCAACAGCGCCGCCAACTAGACAAGAGGTAATATGGCAGTTTTTGTTTCCAACGCCAATTTTACTGTTTTCTTTATTAATACAATGGATTATGTCATGCAAGGTTTATATGACCATGGGAATATATTAATTTACTTGTTACTAGGTTTCAGTTTTCTTTTCAATATTTTATCATTAAGAAAGATACGATTTTTACGGACTAATATTGAACAACTAGTTGAAAGGATTAAAATTATTGAAAATCAGGGGTTATCTGAACAAGTGGATACTATGATAGACAAAATTGACTCCATGTCCAAGGGTACTAGGAAGTTACCTGAAAGGGTACAGGCTGTTGAATTTGACGTTCAGACGTTACCACAAAGTTTTGATAAGGTAACAGATAGAATGAACCTCCAGAATGGGAACCAAAAAACTGATACCTTAGTGAAATTACTAGAAACACGGGTAGGTCAGGAGATTCAGGATTTAAGGGATACAATGATAAAAAGATTAGAAATGATTGAAGAAACTATTGGAGCTGGTGAACAGAGTAAGAAGGCACAAGGACAGGATACAATGCCACCACCAGCTGTTAGAACTGGCTTACCCAGGGTCCTAACAACATACCCTGTAATTTATTCTGACAAAGGGTTAACTTCCAAAGGTTCAAAGGGAGTTAAAGAAGCTAGATGGACACCAATAGCAATGAATGATTTAAAAGAAATTAAGCAAGCTGTCGTTAACTTTGGCTTGCACTCTGCATTTGTTAAGGAAATGATAAGGACTTGGGCTTCTAATGTCAGAGCTACCCCCCATGATTTCTCTCAGCTAGTGTCTGCAGTTTTAGATGATGGGCCTTCCTTGATGTTTGGAATTTATTTCAGAGAAGAATCCAAACATATGGAACAGCAAGGAAGAGCAAAAGGTGTGGAGGTTTCCCAAGATCAAATTCTTGGTGTAGGAGCATATGCTGATCCACAGGTCCAAGCTCTTTATGATGAAGAAGTGCTGTCCTTATGTCACAAAGCAGCCTTGAATGCTTTGAATAGAATACAAGATCCAGCAAAAAGGGTCGAATCATATACCAGGGTTAGGCAGGGACAGAGAGAACCCTTTACTGACTTTGTGCAAAGATTAATTAAGGCTCTGGACATAGGGGTAACAGACCCAGAAGCTAGACGAATACTTCTTGAATCTCTAGCTTTTGAAAATGCAAATACTGAATGTAAAAAGATAATTGGGCCTTTAAGATCTAGATCAGCACCAATGGAAGAATGGATACAGCATACAATGAATGTTGAGATGTTTAGCTATAATGATGAATCCTGGGTAGGAGAAGCGATTTCCAAAGCTATGAGGAGACATCAAACTACCAGGTGTTTTAATTGTGGTAAATTAGGACATCTGAAAAGGGATTGCAGGCAAAGAAATCCTAGGAATAATATCTCCTCTGGGAATGACAAAAGTAGGAGATCTCAGCCTTCAGGTATATGCAGGAGATGTGGTAAAGGCCAACATTGGTCCAACGAATGCAGGTCAACAACAGACAGACAAGGCAACCCGATACCATCGGGAAACTCCTTGAGGGGCCTCTCGCAGGCCCCCAAGCCAAAAGTGGCCCAGTCATTCCCAGTTACAGTCGAAAATGTGTCTCACCAAGAAAATTAAAAACTCCAATGTCTGCCGTAAAAAGTAATACTGGTCTAAATGATGAATTACATGTGGAGAATGAGTCAAAAAATTCAGGAGGACAGAATAAACGTATATTTTGGCAAACGTATATTAACGATCAAAGACCAAAGCTAAGAGTCTGTATAAATGGCATTTTTATTGAAGGCTTATTAGACACAGGTGCGGATGTAAGTATAATTACTCCAGAATCCTGGCATCCGAATTGGCCTCTTCATGAGGTAGATGTTCAGTTCCTGGGAATTGGAACCCTATCTCGTGTAAAACAAAGCACAAGATGGGTGGAATGCATAGGGCCTGAAGGGCAAATAGGAAGATTAAGGCCATATATAGCAAATATTGCAATAAATTTATGGGGCCGGGACCTGCTACAGCAATGGAATACCCAGATTAACATTCCTGTAGTTCCAGGAACTCACAATTCTGGGAAGGATATAATGAGGTATTATGGAAAAAGGTCACCAGCCATTCAGGCTGTACAAGAACACACAGCCAATAGCAAACCTTTAGAGGTACCAACAGCCCTACCTTTAAAATGGCTAACTGAGAAGCCAATATGGATCAAGCAGTGGCCTCTAGCTGAAGATAAGTTACAGGCTTTGGAACAGCTGGTACAAGAGCAACTAGATGCTAACCATATTGAAGAATCAACCAGCCCTTGGAATTCTCCTGTGTTTGTTGTAAAAAAGAAATCTGGTAAATGGAGAATGGTGACAGATCTAAGAGCTGTCAACAAGGTAATTCAGCCTATGGGTCCGCTACAATCTGGAATTCCTTTGCCTTCTCTATTACCAAGAGGATGGCCTCTTATAGTTATTGATTTGAAAGATTGTTTTTTCACTATACCTTTGCAAAAAATGGATAGAGAAAAATTTGCCTTCACAGTGCCTACTTATAATAATTCTCAGCCTACTAGGAGATATCAATGGACTGTCCTCCCACAGGGGATGCTCAATAGTCCCACATTGTGTCAATATTTTGTTAATAAGCCACTGGAAATAATTCGTAAGCAATTTCCCAAGTCCATAATTTATCATTACATGGATGACATTTTATTATCTGATTCAAATAAAGATATTTTGGAAAGTATGTTTGAAGAAGTAAAGAAAGTCTTGCCTAGGTGGGGATTACAAATTGCCCCTGAAAAGATTCAAAGAGGAGATTCTATTAATTACCTAGGCTACAGAATAGGGTTAGAGAAAATTCGAACACAAAAGGCACAAATTAGGAGAGACCGGTTATGGACTCTTAATGACTTCCAAAGATTGTTAGGAGATATTTCCAGTCTACGACCAGCTGTTGGGATAACACCTGATCTAATAGTTCATTTAAACAAAACCTTAGATGGTGATAAGGATTTGAATAGTCCCAGAAAATTGACAGTTGAAGCAGAAAAGGAACTGACAATGATTGAGGAAAAATTACAGGAGGCACATGTGGATAGGGTCAACCCGAATCTTAGTTCCATCTTAGTCATACTGCCTTCCAGAATTTCTCCTACAGGGATTTTAATGCAGAGGGAAGATATTATTTTAGAGTGGATATTTATACCTCATAAACCAAGTAAAAAATTAAAAACTTATGTAGAAAAGGTTTCAGAATTAATTATAAAAGGTAAACTGAGACTTCGTCAACTAGCAGGTATAGACCCAGCAGAAATTATAGTGCCTTTTACTACTGAGGAAATAAGAAAGTTATGGGAAGATAATGAACCATGGCAAAGAGCTTGTGCTAATTTTTTGGGAGAAATTAGCAGCAACTATCCCAAAAGTGATAGACTTAACCTCATAAAGAGAACTTCTTGGATTCTTCCTAGAATTGTACGTGATGCTCCAATAACTGGAGCTCGGACATTTTATACCGATGCAAATAAATCAGGGAAAGCAGGTTATAAATCGGAAGAATTGAGTAAGGTGGAACAAAGCCCTTATAATTCTGTCCAGAAGGCAGAATTATATGCCATTCTTATGGTGCTAAGGGATTTTAAAGAACCTCTTAATATAGTTACAGATTCACAATATGCAGAAAGAGTTATCTTGCATATTGAAACCGCTGAATTCATACCAGATGACACAGAGTTGACTTCATTGTTTATCGAGGTACAGGACATAATTAGGAATAGGCTTTGTCCAATGTACATAACACACATCCGGTCCCATACCGGTCTGCCTGGGCCTCTAGCACAAGGTAACGCTGAAATTGACCAATTATTGATTGGAAGCGTTCTGCAGGCCTCAGAATTTCATAAAAAACATCATGTCAATAGTAAAGGCTTAAAGAAAGAGTTTTCCATTACATGGCAACAAGCTAAGGACATTATAAAGAGATGTCCTACTTGTTCTTTCTATAATCAAACACCGTTGCCTGCAGGGAGTAACCCAAAGGGTACTCAAAGGAATGAAATCTGGCAGATGGATGTGTTCCACTTTATGGAATTTGGTAAATTAAAATATGTACACCACACCATAGACACGTATTCAGGTTTTCAATGGGCAACTGCCCTGAGCTCAGAAAAGGCTGATTCGGTAATCACACATTTATTGGAAGTTATGGCCATCATGGGTATACCTGCACAAATAAAGACAGACAATGGTCCAGCATATGTATCTAAGAAAATGAAACGCTTCTTTGCTTATTATAATATAAAACACGTTACAGGTATACCAAATAATCCTACAGGTCAGGCAGTTATAGAAAGATCAAATCGTACTATAAAGGATATGCTAAACAAACAGAAAGGGACGAAAGATACCCCCAGAAATAGATTGCATAATGCTTTATTAACCTTGAATTTTCTTAATGCTAATGAGAAAGGAACAACAGCAGCAGAGAGGCATTGGATAATGGAAAAAACTTCTGAACTAAACCAACCTGTTTATTTCAAAGACGTGCTGACCTCTCAATGGAAGCCAGGAGATGTGCTACGTTGGGGAAGGGGTTTTGCTCTTGTTTCCACAGGAGAAGAAAAATTGTGGATACCATCAAAATTAATAAAGGTTCGATTTGAAGAGGAGAAACCTCTTGGAAAGGAGAAATGACAGCATCTACAATGATGATAACCATACAGGTGGTAAGAAAAGCATATAGAATGGGGGCAGGGTTCTGTTCTTATCTCCACAGGAAAACACTGATCTTTGAAAAGTTCAAGGGACCCTGGATATTTGAATACTGACAGATGGAAAATAACGGCCCAATAGGGACTATCAAGAAAACTGAATAGGTTCTGTAAGTACCATATACTAAATCATATTTCTAAATTTATAGAGCTGGTTTTAGAGTTGGACTCTGGCTCAGTCCCTCTCTAATTCCAAGCCTGTTGTGTAAAGAAAAACCCAGAGTTTCTGGAGTTTCTGTCTCATGTCAAGAGCCATGATATGGGACAGAAAGAAATATGAGTTTAGAAAACATCTTTACTTTTCTTCATATCTATCATACCTTCATTAAATATATCTATCATGTCTCTCATTGAATATAGGTATTCATGTATATGTCTATATAATTAATGTTTAAGTTTTCCACAATGAACAATGAGTTTTTCCTACAGTGACATTTGAAGTTTCCAGGAAGAAGATGGGGCCCCATAACAACAACTCCACCTGGTTGATATGACGTCATGATACTGATAGCGCTACTACAAGACCTGTTTTGGGTACCAGCTGCACAAGACGGTTCCAACGTGCTGAAATGGTGCACATCTTGTACAACATTCTGGCCAGACCTCCACAAAATACTCAGAGACTATTTGCAATTTTAAAAGACATTGATCTTGAAATTTAACCATCATTTTACTTTCACAGGATCCCCCAGAAAGAACGTCGCCCCCATGACAGCTGGAAGTAATTCTAGAGAACGACGTCCCCTCTCCCAATAAAGTTTGTCCTTGGGTTTAGGGACATCATTTAGGGGTTGGTTATAATTAGTATACGGTTGAGGGTTGGGGGAGGAATTTTATAAGCACAGGAATCTTCAAAAAAAAAAAAAAAAAGAGGGATAATTGGATTATGGGATAAATAGATTTGTACTTGTGAGTTATTGCTTTTAGACAAACATATTGGTATCGATTCTTATATATTGATACAAAGTTAAATTATGTTGACTATTTTATGCATGCATGCTTCATGCTTCTACCTCTGTTTAAAACATTTTTATGTATTTGTATATATATATTATATTGATATATGTATATTTACTATATTGCATTGTACACTTCTACCTCTGATTAAGATACTTATATATTGTTTATGTATTGATATATATATTTACCATATTGCAATGTATACTTGCACATTGTTTATATTTGGAGGTCACATTGTCCTCATTTATTGCACAGTTGTTTATTATCTCAGTCTTTAAGTTAGATAGATATTGAGAATTATATAGATCAACAGTCATCTAAGTTTGTCATTTATAATTAGACTAATCAGGTTCTTTAGATACATAGAGATTATATTCAGTATAGATAGATAATCTTCAACCTCTTCAAAGAGCTGTAGAAAATGGCCTTTAATCTAATTCAGAGTTCTATGGTAGGGAGACACAATCACTCCTGGCAACACTGATCTATGCCCGAGAGAATGTTGAGCACCAAAGACACTCCACCTGGAGCCTTTCTTCTTGGCAGAACTGGCCTTTGGGTAAAGAAATGCTCATACCTCAACTACTGACAGAGTTACAGAATATCCGTAAATGGATAAAACAAGACTGTCATATCCTGCCAAGACAGGGTAAGATAGTTTTGAAGTTTCTTGCCTTTGAAAATGGTATGTCAGTTACATCAGGCCTTAGCCAAAGTTGGTTGCTTCAGCGCTGCAAATGTGACTTTGGGTGTTTGTCCAGGTAGCCAGTTGTCTCTGCGATTTGTTACATGTTCTGGAAGTTGTTTGATTGCACTTCCTAATTACTCAGATAACATTATTTCCCTTCTCAGATCTTCGATGGGATTGAAGATTATATAAATGTAGTTACTTTCCTTTCATGACTTGGCCAAGTTATTTGTTATACAAGACTTAAGCTAGTTAGAATAGGATATTTGTATTTATTGTATATAATTTCGTAGGTTTGTACTTATTGTATATAATTGCGTAGTAGGCTTAGAACTCTCTTACTTAAACAAAAGGGGGAGATGCTGTGGGAGTTCCTTCAGCTCCTTCAGCCAATCGCCGCTGAGTTACCAGCCCATTGGGGCGTGGTCTCTCTCCCTTTAAAAAAAGCAACGGCTGTCCTCCACTCTGTCTTTGTCTTCCGGCTCCGCTTCCGGCCCCTGGACTCCTTTCCTGTTCGCGCGGAGGGGCTGTT
The DNA here is from genome assembly GCF_982192425.1 of Myodes glareolus. Classification (NCBI taxonomy): domain Eukaryota; kingdom Metazoa; phylum Chordata; class Mammalia; order Rodentia; family Cricetidae; genus Myodes; species Myodes glareolus. Next base: position 4,895,597 of record NC_142044.1, on the reverse strand, counting down.
GTCTGGGACGGTAATCTGTAAGTTTTTTCCCCTTTGAATAAATAACCATTCTATTAATCATAATTCCAAACTGGTGTGGGATTGTCTGTGACTTACGCCTTCACGCTGTATCATGCCTGTCCATCTTCACACATCTGTAAACACCGTGTGAATGGAAGGCTTAGAATAAGGACTGTGCCTGTAGCTTCAGCTCTCTGGTCACCATGTCCAGTGCCACCTCCTCCAATGAGGCTGCTGCCATCCCTCCCCTCCAGGTACAGCCTGACTCCTCTAGCTTCATTGCCAACGGTGAGCACACCTTAGGGGTAGCCCTCGAAAGAATGGATGAGTGCAGACACTCCCTTCCTTTGGGGGTTCCCCAGCACCCCTTTAGCTCTGCTCGTGCTCTCTCTCCAGGCTTTCTTCACCCACATTCTCAGTGGCTGAACAGACTGGCTTCTTTCAGATTTTCTAAATCTTCTTCCTTCTGCCTAAGGCTTTCTCTCCCCTTTCCCCACCTCTACCCACTGGCTAAATTCCATGTATTCCAGCTCTTACCTGAGATGCGCTAGCTGCTGCAACGGGATTCTCTGGTTACCTGCTGTCTAGACCAGGTCACCTCTTGCAGCCATCAGGATCTATGCATTGGGTGCTTGATTGCAGCTCTGTGAGTGTATGTGTGTGCGTGTGTGTGTGTGTGAGTGCGTGTGCACACACAAAACCAGTCCTTGGAGTCCAGCCCAGTTATGTCTTTATTCTTTCCTTTTCTTTTTGTTGTTGATGTTGAGACAGAGTTTCATGCTGTAGCAAAAACTGGCCTGGTACTCAGGGCAATCCTTCTGTCTCTGCTGCCAAGTGCTGGGATCACAGGTCTGTAATCACACCACTAGTCCAAACTTAATGTTTTTTTGTTTTGTTTTGTTTTTGTTTTTCGAGACAGGGTTTCTCTGTAGCTTTGGAGCCTGTGCTGGCACTCGCTCTATAGATCAGGCTGGCTTTGAACTCACAGAGATCCGCCTGTCTCTGCCTCCCATGGACTGGGACTAAAGGTGTGCGCCACCCCTGCCGGCTCCAGGCTTAATGTTTTCGTTGTTGGTTTGTTTTAACTGAAAATTCATTTTCAGCGTCTGGAGGGACTGACCAGCACGCTCCTTCCATGTCGTGTGCTACAAGGCACAGAGCAGGGCTCACAGTCAGGGACGACACAGCTCTCAGGAAGATGGTGCTGCCTCCTTCCCCTCCCTGGAGCGCCTGGCAATAGTGACTGCCCACTGTGCCTGGCTCCTCTCGACCAGGACAATGACAGGAAAGGAGGGACAGCCTACTTCCTTCTGCGGTTGCTGTGACAGCTCCCTGATAAAAGCAATTTAAGGGAGAACGGCTTTACTCTGGGTCACAGGTCACGGTACAGGTACAGTCCGTAATGGTGGGGACACCCAGGGAGGAGGAGCAGGAGGCAGCTGCTTACGTCAAAGAGTGCTGAATGCTTGCGCTCAGTTCCCTTTCTCCTTATGTAAAAACCATTGGGGAGGGAGAGAGAGAGAGAGAGAGAGAGAGAGAGAGAGAGAGAGAGAGAGAGAACAATGGTGGGCACATGGAGGTCAGAGGACAACTTATGGAGGATGGTTCTCTCCTTCTGCTACATGGAGCCAAGGAGCCAGGTCATCAGGTTTGGCAGCAAATACCTGCACATGAGCCATCTCCCCAGTCCAGTTGCTCCTTTTGTATAATTCAGGATCCTAGCTCAGGAAATGGTGCCACTCACAGTGGGCAGGTTCTCCCATCCTAATTAACCTAGTTAACCCCCCACCCAACACACACATACACAGAGGCATTTCCAGAGGCCTGTCTCTCAATTTGGTAACTGGGACCAACCATCAAATGGTGGCAACTGAGGGACAAGAGCTCATCCGGCTGCCGCTATAAGATTGAGGTGCTCCCATCAGCGCTGGGGAGAAGGTTCGGTGGGTGAAGGTTCTCTGCACCAAGCCTGATGACCTGAGTCCCATTCCCTGAGCCCACGTGGCACAAGGAGGGACCAGACTCTCACAAGCTGTCTTCTGACCGCTGCGTGTCACACCCAGGAGCGTGCAATTGTCTCGGCTGTGGGAGGCCATCATAATCACCCCCATTTTACAGACGTGCACTCAGGGACAGAGTGAGCTTGTTACACAGTGCCACAGACAGGATGGCTTGCAGGCATGTTTAACCTGTGTCTCATATGCGGCCCAGGAGACCTCTGAATGCAGCCCGATAGAGAACTGTAAACTGAAAACATGAGTTTGCCTGTCGGTTTCGAAGCTGGACTGTGCAGCCCTCATGCATAAACTTCATAGATGACACACTGCATCACAATGTCGAAGGCAGACGTGCATGGTAGAACACTGGAAATTATTATATCATGGTTCTGGAGTCTGGAAGCCCAGGAGGGTGGTACAGGCAGAGAGCTTGCACTGAGGGACCATTCTGGCATCCAAGATCCCCGTGGAGTCCCCTGAGGTCATCTGGGATGGACTCACTGCTGATCTTTCTCCTGTCCACTCCTGCCTTTTCACCCCTTGTCCTCGGGTGTAGGTCTGAAGAACAGGATCCCAGCTGGGCATGGTGTCTCACACCTGGAATCCCGGCAGTCAGAGGGTAGGGCCATAGGATTGCTAAAAGTCATCCTGCACCACACAGTGAACTAAGGCTAGCCCGGTACAGTGTGAGGCCCCATTGATAAAAACAAAACAAGTGAGCAAACAAACAAAAACCAGCAACAACAAAGCAAAACAAAATGCACACAACAGGGAAGAGCATGGTTCTGCTCCACGGCTGAGCTCCAGCTGCTCAGCTGTTACTCAGCGTCAGTTAACAGTTAGAGCTGAAGCTGCAAAGAAGCCACAGTGAAAGCCTGGCTTTCCAGACGCCCTCTGTTCAGCCTCACCTCACCTGGCTACCATCTTTCTCTCTGCCTCCTCCATACATGTTTATTGAGCGCCTACGATGAAGCACGCCGTATTGCACACACGGAAAACCCTGTGCGTGCAGAATACCCCTGACATCCTAACAGGAGAACGGGCATTCCTTGATACCAAAAGTAGCATCACGTGGTAGTGACATGTGCGGGGAGGAGGAGTGGAGAAGGTTTGAGACCATGAAGGAGGTAAACTGAACAGGGAATGACTCTGGGGTATTTGGGCAAAGCTGGAGGGAAGGAGGGACTGAGCCACGAGGCTGTGCGGTCAAAGAGGTTTTCGGGCACCGCAACAGCGTGGGCAAAAGCCGGGAGGCAGACATCTGCCGCGTGGTCAAGGAGCAGCAAGGAGCCCTGTGCACGTGGAACTGGGTGCATGTGTGCAGGGGTGGGGTTGGAGCGAGGGGAACAGGAGAAAGGGTGCCATAAGAGATCATGGTAGTGGTAGTGAGGGACAGGTGGTGGGGAATTTTCTAGGCTACTGTAAGGCCTTGGCTTGGCTTCTGAGTCAGGCAGGAGCTACTGGAGAGACCTGGTCAAACTAGACATTTTAGGGGGTCTGTTCAGCTGCCGTGTGGTGAACTGTAAACTGTCCCCCACACAGGGTAGGGACAGTCGCAGGTATTGTCTTGACTGTTGCAGTTAGCTCAAGTGGGATGTAGTGGCTGAGGGCTGGGATAAAGTGCGGGGTTCTGGGGACACTTCTCAGGAAAGGCTAATGGGATTTGTCCTTGGTCCTTCCAGGGTAGACGGTTGTGAGGGTTGTGACGTCTGGCTATACTCTGCATCATTTCTCAGGGTAAGAACCCTGAGCTCTAGCCTTGGAGTCAGACAACTGGGAGGGGCTCCTGTGGCCGCTGGCCCTCTTGAGCAGGTTCACAGGCTCTCCAAGTGTTTACTTCTTTGTCTGCGACTTGGGGATGTCAATCCCTTGGTCACAATCTGTGAAGATTAGCTGAGAACGTGTCAAGGAGTAGCACAAGGGCAGTCGGGATTTGTGTGTGTGTGTGTGTGTGTGTGTGTGTGTGTGTGTGTGTGTGTGTGTGTCGGAGCTCCTGGGGGTACCCTGGTGGAAGCTGGAGGTTGATACTGAATGTCTTCCTCAATGGATCTCTCCTGCCCCTGAATCCTGTGATTATAGATTCCCTCCAGGGCAATGCTTTTGTATGCGTGCCAGGGTCCAGACTCGGGGGGGGGGGGGCCTGCTTGTGAAAGCTTTTGTGTGGGTGCTGGGGGTCCAAACTCAGGTCCTCCTGCTTGTGAAGCAAGTTCGTTGCTCTCTGAGCCAGCTCCTCAGCCCATAATTGTTTTAAATGATGCCGATTCTTGCTGGATAAAGAACAGAAAGAGAAGAGGCAGAAAAGGTGCTGTGGCTGCACAGCCTGGGTAGTCAGGGCAATTCATTGCCGATGGAGTGGTGGGCGGGGAGAAAACCCGCGCTTGCCTTCCCAGTGGGCTGGGGAATTCCAAGGCGCAGGCCCACCCACTAGGCCAGGTGGCCACCAGAGAAAAGATGGCCAGAAGGGAACTCCTTTGATAAGGGTGGGGCTGTGGAAAATGGGAACACTCCCAAATTCTGGAGAGGGTGAGGTCAGACCAGCTGAAGCCAATCAAAACTCCCCCGTAGGCAGGCTGTGAAGGGTTTACTAGGCCAGGAGCTGTGGAGACTTCTAGCAGCTGCCAAGAAAAAAAGGGCGCTCAGCTGAGGCCTTGAGCAGGCCCCACCCTGGCAGGAGAAAGAGACCAGGAGGTGCTGTGGCCAGCAAGGAGACCTAGGGGTGACAGGGCCCTATCTGAACGTACTAGCTTGGCTGAAGTGAAGCCACAGAGCCAGTGACTGAAGCAGCCCGAGGGGGTTCTGCTTCCCAGGACTCTGCAGCCCCTGGCCTCTTAGGAAGGGCAAAAAGTAGGGTTGGGGGCACCCGTCTGCAATATCAGCACTTGGGAGACTGTCCGGGAGGGATTGTGAACTTGAGGCCAGATCCTATCCAAATAAAGAAATGTAAGATTGGGATGTCTTTAGTCTAGGATGTTGAATGTATCCCCCTTCACCCCAACGTTAGGACACTGGCAAACACGTGAACCGTGAATTGCAATTCTCTAGCCAGAGCATTGGCTCTGAACCTTGTAGGTTGCATTCCAGGTGGATTATCTTGGGTTCATGTTTGAAGTTACAATGTGGTAACTTGGGATTCAGCGCCTGTGGCCGCCCCTCCTTGCCTGGTGTTTGGGGAAATACGAAGGTGTGGTAGACACAGGGGGCAAAGGCGGTTCCCTAGAGTTCCAAAGACCTCTTGGACAGATTCAAGGCTGGAGGGGAGGAGTCTGAGCAACGCTGGTCCCAGCGTGGGCGTGGCCTCTATTCGGTGACCCTAGTGAGACCCTTCCCACCCCAGCACCACCACAGGTCCACACTGTCCAGACGCTGCAGAAACAAGCAGAGAGACACGTCCTTAGCCCTAGAAGCTGGCAGTCCGGAGGCGCTGACATCAGCCCGAGGCGGCCCCAGGAGGATTTTCTAGAAGGCCCTTCCTCGCAGGGGTCACCCCCGGAAGGCAGCACGGGCTCTGGGCCAAGCTCTGCAGCTTGCCTGGGAGCTTTCCTGTCTGCCCACTGACACCGCCCAGCGTGGAGACAGGGAAGGTTGCCACACCCCCTACTCCCTCACCCCATCCCTCCCTTGCCCCATCCTCTCCAAGATACCAACCTCCCCTGTGCTTCCTTGGGCGGTAGGAATGGAACGGAATGTGTCTCTGTCCTGGGACTGTGTCACTGGCCCCTGTCTCATCTGGTCACAGGCTCTGGGCATCATCTGAGCCTTATTTCTAAGTAATTCAGAGGCAGAGCTCAGGCCAGCAAGTCACATAACTGTGGGAACGATTCCCGGATCTCCCAACCCACGCCTTTAGTGGGGGTGTGGGACTCTGGTGCCCTCATTGTCCCAGCAATGATTGCGCTGTTATTTTCCCTACTTTACAGACGGGACTATACCTGTGTGTGGTCTGCCACTGAGATTCATTCCCAGCCTTCACTCTGCAGAGGAGAAACAGACGTCACCAACTTGTCGGAGGTCACACAGCTCCTAGGTCCAGAGCCTGTGCTGGAACTCCCAGCACTTGACCTCAAAGCCGACCACCTTGTACTATGTGACACTTCTGACAAGCATGGAGAACATGAATTGTTCATCCCTCAAGGCCTGTAGGAATAAAAGGACCCGTGGGTAAGCATGCTGAGAAAGTACAGTTGGCCCTCCGCGTCCAGAAGGTCCAGGAGAGTATTCAGCTTCACGTAGAAAATAATCGAAAAATACTTCTCTTGGGCTAAGTCCGGCCCCTTCACTTGCTGCTGTTCCTCCTTCACTACAGTGTAGCAAGTGCTTTCCTGACACATTGTACTAAGTATTGCAGGTAATCCAGAGGCTTTTATCTTCTGCAAGCCTATAATCCCAGCACTCAGGAGGCAGAGACAGGGGGATCTCTGTGAGTTCAAGGCCAGCCTGGTCTACAGAGTGAGTTCCAGGACAGTTAAGGTCACACAGAAAAACCCTGTCTTGAAAAACCAAAAATAAGTAAGTAATAATAATAATAAATAAAAATAAAGTATAGAAGGAAGTGCTATCCACTATAGCACGCACATACAGGACTTTATATAAGGGACTTGCATGCCCTCAGGCTTTGGTATACTCAGGCATCCTGGAATGAGTCCTTCTCAGATATTGAACCCGCCTCTTGGAGAGTCTTGAGACACTGTCCAATTAAACTCTTACCGTGAGAAGTCTTCCTATGCATAGATCTGTTGAAGCCTCTCTCACCCAATGGTTGCCCAACATTGGTTAACCTGCGCTCACTGCCCTAACCCCACAGGTCCATTAGCATCCCAGAGAATGTCCTTTGGGAAACACCACTGGAGATCACACTGTCACTCTGTAGGAAAGTGCCTCAGGTAGGCTCGTGACTCAACAGGGCTTTGCTTGCTTTTGCTAATGCCGTTTTTTCCGATCCTTGCTCCTCTTCTAGAAGAGGTCCTTAGAAAAGGAAGGCACCCTATATCCTTCAGGCAACCCAATCCTGATGTCACCCCAGGGGCAGGTCTTCTTCGCTCTGCTTGTCTCAGGGTGAGGAAACGCCACAGAAACAGCTCCTGAGCTCTTCCCATTTCAGCCTTTTCGGGGGACTCTGCTCCAAACACGAGGGGAGTTCTGAGAGCATCATTTCCTTCAAGCTGAGCATCTGGGATACAAGAGGGACCTTCTAGCCCTCTGCTCATTACACCCTTCCCTACTTTCTCAGGGATACTGCACAGATCTGAGGCCCCCTCTCATCTTGGCCAGTGTCCCCATCTCCACTTCACCTCCTCAGAGTTCTACAGGAGCTCCTCCCCCCACCATCTTCCTCAACTATGCTGTGCATATTCTACCAGCCAGTCCCTCCTTTCTTCTTTCTGGAACTCTGTGTCGTGCTGCATTCTGAGCCCCCTCAGGACCAGTTACAGTCTGGGGACAGTGGCCACAGCATGGAGCCAGGCCAGCTCTGGAGACTTGAGACACTGCTATGGAGTGGGACCCCACTCTCTGTGCTTTTGGGGGGGGTCATGGTTGAGAACCATCCCTACTCATGGGCTCCTGTGGCACCCGTTACTGTGGTGGGGTATTTATACAGTGTGAAGATGTGTCACTGTGATTGGCTTAATAAAGAGCTGACCGGTCAATAGCTAAGTAGGAAGAGGCTAGGCGGGACTTCCGGGGACAGAGAGGACTTGGGGAAGAAGGGTGGAGTTGTCAGCTGGATGGGGAGGAAACAGGGGGTGCAAGATGAAAGGAAAGTAAAAAGTCATGGGGCAAAATGCAGATTAATATAAATGGGTTAAGTTATAAGAACTAATGGGGCGAGTCTAAGTTGACACCGAGTTTCACAATTAGGAAGTCTCTGTGTCATTATTTGGGAGCTGGCTGGAGAGTTGTTGCAGGTGAGCACACTATTCCTCATGCAGGCTCCCTCGTGCATCTCTTCCTTTTGCCTGGCTCTCACGCCATGCAATACCCAGGGTCAGCACCACTACAAACCGAGTCTCCAGTGTCTGCACCGTCAGTCAGGACAATACTGGCTTTTAATCTCTCTTATCCTTCTCCCTCTCCCATGCACTCCGAGCTTAGCACCTATTCTCTCCTTCAGAGGAGAAAAGATAAACCAAGGCCATGGATTTCCTGTGATCTGCATCAAAATTTTCTCCCTGCCTTCTCAGCTACCATCCGCTCCTGCCCTTCCCCCATTTCCATTTCATCTCAGCAGCAGGCCAGAGTCCTTGTCTGTCTCCCGCCCCATGCAGTCACACTGCCAGGGTTCACATCACCACGTTTGCCACTTATCGGCTTTGTGAGCACGGGTGGATTGCTTTATCTCTCAGTGCTCTGCTTCCTCGAGTGAGTCAGCTGGGAGAACAGTCATGAGCTGTGTGATGACCTCTCGGTCACACACGTGATGGCAGCTCCACATCTGTCACCTAAGGACATCAGGGCCATCTTAGTTTATATAACAACACCGTGACGCGCGCTCACAGAACGGTAGAATGGCCTAAGCACGTGTTTCTGGAAGCTCAGGTCTGAACTGTCTTTCCCACGGGGAGCTGATGGAAGGCTGGAAGGAGAGAAGCCACAGTGAGGGTGTGACACAGGCCTGGCTCATAGGCGATGCTCGTGAGGGCTAATTATTGTCACTTCCTGCTCTGGCTCCTCCAAACCTTCTCTCTGTCACTTCCAGATCATCCTTGTCACCTGTAAAGATGCAGCAAGCCCTCCTGGACGTTTCTTGATTGGACTTCCAGTTTGTTTTGTCCCATCCTTACCCAAGCTTCCCCAAGCCTGTGTTTTCAGCCAGCTCCTTCCTGTAGCTTCTTTTACTCCCCTGTCCACTGTGTCTGGCTATAGTGGTGTTCCAGGTTTTGTTTCTTCTTTCCTTCCTTCCTTCCTTCCTTCCTTTCTTCCTTCCTTCCTTCCTTCCTTTCTTTTTTTTGGACAGGGTTTCTCTGTGTAGCTTTGGTACCTATCCCGAAACTAGCCCTTGTAGACCAGGCTGGCCTCAAACTCACAGAGATCCACCTGCCCCTGCCTCCCGAGTGCTGGGATTAAAGGCATGCACCACCACCGCCCAGCTTTCATTTCTATCTTAATAAATAAAGCTTGACTGAAGATCAGAGAGTAAAACAGCCCCACTGGACAGCCTTACAGACAAAGCAGTGGTAACACACACCTTTAATCCCAGTAGCCACACAAGTTGCCATAGAATGTGGGTGGTGCAAGCCTTTAATCCCAGAACTAGAGAGGATTATAAAACTGGAGGAGATAACTCTCACACAGTCTCCTTCTGAGATTCCTGGAGGCAGGATTGCCATTTCAGACTGAGATAGAGAGGTAAGAGTCAGTGCTGGGTGCTTTGCTTTTCTGGTCTTCAGGTTGAACCCCAATATCAGTCTCTGAGCTTTTATTGCTCGTGCTTCATCTGGCCTCTGATCCTACCACAGTTCTGACTCTGTTGGGGTCACCAATGTCCTTGAAATACAAGAAATGCAAATGGCCTGGGCACAGCGTTGCATTTCTGCAGTACGTGCTACTCAGGAGGTGGCGGCAGAAGGGTAGAAAATTCAAGGCAGCCTGGGACTCTTAGTAAGCAAGACTCTGTTTCAGAATAAAGCTTAGCATGATGGAGAGAGACCCTGGACTCAGCCATCAGGACTGGCTAAAAACGAAAATGGCTTTCTTGACCCTTGACTTCCTGCAGTGGTTGGCTCTGGTGGTCATCGCTCCTTTTTAAATGGTAGGTGGTGTGGCCTCAGCGCTGCCTCCTCATATTTTATCTGGTCTTTCTTGTGGTTCAGTCTGAGGCAGGCAAGCATAGGGGATAGCTGAGCAGTGTGGAACTCTGCTTGGTTTGGTCTATGAACACATTGCTCTTCACCTGCATGTTGTGTTGGCAGTCTAGAACCTTCACCTGCATGCACTACGTATGCACACCCCTCTTTAAACAATACACCTGAGAACCTGTTAGCAACAAAGGATCCCCCACTTACATCAGGGTGCTCACAACCCCTTCTCCAAACAATTCACCTTCCCCACCACAGACAGTTTTATTAAGATGTCTCCGGAGCACATGTGGGTAGGAAAGTGGGCTGATGTGGCCTAGACTGTTCTGGGGTAAATGCTCAGTAAGGCAAAGTCTGTCCCCTGAATGATCTTCTAGAGAGAATCCCCATTGCCACCTCATTCCTGTGCATACAGTGGGCATGCACATGGTTAAAACCAGAGGTGTTGCGCAGAGGTAACTCCGTGGTTAAGAGCGCTGGCTGCTTTTCCAGAGGACCCAGGTTCAATCCCCAGCACCTACATGGCAGCTCACAACCGCTGTCACTGAGCTTTAGGGATCTGACGCATTCTTTTGGCCTCCACAGGCACTGCACAAATGGGATACACAGACTTACACACAGGCAAGACACTCATGCACATTAAATTAAACCATTAAAAAATAAAATCAAATGCATCATGGAAGGTAATATGTGTGCAGTGAGCAAAGGCTTATACAATCTGTCTGCCAATCAAACAAAACTACTTAGGCTGTGCTCCTTAGCAACCTAACCCCAGGAACCCCATGAAAGAATCCCAAGCAATAGCTGGAACTGATGTGGGAGGTCCTTCTGTATATGTGTCACTTTATTGGTTAAGGAATAAAGTTTTTTAGCAGGGTAAAGCCAGGTGAGAAATCTGAACAGAGATAGAGAGAGTAAGTAGGCGGAGTCAAAGAGACATATGTAGCCACCAAAGGAGTAACATGCCATAATCGTGGCAATACACAGATTAATAGAAACGTGTTAACTTAATAGTTAGAGTTAGCCAGAAAGAAACCCAAGACATTGGTCAAGCAGTGTTGTAATTACTATAGTTTCTGTGTGATTATTCAGGTTTGGGCAGCCAGGAAACAAAAGCACAGTCTCCGATTACACGGAACCCTTGAATACTTAATCTTGTGGGCCACTGTTAATCCCAACAATCCTTTCTAACCTGTACTATCACTTCCCTTCTAAATAGTCTCCTTGCTACTTTGTAGTTCTTGTGGGTTTTATTTCAATTCCTTAAATAAGATGCCAGGAACCCGCAAATGCCCAGCCCTGGCTCCAGTGGCCGGTAACATGCTGAGCCTGCTAACACCGTTCCTAAACACACTTCCTGGCTTCTACTGCTGACACACACCGCAGAGGAGTGGCTACAGGCAGCAGCCAATCATTCACCTCCCTTTATGTAGTTCAGCTGTTCAAGCTGCATGCGGTTCATTGGTTTCCCTGGTCTTGGCTGAACTGACTTATGTATCTACAGTCAGCTGTGAGGCTGTCTGGACACTGGCTTAGAACAGTGACCTAGGGTTAGGTGGGCTCATGTTGGTTCTGCAGAGTCCCTCATCCTCTTGCAAGGGGCTAGGGCTTCATTCTTGGCAGTGGAGCGATGAGTCAAGAAAATAAACCGGGAAAGGCCAGAAAAGAAGAGTCTCAAGCCGGAGTCAGAGATCTGGGCCTTTGGCGGCTGGTTTCTTAACAGGAAGGCACTTTGGTTGAAGAACCCGAACCAGAACCGTGCAATGGTAATACGGACCTGACATCCTCAGGTTCAGCTGACAGGACTTGAGGGCTGTGGGTCAAAAGAGCGAGAGAGACCTGTTTTCTCCCGAGTGTCTGCTTTGGTGGCCTGGGCACAAAACACCTTGTACATACAGCATGTGGGGGCTTCACAAAATGTTCCTGGATCCTTAGCCTGCCATTTAGCCTGGGTGAGCACCATGATCTTTCAGTGTTCCTCAGCACAAGGCACCATAGCAACACCTACCCTGAGGGCAGTTTGAGAATTAAATGAAATATTACATGGGAGATGTGCAAACATGCCAGAGTACCCTACAAATACCTGTGATTACCGCTACTGCCCCATGTAGCCCTGCCCGAGTACCCTACAAAACCTGTGATTACCGCTACTGCCCCATGTAGCCCTGCCCGAGTACCCTACAAATACCTGTGATTACTGCTACTGCCCCATGTAGCCCTGCCTGAGTACCCTACAAATACCTGTGATTATTGCTACTGCCCCATGTAGCCCTGCCCACCGGGTAAGACTGTATCTCCAGTCTATAGGAAGCTAAGGCTTGGCACGTTCAATAATCGCCCTAGTAGTGTGGCAACTGCAGGGTCGTCTGGTTGTTGGCTGCAGCATCTCTAGAAATGCTTCCTCCATCCTCCCCATCCAGTCACCATGCTCCAGCATGAAGGGCCGTAGTGGAAGCTGAAGAGAATGACTTAGATTTTAAAATATGTAGGTCTGAGTTACCACCAGGACAGCCAGGTAGAGACTTCTGGTCAGCTATTCAATCTGCACAAAATGGAGTATAGAAATGACGACAGTGTATTCCCAGACCAGGAGCCACAGCTGGATCAAACCATGCGGGGAGGTGGGGTGGTGTGACAGGAAAGGGGGTCCGGGATAAGCGTGAGTGGGTGGTGGGAGAGGAGTCTGAGAAGGAGCTGAGGAGCAGCCAGAGGAGGAGGGGAGGGCAGTCATACATCTGAGTTCACCAGGGAAAGTCTTGGGTTTATGGGAGTGAACTTGGCACAATTATAAATTAGCACCCCCTTTCACTCTAGACAGTGACCCAGTTGGGATGATAAATTACATATTCACCCTCCTTAGAGGGTCGAGGAGGAGCAAGGCCTCAGGGAGAAGAAAATGGAGGGAAAACACCATAGATAGGACAAGTGGGAATCGGTCCCCTTGGATCAGACGCGGCAGATGGATGAGCTTGAAGGATAGGGGGAAAGAGGGTGAGGTGTGTCTGACCTTTTGATGCTGAAACACCATGCTGTCTACAGAATTTGGGGCCAGAAACCACAGAAATGACACATCCCACCCCCCACCGCAGTTTAAGGAAGTTTCTGATTCTGTGTCCGACTGCTTCCCAACTGCCTTGGAGTGTTCACAGCCACATGCTGGGCACAGCTCACTGGGTCAAGCTGAAACCTAGACAAAAAGTGCCCTGATAGAGTTTAGCAAACATGCCCGAGCCCCTGATAGAGTTTAGCAGACATGCCCGAGCACCTGATAGAGTTTAGCAGACATGCCCGAGCCCCTGATAGAGTTTAGCAGACATGCCCGAGCCCCTGATAGAGTTTAGCAAACATGCCCGAGCCTTAGCAGGAGTCCAGCTGGAGCCAATGGAGACGGTGACTCCGGGGAGTGCTGACAGCTTCCTGACCCCCACTCAGGGTGGAAGTGTGTCCAGACTTGTCGAGGAGAAGCCACTACAGAGACACTGACAGTCAATGGGGGCGCACTGACTTATCGAGGTCTTTGGGGAGTCGGGAAGGAGAGCAACCTTCCAGACAGAGGGAAGAGCCTAGAAATGAAGCTGAGGACTCAGGAACAGTTACGACGCACTGACTGGATGGCGAGTTTCTGGTGATGGAGGTGCTGAGTAGCCCTCCGTGGTCTATGGATGCATGATTTATGCAGATCTGTCAGAAGGTCCTCAGCCACGATGAAGAAGTTCTGCTCCTGGAAGCACATCCCTGACATTCCGCCTCTCTGAAGTCTATTCCAGCTGGTTCCCCAGGCTGATCAGTAACTCTTAGAACAGCCAGCGTGGCTGCCCATCATTTTCCAAGCCATTCCTAGCAGGCTACAACTTCCAAATTTGAAAATTACCGTCAAGATGAGTGGCTTCCTGTACTTCCTCAGAGAGGCTCCTCCACCCCTTCAGAGTGGTGCCCGGGAGGCTCCCCTGAGAGCCTCATCCTGCAGGAAAGTCACAGGCTCATGCCTGGAGTCTGGCACCCAAACAGGAGCTCCCCTCTCGGCCACCACTGACACTGTGTCTCGTCCCTTTGGGGTGCTGAGTCTCAGTTTCAGGGCATATGTTTTGGGGCGTGCCTTTCACGGCTGTTCACTTCAGGCGCTCAGTCTGAATCCTTGTCCCCTGGTTGGGACCTCTATTTCTGGAGCCTGTGGAACTCTTAGGAGGCAGAAGTAGGGCCTGAGGGGAGGCCTTTGAAGGGTAAAGGCGGTCCTTGATTGCTGTTGTTTTCTACTCCCTGGTCTGCTGTGATAGCCACAGTCTCTCCCATACACGCCCTTTGCCAAGATCTGAGCTGTCACGAATAAAGTTTACATCTGGATGATTCTGCGGCGTTGGCAGGATTTACAAACCACCAGACGACCAACCCCCCCCACCACCACCCAGAACGCTGAATGAAGATGGTGAAGGCTTTCCTGTTAGTGAATAGTAACTTCAGCTTCACAGACATGGCAGTTTTTGTGTTCACTTGGAGATCCCAGGAGTCGGGACGGGGTGAGGGGAGGGTGCTCAGGTGTTCTGCATCCCAATCTGGAGGATATAAACCCAAGAAGAACAGAAGAGCGGCGGAGACAGGTGAAGTGGATTAGACCCTCGACAGAGATGGAGCCGATCTTTAAATGAGCAAAGACAGGAAGCTGTAGCTGAGAAAAAGAGAGAGGACTTCGAGATGTCCTCATCCTGTTGCGTGCATGCTGTGGCTGGAGGCCGAGGGGAGTTCCCGGCATGAAGCGCAGCCCTTCTCTCCCCCCAGTGCCCCCCAGTCTCCCCAGTGCCCCCCAATCCCGTCTTCCACTATTTCACCACCAGCCCAGGATTGAGCTCTGTTTTCATCTATCTGATCTGTGCGCCCTCTGCTCGCTTGCCACCTACCCTAGCGATCTCAGCTACCCAGGAACACCTCATTCACTTAGTCTAAAATATTCTTCCCGCCCCTACCATGTGTCAGGGGCTGTCGGGCTGAGGGAGACAATCGACACCAAGGAGGCATGGCTCATGCCCTACTGTGGAGTGTGATAACTAAAGCAAGCCACCACGGCATCACGAGAAAGTGTGAGGACACATGCCACCACCAAGCACTGGATAATGGCATCATAGCAGCCCAGCAGTGTGAGATCCTGGAGTCCCTCCCACCCCCTCCCACCCCACCCTTCTCAACCTGCCTCGCTGCCCATGTGCTAGCTGAAGCTTGGATTTACCCCACTCCCCCACGGGCTTGTTGATGAACCTCTTGCGTATGCATCCCAACCCCTTCTACACAGTCATCTGCATTTTCCAGGGTCCAAACAGCATTGTGCCAGTCTCAAGATTAGAAACTGCTGGAAAAGTTTACAGGAGAGATCAGTGCATGGTGCATCCAGCAACTGGGACACAGAAGTAGTTTACAAAGTTTCA
Source organism: Myodes glareolus (assembly GCF_982192425.1). Taxonomy (NCBI): domain Eukaryota; kingdom Metazoa; phylum Chordata; class Mammalia; order Rodentia; family Cricetidae; genus Myodes; species Myodes glareolus. The sequence goes on along the minus strand of NC_142044.1, from coordinate 4,880,393 downwards.
GGATAGCCAGGGCATGGAGCAAGACCCTTGCGCCAAAACAAACCAAAGCTAATGGGATAGCTTGCCCCTCAGTTACTCTGATGACCCAAGGTCGAAGCCATGGTGGAGAGAACTGATTTCTCCAAATCATCCTTTGACCTCCACACTTGAGCCATGGGATGCCAGCACCCTCCCACACCCCACACCCCCACACATGGGAGGTGGAGATGTACACCCCTATATACAAAATAAAGGAAATGTAATAAAAGCTCTCAAAAGCAACAAAACTAATAAAAATCAAAACAAGCCAGCAAACTACAGGAGCTAAAAGGAGAAACAGTAAAAAATTCATTAGTGATAAAAGAATGTAGTTGACGATTTCCAGGGTATGAGCGAAAAATAGACGCACACCTATGCATGTGTGGGCAAATCATGAAAGACTTGCTGGAACATATAAATAATGCGATGGAACTAGATTGGATGCCTCTCCTCTAAAATTAGAGAATGCAAGTGCCTGGGAACCATTTGATAAATTGGTCACATTTTATGCCATAAAGAAATCCTTTAGGGCTGGAGAGATGGCTCAGCAGTTAAGAGCACTGACTGAGCTTTCAGAGGACCCAGGTTCAATTCCCAGCACCCACTGGCAGCTCATAACTGTCTGTAGCTGCAATCCCAGGGGATCTGACATCTTCACAGACTTATGTGCAAACAAAACACCAATGCACAGGAAAAAAGAAAGAAAGGAAGGAAAGGAGGGAGGGAGGGAGGGAGGGAGGGAGGAAGGGAGGGAGAAAGAGGTAGAGAGAGAGAGAGAGAGAGAGAGAGAGAGAGAGAAAGAAAGAAAGAAAGAAAGAAAGAAAGAAAGAAAGAAAGAAAGAAAGAAAGAAAGAAAGAAAAACTTAGTAGATTCCCCAAACTCTTCTCTGGTTATAATGGAGCAAGGCTAGTGCTGAATAACAAAAGATTCAAAGTTGGGGTGTGGAGGAGCACACCTTTAATCCCAGCACTGGGAGGCAGAGACAGGAGTATCTCTGTGAGTTTGAGGCCAGCCTGGTCTACAGAGTGAGTTCCAGGACAGCCAGGGCTACACAGAGAAACCCTGTCTCAGAAGGAAAAAAAAGAGAAAGAGAAAGGGAAGGAAGGAAGGAAGGAAGGAAGGAAAGACTCAAAGTCACTATCATCTGGAAATAATTTAAAAATGTATCCAAAAAGTTAAAAAAATACAACAGACCCTAAATAAAAGATTATTTAGAAAGTAGTAATAAATCCTTTTAAAAGAGATATGTTTGTATGTGTGTGTTTGTATGTGTGCGCATATGTATGTGTTTGTCACATGTTGTGATGGTGATTCTGGAGGCTAAAAGAGAGTGTCAGGTCTCCTGCAGCTGTAGTTACAGGCTGTCTCACGTGGGTGCTGGGAACTAAACTCAGGTCCTTTGGAAGAGCGGCAGCATTTTTAACCGCTGAACCATGTCTCTTATCCAATAAACCCTTCGAAACACCCAAAATGAAGACATCAAACCTTTCTCATGACTTCCTTTCCCGATGGCCGAGGGCCCTCTTTCCAGTTTCGTGGCTCTGAAGTCCCATCCATGTTCCTCTCTGCAGTCTGCTTCCTTCCTTCCACGCTCTCCTCAATTTTTCTTTCTTCCTGTTTTCTCTTCCTCCCCCTCTCCCCCCCGCTTTCTCTCTGTAGTCAGGGTTTCATAGAGCCAAGGTTGCCCTTGGACTGTGGATCCTCTTGCCTGTCTCCCAAGGGCTAGGATCACAGGTATACGCCATCAGCCCTCGTCTATGCAGTGCAGGGATCAAACTCCAGGCTCAGTGCACACCAGGCAAGCTCTCTACCCACTGGGCTACACCCCAGCCACACCAGTTCCTGGAGCTGCTGTCTCTTTTATCTTCTCCACAGCTGTGTGCACGTGCCCGGGCTGTCATCCCTTCTTTCCTGCTTAGAAAATTCCTCAAGTCAGGCACAGTGAAACTGGCCTGCGCTAGCACTCTGTGAGGTGGAGAAGGCAGATCTTGAGTTTAAGGCCCGCTGGGGCTACACGGATTGTCACAACACAACAACCCTCTTATTTGTTCTTTGAGACTCATCTCAACTGCCCCCCTTTAGTGATACCTCAGAATCGTTAGTCTGCACTCCCCTTAGCACTCCCTTTGGAGCCCTCCTGCTGATCACAGAACCTCACTGAAGGCCACAGTCCTGTCCTCCAGTCAGCAATTTCTACCCCATTGACACGAGACTCCTAAGTTCCCGGCCCCTTTTCCTTCTGCCTTACTGGAAGTCAGGCGGCTTCCCCCCACCACTTCTATCCAGTGCAAACACAGATTTATTAAAAAGTGAGAAAGAACTCCTGGGAGTTGTAGGGGCCCCGAGGGAGGAGAGCTCTGGTACATGTTTGTGGGCGGTGTTCCTCTAGCTCAGTGAATGTTGCTGGACAAAATCTAATGAGAACAAGACACAGACAGCATTCACTTGATACAGCCATGGATGGCTGTGTCCTGAACACACGCTCTCGGCCGCTCTCCACTATAGGTGGCCTCTCCAGAGGGCTGTCCTGAGCCCTTCGCACTCTGGTCCCAGAATGTGTCCCAAAGGCTGCTTGTGTCCTTGGAGATAGAAATAGAAGACTTAATTTATTTATTTTATTTGTTTGTGATTTTGCCCCTTGCCCCTCCCCATGAGGGCTGTGCCCCTCCCCATGAGGGCTGTGCCCCCTCCCCATGAGGGCTGTGCCCCTCCCCGTGCCCTCTCCCCATGAGGGTTGTGCCCCCTCCCCATGAGGGCTGTGCCCCTCCTCATGAGGGCAGTGCCCCTCCCCATGAGGCTGTGCCCCTCCCCATGAGGGCTGTGCCCCTCCCCATGAGGGCTGTGCCCCTCCCCATGAGGGTTGTGTCCCCCCCATGAGGGCTGTGCCCCTCCCCATGAGGCTGTGCCCTTCCCCATGAGGCTGTGCCACTTCCCACGAGGGCTGTGCCCCCTCCCCATGACGGCTATGCCCCTCCCCATGACGGCTATGCCCCTCCCCACGAGGGCTATGCCCCTCCCCACGAGGGCTGTGCCCCCTCCCCACGAGGGCTGTGCCCCCTCCCCACGAGGGCTGTGCCCCTCCCCACGAGGGCTGTGCCCAGAGTCTTTCAGAGCAGCAGTGCAGTCTCGCAGTCTGTAGGTCTGACCCCTCTGGGGGTCGCATATCACAGATCCCGCATAGCCGATATTTACATCACGATTCTTAACAGCAGCAAAATTACAGTTCTGAAGGAGCGAAAATGATTTTATGGTTGGCAGTCACGCCAACATGAGGAGCTGTGTTAAAAGTCACAGCCGGCATTAGGAAGGTTGAGAACCACTGGGCAGCAAACCAAGGACCACACTCCCCACATCTGGACACCCCTCCAGGTTCATGCCCTATCCTCTGATTACTCCGATCTCTGATCTCTAGGTGTCCCTCTCGAAATCTGCCTCAAGGTCACTGCCAAGGTGAAATCCTAGTCAGCTCTCCAAGGCTTTGCCTCTCTTCAGGCTTTGAAACTCACCTCCTGGGCCGTGGGACATCCCTCCCTCTGGGTCAGTGCCCACAGCTCTTGCTACATGAAAAGTAGCCTCTGGCAGCAGGTCCAGGGCAGCTGGCAAGGGTGTGAAGAGGTGGAACCCAAGCCCACATAAGTACAGGGGATTAGGGTTGCCTCGGTGAGTCAGAAAGTGTGCCCAAAGGGCACAACCAGGAGCCTTTCTTAAAGGCCGAAAGCAAACAGCTTTGTGAAGCTTCCAGAAGTTCCTGCCTTGCTGTGTCCCAGCTAAACTACCCTGTAAAGCGATGCCTTGGGCCATGCCAGCGGGAGAGTCTCGGGACTAAGGAGGTGGACCCGGTGCTGTTTTGAAGTCATGGGATGTACCAGATACCAGGGAGACAGAGAGAAAGCAGAGACTACAGTAAACAATAGCATTGTGTGCTAAGGGCAACAAGAAAACATGTGGAGAGCTGGGATCAGTGGCACTCCGCTCAATTTAGCACCTGTGGTCCGGGAGACCCCCCCCCAAAAAGGTAGATAAGGACCTATCAGACCTGAGTGATGTCATTTGGGGCTGTGGGGGGGTAGGTGGGGGGAAGGTAGGGAGAGAAGCCCTCTCCCAGGTGGTGGCTCTTGGTAGGAAACTCTGACAAGAGAGGACAGGCTGTTCAGGAATGGAATGAGCATCTCAGAAAAGGGAAGAGTCCCTACAAGACCCTGAGGAAGGAAAGGAAGGCTAGTGGTGTGGCAGTGGGGGCCACGTGTGGCAGTGGGGGCCACGTGGGAATGACTTCAGCACCACCAGGAATGACTGACGGCCCTTGGTGATCAACTGGATAAGGCAGAGGCGGTTCTAGGATGGCGTCCTCTCTTGTTTTGGGAGTGTAGAGTTCCCACCCAGATAGGGGTTGAGAAGGAGCCTTTACAGACAGAAGCAAATGAATACCGCATCCAGGACTGGGTAGTGTAGGGGGGCGGTATGTTCAGAACAAATTCCGCCCAGAGAATCTGTGAGTGTGATCTTATGTGGTGTGATGGCTTACCTTCGCTGGGCTAGATTTAGAATCTCACCTCCTGTCATGGCTGGAAGGGGCTTCCAGAAAGGTTTAACTAAAGAGGAAAGACCCCCTCCTGACTGTGGGTGGCACCATCCCACGATCTGGGGTCAATCCCAGCGGTAAGATCTTTGCTTCTTGACTGCAGATGCAACACGGCCTCCTCTTCACATTCCTGCTGTTATGCTTCCCTGCCATGACGTTGTAATTAAAAAAAAAAAAAAGCAGCACATGAGAGAAAGAAGTCATGTGTCAGAGTTTATGTGGAGGGGGTTTTATTAGGGGAAAAGGGAAGTAAAAAGAGGGAAAGGGATGGGGAAGACCAGTCTCTGGGGACAGGAACAGCAGAAGAGAAAAGAGGCAGAGAGGGAGGAGAGGGGAGGGGAGGAGAGGGAAGGAGAAGGGAGGGGAGGAGAGAGGGGAGAGGAGAGGAAAGAGAGGCAGAGAGAGAGGAGAGGGGAGGGAAGGAGAGGGGAGGGGAGGGGACGGGAGGGGACGGGAGGGGACGGGAGGGAGAGAGTGAGAAAGAGATGAGCACATAGCGAATGTGCACAGGAGGTTCTCACAATGGCTGCAGCTGAGGACGGATCCTGTCAGGACCCCAAGGGCAGGCCAGTGCAGATGCCTGATTACTTAACAGTGGTGAACTGTACCCCCAAACTGTGAACGAGAATAAACCTTTCCTTAAATCGCTTTGTCGGGGGATTGTGTCAGGCCAGTGTTTAGAGTTTTGGGAAGGAAAAGTCTTTACAGTAATGTAATTAAGTTAAAGATCTTGAGATGAAATCACCCGGGTTTAGGATCAAGCCAAGTCTATGACAGGTGTTTTGTGAGATGTGACATATTCATGCAAAGGCCCGTGTGGAGCAATGTGACAGGGAATGCCTGCCGCCACCAGAAGCTGGCAAAAGCAGGACCCTCCCTAGAACCCGGGGACTGAGTGCCCTGCCGATTCCTGGATTTCAGCCAAGCGGGACTAACTTTCCGTTGCTTTAAGCCACTGATTTTGTGTTCATTCGTTATGGTGTCCACAGGAGGCTAGCACAGGCCTCTTGGTGCTGAGGGCTGAGGAGTTAAGGGAGGCATCCATAGCAGTGGACGCCAGGATCTCCACCTCCCACCCAGGGAGAGACAAAAGGACGGAAAGTTGATGGAGCTGAAGGAAGGTCACTGTCCTATGAAACAGTCTTTTTTGGTTTTGTTTTGTTTTGTTTTGTTTTGTTTTGTTTCCAAGACGGGGTTTCTCTGTTTATCTCTGACTGTCCTGGAACTCGCTTTGTAGACCAGCTGGGCCTTGAACTCACAGAGATCCACCTGCCTCTGCCTCCCAAGTGTTGGGATTAAAGGCGTGCGCTCCACCTGCCTGGCTCAAATCAGTCATTTTTAAAGGGGACCAACATCAGCCAGAATGTTCTAGAAGCTCTTTCACAGAAAGATGAAACAAAAGGCTTCCCAGATTCTTCATGAATTTCAGCCCTGATAGAACCAAACACCCACACTGCATAGCCTACAATGAAGTGTGATGCTCATATCAAAAAATCGCTTTAAATGCATGTTGATGCCGTCCACGAAATTACATCATTTTTCATTCATTTCCTTTAACGGTTGCTTTGCCTTTTCAAACATGGTCTCCTCATGTATCTTATACTGGCTTTGAACTTGCTATGTAGCCGAGAATGTCCTGAATTACAGGTGTGCATCCAATCCAGGGTTTCAAGCACAGCAGGCAAACACTACCAACTGGCATGCACCCCCAGCCCCTGCACCCCCAGCTCCCGACTACTTTCCGGAGTTAGTATACTTTCATCTTCTGTACTTCCTGCTTGTGGTGCGAGGCTAGCCCATTGGAGCGTGCAGAAGGAGGAGGCCAGGGGTGAGGGTAGCGGTGGCAAACAGCATTTACTAGGGAGAGCCACAAGTGCGCCTGTGAAGTCAGCTGACAAAGTGCTGGTGCCACGCTGTTTTCACAGGTGTCCCCTCAAGCACAGTGAGGCCGCCACCCACCCTTACCCTTGGTCTACCCTTCCCACTCGCATAGCCTGGATAAAATGCATAAGTAAAGGCCCACATTCCAAATGTCTGAGTATTGGCCAAGAATGAACCCACAGAGTGTTCAATAGTATATATTCTGTCTATCTTGACAAATAACTCCCTAATACCCTGTAAGGCCAAAGTCAAATCAGGACCTTCCATCTTGTTGGGATTCTATTCTGGAGTGAGAAGTTGGCCAGGGGTCTCCCCAGCACCTCCCCTCCCGCTGTCTCTGGCAGGGCATGAAGGCCTCAGGAGATCCACGTGGGTGGGTGCCCAGTGGGCAATGTCAACCCCAGCCACACACCCAGCAGCCCATGACCACCCCCAGGCCTCAGTACTGTCGTGGCCTTTCGGAAGACTGCTCCAGAAATAAAGTCTCGCATGCGTCCTGATCAGAGCCGCTTTTGATGAGAATTCTAGAATCTAAGAGGGGGCGGCAAGGACTATAGACTGGTTTGACTCCTTGACGCTACAGACACAACATCCAGAGAGAAGAGGGACTGGCCCAAGGGGAGCAGAGCACAGGCTCGGGGTCTGCTTTCTCTTGCCTGGGTAGATCTGAGCTGGTGTGGCCTTTAATCCCAGGAGGAGACACAGGATGCCAGGGAAACCCAATAACCAGATGAGCAGGCTCACCGAGCTCATGGTTTAAATGAGAGACCTTGCCTCAATGCACAAGGTAGAGAACAGGCGTGGAAGACATCTAATGTCAACTTCTGGTGTCTACAATCACCAGCACCCCTGTGTGCCCACACATGCAAACATGCGTGCACATACACATTTGACCCCTCCCAACACTATTAATGATGCAGGATGATGGGCGGCCACGCTTCTAGAAACCTTTTCTTTCCTTTTCCTTTTCCCTTCTTCTCTCCTTTCTCCTCCTCTCACTTTCTTCACATCAGGAAGAACTTGGCTTGGAGGAAGCTCCGCAGGAGTTCAGCTAGAGAGTGAGCTAAGAGGGTCACAGGCCAGAGTCTAGGATGCATCAATACCGTAACTAATGACCGAATCAAAGGAAGGCCACTTACTCAAGTTCAGGAACAGGATAAGAATGGAGGAGAGAGATGAGGGTCCATAGATGGGGTGCACACAGGTCTGTACTCCTCCCATGGTAAAGCCCCCTCCCCTCTCCTGGAGGCAGATTTCCACAAGCAAGGCTTTGCCCCAACCACTTCACTGCTGTATTTGGCTCCTACAGAGTCCGATTTACTTCTGAATGGTTGATCTCCTGGACCCCCGCCCATGGCTCCCACCTCATCTAGACACCATGTCACGACTCTGCTTCCCTGCAGCTTCCAACTCAAGTCCAGCTCCAGAGTTCACAGGTCTCGGTGGTTCCTATTTACATCTCCCACTGGTGCTCTGTCCTCAGCAGATGCTCAGTAGAGTGATGTCACTAGGTTACTTTCGGCAACTGGGCTGGAAGGAAGAGTGGAAGGCAGATCTTGCCTTTTCATGCTCTGAACTATTTGCTACATTCTGAAACGACAGAGCTGTGGAGGATGTGTGGGAATGGGGTGGGAATAGAGTGAGAACAGGATGGGAATGGGGAGGGAATGGGGTGGGAATGGAGTGAGAACAGGGTGGGAATGGGGAGGGAATGGGGTGGGGATGAGGAGGGAATGGGGGATGGGGTGGGAATGAGGAGGGAATGGGGAATATGTAGAAGGAGGGCTCACTTGTTTGTCCCAGCTGCCCGATTAGCTTAGCCCTGAAATAACCACACAGAAACTGTATTAATTAAATCACTGTTTGGCCCATTAGCTCTAGTTTCTTATTGGCTAATTCTTACATCTTAATTTAACCCATTTCTATTAATCTGTGTATCACCACATGGCAGTGGCTTATCTGGTAAAATTCCCAGCATCTGTCTCCAGTGGATTCATGGTCTCTCTCTCTCTCTCTCTCTCTCTCTCTCTCTCTCTCTCTGCCTTTCTTCCTCCCAGAGTTCAGTTCTGTCTTTCCTGCCTACCTAAGTTCTGCCCTATCAACTACGCCAAGGCAGTTTCTTTATTCATTAACCAATGAAAGCAACACATGGACAGAAGGACCTCCTACACCAGGGATGGGGTGCGGATGGGGAGGGAATGGGGGCTAGGGTGGGCTTCCCACATATCACTCCATCTCCACCTTCACTGCAGGTCTCTATCTACATCCAATCTTGGTTCTCAGGGAGAAGATGGATTTAAATTTTACTATTTTGCTTGAGACAGGATCATATTTTGCTCAGACTGTCTGGGATTCTCTATGTAGTGGAAGATGACTTTGTCCATCCAATTCTCCTGCCTCTACCTCTCCAGTGCCAGGATTATAGATGTGTGCCACCTTGCCTGGTTTTATCTGGTGCTGAGGATCAACCCTGGGTTTCAGGCATAGCAGACAAGCACTGGACCAGCTCATCTACATTCCCCAGCCTGAGATATTGGTGTGTGTGTTGGGGTGGGGAAGAGATGAATTATCTCATCCTATGGCTTTGGCTGGCATAGAACTTACTGTGTACCCCAGTTGGCCTCAAACTCATGACAACTCTCTGCCTCCGTTGTCTACATACTGGGATTACGGAAAGGTTTTTATGGCCCAATAAGCCTCTCTGCTGATGCGGTAATCCAAATCAGACCAAATCAAACCGAATTAGAAAAAGCCCAGGTTTAATGGATGCCAGCACTCCCGGGGGAGTGGGAGGGGAAGGAAGACCGGGAAACTACAGAAAGGGGAAAGGAGAACAGGGAAGACCACATGTTCATTCTCTGGGGGGCAGTTTAAATACCCTGTGGGAGTGGTCTTGACCCTCTCTGGGGAGGGGTCACCGTTTGGCGGGCTTTCTCAGAGGTGGAGTCTGGACTGTGGCCACTCCTAGGGGAGGGGGCCAGAATGGAAAGTTCCACCCAAACATTTCAGACTCCCTGGACACACGAATGCCAGGGGCTGGGGAGAAGCCTGGACACAAGCATTCCAAACTCTGGGTATAGAAGTGCCAGGGGACTGAGGCGGCGCTTCTAACCAAACAATTACAGGTATAAGTGATCACATGAACAACGAAGTGGATCTTGATTAACTTAAGTCATTCTCTGGATCGAGAGGGTGACCAATCTTCCCACCCAATACTGAGGGCACAGCTCATGAGCTGGTTTATCAAGAGTCTACTCTTTTAAAGATTATTTTTAGTGGTTTATTTTAGGTGTATGAGTGGTTTCCCGGCATGTATATGTGTGTGCCACATAGAAGAAAAAGGTCTTAAAGAAAAGGGCTTTGGGTCCCCTGGAACTGGAGTTACGGATGGTTGTGAGCCGACATGTGGTAAAGCTGGGTCCTCTGCAAGAGCAAGTGCTCTAACCACTGAGACACCTCTCCTGCCCCAAGAGCCTACTCTTTCCTCATAGACGAGAACAAAATAATTCTGCCTCTGGTAGTCATCTTGGCACCACAGGGAGCCAGCCTGGGGCAAGCTTTCACTGAGGATGGCTGAGATGTGACAGAGAATCTGGTCCTTGGTGCTATCTCTTTGCTGTTGGTCTCAGGCTTTACTCAGAAGTCTCTTTCTGTCTGTACCGCCCAATCCTTCTACAGATATTTATGGCATACCTACTACATGCCAGGCATGGTTGACATGCTGAGAGTTCAACAATAAATATAGACAAAAATCTGTGCCTTCCTGCGCCAGGAAGAGAAGACTGACAAGCCTTCAAGGCAGCAAAAATAAACAAGCCAACATTCTGCCAGAAGGTTATAAGTGCTGTGGAAAAAACCAGGGCAGTTTGACAGAATGGAGTCTCAGATACCCAATTTCCATTAGGTAAACAAAATCATCCCTATGGGGAGTTGAGGGTCACTCGCTTTGCATGTGTAAGAATACATAATGTGCACGGGAACGAGGTTTCTACTTGAATTCTTCAAAAACATATTTTCTGTAGGATGTGGTGGCATACACTTTAATCTCGGCATTCAGGTGCAGAGACAGGTGAATCTCTGTGAGTTCCAGCACAGCCAGGGCCACACAGTGACACATTATCTCAAATAGAAAAAAAAAAAAATCCAGTCAAACGCATTGTAGATCACAGGCTGAAAACAGCGGCCATCTTGGTGGAACTGGAGGAGGGGAGGTCTCTGGGGAGGGCAGTCTTGTCGTCCCTGTCGTGTGCTTGCTGAAGGTTCGTCTTTAGTTTCTTGAGACAGGTTCCCTTATAGCCCAGGTTGGCCTCAACTCCACAAAGTAGCTGAAGATGACCTTGAACCCCTGATTCTTTGACTTCTACCTCCCAAGGGCAGTAACTACAAGTGTGCTCCACAGTATGTGAATAGGTTTTGATTTTGAAAAGCATTTGCCTTTAAACAAGTCTGATAATCAAATTAACGAATACCCCAGAACTGCCTATTAGTATGGCAACGTGATTCAAATCAAACAATGCTAAGAGAACAGAATAAGACACACGTGAATGAGGGGCCCTCAGTGAGAGGGAACCTATGTCGTCCTGGGTCACACAGTTGAGAGAACAGAATAAAGCACACGTGAATGAGGGGCCCTCAGTGAGAAGGAAACTATGTTGTCCTGGGCCAAGCTTACACCTTCTCAAGTCCCATTTTGAAGAGTCCTACGGTGTTCTATAAAAACCATCAAAATAATTTAACGTTAGAACAAGAACATACCATTTGGGGAGATAAAAATGCACACTCTACAGAAGTCAAATTATTTATGTTATCCCATTTAATTGCAGAGCACAGAATTGCTAAGTTTACTCATTACGTTGTCAGTCCTGTCGCCAGAGAAATGTCACAGCTGATGCTCATTGCAGAGTAAGGAAATTGATTGACAGGATCCCTGCGTCCAGTGATGAAAGCCGGCACAGTGATAAGCACAGATGTGGTCGGCTCACTTTGCTGATGACGTAATGCAGTGGGTGTTAATCTACAGAATAAGGGAGTCACTGAGAAACGGCAAATACAGTGATGTCTTGGCTTTTGTGTTTCTTTGGAGCTGTCAGCCATGACCCAGGTGAAGAAGGTTGGGGGGATATTCATGGTGCTGATATGAAACTTGGGGGAGAGCGGGAGTTACTGAGTGATGGGGTCCTGGCATACACTAGAAGAGAGTATCGAGGAGCAGAGACCATGGCCAGAGGCTCTGGGTGGTACCACGAGAAAGCCTCATTCCTGTAGTCAGGCTGTTAGAACAAGACTCCACCTCCCCAGAGTAACTGCACACAGGAAGCCACCACAGGCACGAACTGCTGAGACAATACGCACCTACCCCATGAAATGTTCCATCGTGGCATAGCAGGCCTTTAAAGATCAGACCTTTATTCTTGGCTTTGCAATAAAATGCTCAGTGTTCCCAGTGGAAGTCCTTTGTTTTTAAATCGAAAGGTTTTTGTTCACTCATTCAAACTGGAAGAATTTCCCCCTATGAGATATTAGGCCCGGATCAATAGGACTGGCAGGATTCATCTGTTGCTGATCCATGGTCCTACAGATACCGGGAGTTGTGTAGGCTATCCTACACTCAAGATCAAAGGTTCCCTACAGATACCTGGAGTTGTAGGCTTTCCCAGGCTCAAGATCAAAGGTTCCCTACAGATACCTGGAGTTGTAGGCTATCCCAGGCTCAAGATCAAAGGTTCCCTACAGATACCGGGAGTTGTAGGCTTTCCCAGGCTCAAGATCAAAGGTTCCCTACAGATACCTGGAGTTGTAGGCTATCCCAGGCTCAAGATCAAAGGTTCCCTACAGATACCTGGAGTTGTAGGCTATCCCAGGCTCAAGATCAAAGGTTCCCTACAGATACCGGGAGTTGTAGGCTATCCCAGGCTCAAGATCAAAGGTTCCCTACAGATACCGGGAGTTGTAGGCTATCCCAGGCTCAAGATCAAAGGTTCCTACAAATATCAGGAGCTGTGTAGGCTACCCCACTCTCAAGATCAAAGGTTTCCAGCAGCAGCAATCTGGGACCATGGGGAAGACACTTGGATTGGGGAGATAAGATTTGGTAAACAAAAACTTAAAAGAATTGCAAAAATACAAACCTAGCACAAACAAGACACTGGGTTTAATTTCCATTGCTGTGAAACAAAGTACGACCATAAAGAAACAAGTGAAAAACATCTCCAAACACTTGATGAAGCTATCAAGTCACTTCTTGGAACACATTCTGGAAATGGGCTCTTGAAATGCTTGTTGGTTTGTGAGGTTTTGTTTTGGTTTTGGTTTTTAGAGACAGGGTCTCACCATATACCTCTGGCTGTCCTGGAACTTACTATGTAGACCAAACTGGCCTCGAACTCAGAGATCCTCCTGCCTCTGCCTCCCAAGTGCTGCTTGCTTTGTTTTTAAAGTAGGCACTGACATTGTTTTGTTCTACTTAAGTAGCTTTATTTTATTTATTCTTTTTGGGTGATGGTGAGAGATAGAGTCTTGTTGTCAGAAGCTGCTCAGACCCGAAATAATCACACAGAAACTATATTATTTGCAATATTATTTGGCCAATAGCTTAAGCGTATTTCTAGCTAGCTCTTATATCCTAAATTAACCCATCTCCATTAATCTGTGCATCACCACAAGGTTGTGGCCTACCAGCAAAGTTTCGGCAGGCTCCAGGGGAGGCATCTGTCTCCTGTGGTGGCTACATGGCTTCTCCCTGACTCCGCCTTCTCTCTCTCTCTCTCTCTCTCTCTCTCTCTCTCTATATATATATATATATATATATATATATATATATATATATATATATATACCATTGGCTGAAAGCAGCTTCATTCATTAACCAAGTAATACATATATGAAAGGACTTCCCACACCAGGGTCTTACTATATGCAGTATTGTTTGACCTTGACCATGAGATTCTCCTATTTCAGCCCAGTTTGCCTCATTACATCATTTAAATTTAATTAATTTAAAGACAGGGCCTTGCGTAATCCAGGCTAGCCTTGAATTCTAAGTTGCTGTGTACCCATTGGTGCAATAGTGCCACAAGCATTTGGGTGGTAACCAACCTCCTAAATTTCAGATTGCATTTGAGGTCTAATACACAAGAGGGAATTCATATGTGGTACCATAACCTGGTCAAAAGCCTGTGACTGGCGAGGTCAAAGGACATAGCAAGGAAGCTGCTACTGTTGTTTTATTAAATACACGCTGGGCCCATCAAATTGCCTTCTAAATAACTGTGTTTATGACCTATTAAAATCATCTTATGTTGCTGAATAGGACAGCTCATTCCTTTAATCCCAGCATTTGGGAGGCATAGGCAGGCTCTGTGGGTTTGAGGCCAGCCTGGCCTACATAGCAAGTTCAAGGCCAATTGGAGCTACGCAATTAGACCTTGTCTCAGAAACAAAACAAACAAATCAGTTTATTCCATTAGATTTCCAAAGGTCAGAAGGCTAGGATGTGTCTTGTGGGGCTCAGATCAAGGCGGCTTGGGGCTGTATTTCTAGAAGCTAGAGGAGCTTCTAGAGGTGCCTGCATTTCTTGGCTCTTGCCAAATACTTCCATCTTCAAAGCCAGCGATGGTCACTTCTTACCAGACCAGACCCTGTAGTTGTTACACCCCCCAGGGATCCGTCTGCATCCTTCTCTAGGCTTTCTCTCCCTACAACTCGCACAAAAGGCCAGCACTCTGAACTCCCCACCACTGGGGCTTCTGAGGCAATCTGACTGCAGACTGCAGAGAGATCACATGGTCAGCAAGCCTGTGTCCATCCTCGCAGTCCAGGGCCTTCTCCTCCTCCCCTAGGAACCTTCAAGAGTGATGCTTCACTTTTCCTGTTGGGACTGAAGCCTTTCTTGCTTGGACTCCAATATTCTTGCTGCGACATTAGTAAAACTTACACCTGAAGGGTGACTGGATTCAACTCCTTTCTGTGGAACTGACCCCTCTCTTCTCCTTGCCCACACCTTCTGCATTTCATTTCCATTCCTCTCTGATACCGTCCGCCAGGTCTCTCCCTTCTTCATCTATAATTGCTTGCCCAGAATAATCTTATTTTAATGTCATTTGAATGCACACCTCATCCCATCAGTAAACTCAACTCCTTCTTGGCACTGGCCTAACACAAGCATGTATGTTCCTGGTGTTAGTTAGCAAGGCTGTCATGCGGTCTTCCATAACTTGCCTAATTCAAAATTCAAAAATTGTCAAACAAAAATGTATTCAGCCAAAGATGCTCCTTCCTACATTTAGAAACCATATTTTTTCTAATGCACTTAAATAAGTATTTCTCGACTCCTAGATACAGCACAATTCTGTTCCCTAGAGGCACCCGTACCACCTGCTGCATCCCTCTGGATTTGCTTACCTTGTGAGAGCAAAGACAGATTTTAAATTTTTATTTCTACGTTCTAAAAACTTAATTTACAGGATATTTTGCTTTGCTTTGTTTATAAAGTACATCCCAGTGGTCAGGACAAACAACACCGTCCGGATAGCAGCTCTTGCCTGTGCGTGTTCCACTGCGTGGATGGATGGCATGACCGAGTCCGTCTCACGACAAAACACACAACAACACACAGGTTGTGCTCTCTTCCACTCCTGTGTGATAGCGTCGACAGAATCAAAACCAAGGAGGATGTCGAGGTGCACACATCTCTCACTTCGATGGCTATGATTAAGTTATCCTCTTTCACTAATTCCAAGTAGAATTTTAAAAAAATAGAAACTATGTCTTCTGATATTTCTTGATTTCTAAGTCTCTCTCTCTCTCTCTCTCTCTCTCTCTCTCTCTTTCTCTAAGAGAGGGTCTCACTGTAGCCCAGGCTAGCCTTGAACTTGCAATAAATGATCCTCCTGCTCAGCCTTCCTGGGTGAGCATTTGTGTTATACATATGTCTGTGCCTGTGTGTGCATGTGTGTGTTAATATGTGTTCACGTGTCTGTGCCAATATGCAGGCATGTGTGTGTTAATATGTGTGAATCTACATGTAGAGGCCAGAGGTTGACTTCAGAATCCTCCCTCAGTTGCTCTTTGTCTTTTTTTTTTAAACATTTATTTATTTGTGGGGTGTGTGTGTGTGTGTGTGTGTGTGTGTGCCATTCCATAGCACACATGTGGTTGGAGGTTTGAGGACAGCTTACTGAACTTGGTTCTCTATTTCCATCATGTATGTCCCCAGGATGGAGCTCAGGTCAGCAGGATCGGCACAGGCCTTTTTCCCCTGAGCCACCTCTTAGTCTTTCTTTCCTTTTTCTTATTTTTTGAGACAAGGTCTCTGGACCTGGAGTTCACCAATTTGGCCAATGTCTCAGTTCGGCTGTGATGAAAAAACATGTCTTAAGAGGAACTTGGGGAGACAGATGTGGGGTGCATGCTTTTAATCTTAGTACTGGGGAGGCAGAAGTAGATGGAGCTGTTAGTTTGAGGCCAGCCTGGTCTGCATAGTGAGTTCCAGGACAGTCGGGACTTTGTAGAGAGGCCATCTCAAAAAATACAAACAAAAACAAACAAACAAACAAAAAATCCCTGCAACTTGGGGAGGAAAGGATTTGTTTCAGCTTACAGCTTGTAGTTCATCATCCAGGGAACTCAAGACAGGAAGCTGGTGTCCGGAACTGACGCAGACAGGGGCTGCTTCCTGGGTTGCTCCTTTTAGTTCACTCAGCCTACTTTCTTCTAGCACTGGGGACCACTAACCTGTGGGTGGCACCGCCCACATTGAGCTGGGCCCTCCCACAGCAATCAACTAAGAAAATGACCCAGGTTTGCCCACAGACCAATTTAGCGGAGGAATTTTCTCAAGTGAAGTTCCCTCTCCCCAAATGACTCCAGCAGGTGTCCAGTTGACAAAAGCTGCCCGGCACAGCTGGCCAGTGAGGGCAGGGATCCCCCGTCTCTGACTCCCCTGTGCTGAGGTTACAGGTGTGCAGCTGTGCCTGGCTGTACACGGACTGTGGGGACCCAAACTCAGGCCCTCTCCCAGAAAGAGCACACGCTTTACCAACTGCATTGTCTCCTCTGCCTCCTGATGTGTATTTTTGAAAACGCATTAGACATACTTTTTGCTTTTATTCTTTCCTTTAATTTTTAAATTTAGCACATTATTTGATTTTTATTGCAATTTAAAAATTATCTTTATGGTGATAGTCACTTTCCACTTATGAGGTACTCTGTAATTTCATTTTTTTTTAATTAAAAGAGGAGATGGTTTGAAGAAACACGTTTGGAAATGCCAATGAAGATACAGATGTTAATCCAATACAGCAAAACTGATCCGGGAGGCCCTGGATTGCCGCTTCTTCACAGTAAACGAGCCTCATGTGTTCGTCTTTCCTTGGTTTCATCCATAATAGGAAATTATTGCCACAAGCAAGGCCCTTTGTAGCAAGGATAATAAAAACTCAGAGACAGATATTGGGATTCAACCTGAAGATCAGAAAAGCAATGCAGCCAACCACTACAGAGATCTTTTACCTCTACCAAATCTTCAGATGGAAAAGATGAGATCCTGTCTCCACGAATCCTCAGACGCCACACTCCAGTGCATTCCTGTCTCTTCCCTTTATATTCCTCCCTCTGCTCAGCCATATCCTTCCTGTCTCCTCCTCCCTAGAGCTGGGGTTAAAGGCCTGTGATCCCAAGTGCTGGGATCACCTTTGTGTGAGCTGTTTATCTTTTTTAGACCGATTCAGTCTTGTGTCGCCCAGGGTGGCCTTGAACTCACAGAGATCCCTCTGCCTCTGTCCCCCCAGTCCTGGGATTAAAGGTGTGTGCCACCACTTCCTGGCCTGTATGGCTGACTAGTGTGGCTGCTTTGCCCTCTGATCTTCAGGCACGCTTTATTTATTAAAACACAAAGAATACAGCACTCTAGCCCTTCCCGGAGGGCCTGCCTGCCTGGAGCAGGCTCCGATTATCTCTCATGATATTCTCTAATGATTTTGTGCTCATATCTTGTGGATGGAAGCCAAAAAATTGGGCATCCACAGAGGAAAAGTTAATTCCAAACAGATAAATCGAAATAATTAGAGCCAGACAGTCCTGGAACATTAGCTTCCAGCAACTGGGAAGGCGCAGCTTTCGGGAAGATGAACCTTGGTCCCCGCACTGCAAGCATGCTTCTCTCTTCCAGCCATGTCGGGCTTCTCTGCCCGTCCAGCTTGTCTTTCTTATCTGCTCCAAGGACTGAGTGGCACACTTTGATTAGTACCACCCTTGGAGTCTGTCCTGGTGACTAGGCATGCAGCATTCCTTAGAAGAGAGCAGAAGGGGAAGGTGTCTTTAATACCTGCCTAACCTAGCCCCGGGGTGGCCTGCAGACATTGTTTTGTGGGGCTACAGTGGGTGTGACTTGAGAAAGGGTTCCACCATAAGGTGTTAAAGACACTTGAATTTAGTGGCTTTCTTTAGTGCTGATTTTCACAGGCAGCTTTAGCTTTTACTTCTTGATGGGGTCTTATGTAGTCCAGGTTAGCCTCAAATTTACCAGGTGTGGTATGGCCGAGGCCGTACTCAATTCTTGAGTCTCCTTCACTTCTAAGTTCTGAGGTTACAAGTGTACACTACCACCACCTCTGTGTGCTCCACTGTTACAGCCTGTGTGGCTCCAACACAGATATCTATTTTCCCTAACTGGACTGGTACAGAGGCGCAAGGAATAACCAGACACGGCTTACACCATTATTACAAAGAGGGCATCTCAGACTTCTTCCTCCTGAAGATCTCTCCACGTTTATTCTCCAAACATCTTTTATACCAATACATAAACTGGGCGGGAAAATACATCATCATTCTGTCACCTAGGCAACCAGGTGAATGGCCTTTTGTCACATCCGCATCTACCTGTCTGCTGAGTATGCTAGCTGTCACATAGGCCTGAATTAGCATCTCTACAAGGCATCCTCCAAATTACAAAGAAAGGAGCAGCCAACATCCTGACCTTTGTCAGGCAGAGACAGCCTGTCTGCAGGGCTACGTGATCACTTAGGATGGGCCCAATGGCTTCAGAGCCTGGCTGCTACACAGTAAAGAAATATGGGCCTACACCCCACCTCTGAGGCAGGGTCTTACTGTGACCCTGGCTGACCTGGAACTCACTTTGTAGCCGAGGCTGGCTTCCAGCTTACTTCATCCCTCCTACTTCAGTCTCTGTGCTAGGATTACAGTGCTAGGATCACAGAAGAAAGCCCACAGTACCTGGCTTTTGGTGTTTTGAGACGAGGCCTCACATAGTTTAGGCCAGCCTCTAATTAACGAGGTAGCTAAAGATGCCCTTGAACTCCTGATCCTCCTGTCTTCTCTTACCAAGGCCTGAGAGGACAGGTTTGTACCACCACACTGAGTTTTTGGAGCCTTTCTTGTTTTCTTTGACTAGAACCATGTGCTTTAGATCATATCGAAAGTTTATGGAACAGGTTTTCAGTGTATTCTAAAGAGAACGGAGGTTCTGAGGTTTCTGTCCTGCCCCGTTCCTGCAGTCATTAAGTCCCAAAGAAATCACACAGAGGTCTACATTAACTATAAACTGATTGGCCTAGTAGCTCAAACTTCTTATTAACTTTTATAACTTATATTAGCCCATTATTCTTGTCTTTGTTAGCCACGTGGCTCAGTACCTTATTTGGCAAGGCAGTCATATCTTGCTTCTTCTGTGGCTGGGTCACAACTGCAGACTAGTGAAGGCTATTGGCTGAAGGAACAGAAGGAGTTCCAGCAGTAGACTAGGACTTCCTTCTTCCCAGAATTCTCATTGCCCCGCCTTTACTTCCTGCCTGGCTACCAGCCAATCGGCATTTTATTAAACAAGTACAAGAAACAAATGTTTACAGGGTAAAACCATTGTCCCACAGCAAGAACAGAGCAGGAGGCTGATGTTACTTATCAGAAAAGGCAATGTTTTGGGCTGGCAAGATGGCGGAGGAGGGAAAGGTGTCAGCCATCAAGTCTAATGACCTGAGTTCAATCCCCTGAACCCACACAGTGAAAGGAAAGAGCACACACAAGTGCATGCACACACATGTACTTGCACATGCATACACACATACTAGATAGATACATACATACATACATACATACACAGACAGGTAGATACATACATACATACATAGACAGGTAGATAGATAGATAGATAGATAGATAGATAGATAGATAGATAGATAGATAGATAGATAGATAGACAGATAGATAATATAAATTTAATTTTTATTTATTTTATTTTTGATTCTCCAAGACATGGTTTCTCTGTGTAGCTCTAGTTGTCTCAAACTCAGAGATCTGCCTGTTTCTCCCTCCTGAGTGTGCTGTGTTTAAAGACATGCACCACCACAGCCTGGCAATCAGTGTACATTAGCAAGTGCATGTGTTGATTTGTGGGGCTGCTATAACAACATCATCTAACCTGAGAGCTAACACAAGGCCTGGGCTGCTGGTTCTGTGTTCACCCAAGGCTCCATCACCTGACAATGTTGTCATAGGGGTTAGGATTTCAACATTCAAATCTGGACTGCATTGTTCAGATTGCAAAACTGCAACCCCACCCCCACCCCGCTTCCACCATGTAACCACAGGGTCCCTGTTAAAGCCCATTGAATGATAATAACCCCATCATGAAATAACTACACTGGGCCAGCTACTGTGAACAACCCTGCCAAGACCCTCTTCTCATGAGCTTTTAAAAAATAACAAATTAAGGATCGGGACAACCAAGTCACTAGGTTGGTTCATTCAACACATTTTAATGATTGGGTGCTCAAGGGCAGGGCGCGCTGCCTGACTCCACATTGATGCCGTGTCCCCGATGACCTCCAGATTAGCAGTCTTTGACCAAGTGGGCATGCCTGGGATACAGTCCGGCAGAGTCCTCAGCGTTGCCTGGGGAACCCTGTGACATGGTGGCAGAGAGCAGGGACTCTTGTGTCTTAGTCGTGCGAAAGATTTTTTTTTTCATTTGAAAGCAGGCTGAGAAGAAGAAGCACATCACAAGTAGGTTGTGGGAACTCTGAGCACTCATCCCCAGAGAGACAGACATATGTGCATGGCAGACACAGGCGCCTGCTCAACTAAGGTCACCTTGACCCATGGGCGAGAAGAGCATGGGAGACCCCAGTGTCCAGATCTACTGTGAACACAACGTGTCCATCAATCTAAAATCATGAAAGGAGGGGCTGGAGAGACAGCTCAAGGGCTAAGAGCAGTTGCTGCTCTTGCAGAGGACGAGGTTCCGCTCCTGGCACCATGTGGCAGCTCACAGTCTCCTGTAACTCCAGGTCCAGAAGTTCTGATGCCTTCTTCTGGCCTCAGGGGGCACCAGACATGCACATACACACAAGTAGACAAGCACTCATACAGGTAAGTAAAAATATTATTTAAAAAAAATCACTTAAAATTATGAAAAGAGGAATGAAAGAAAAGAATAAAAGAAGTAAAGAAATAACACATTCAAAATGTTTTATTTCCACCATGGACATGATAATTCATGCCAGTGAGGATGAGTTCAAGGCCAACACCAAGTTACACTGTGAGATCCTGCCTTGAAAACAAGACAAGACCAAACAGACTAAACCACAGAGGAAAATACTTGCTTTCTCAGGGAAAGAGTCTAGAGCTGTGGTGGGCTGAAGCCCCGGAAAACCTGAACAAACCAGAGGACCCATTTCACACAATCCCTGTAACCTCCGCCTTCCCTTGTCTCTGCCCAGGAACAGCCGCAGCCCTATCCTTGGGGAGGCAGGCGGGCTCTCCAGCAGCCTCAGGAGTAAACTCTATTTTGCGAAACTTGTCATTTCAGGGGTTGACATATTGCACATTGGGCAAGAGGGACACAATTCAGTAACAGTGGCATATCACAGAACTCCAAATGAAGCCAGGTGTGCTGTGCACCCCTGTAAATTTGGGGGGTCAGAGGCAGGAAGCCTGGGAGATAAAGCCAGCACTGACACCCTGTCACAAATCAAAGAATCAGATAGATACAGCACACTGGCTCAGCAGCCCCGGAGAAGGTCCAGCCAACACTCTGTCCTGAGGGGACCAATCGTTTCTAGACAGGAGCAAAGCGCAGTCAGAAGCCGTGGAAAAATTAGAAAGTGAAATCTGGTGCTATAAATGGGACATCGCCACTAACAGATGCTTAAGTTTATCCCTCTTTAAAGTGTCTAATAAATCTGGTTGTCTGGGCAACCCTGATCTGAAAATGGACCTGCACCGTGATGGCAGCTTTAGCATGGGCAGATCCGGCTGGCCTCCTCTTGAAGGGCGGGAATTGCGCTAAGAGGATCCACGGACCCTGTGGACACCCAGAGGCCACACAGCAGGAGGATCCCAGAGCTGCTGGTGAGGAATACCCACAAAACAAACAACCTGACTCCAGTCGGGTCTCTTCATCTCTCTGCGACAGTACAGGGGAGACACAAGCGGTCACACTCACAGTGAGGGGGGCACACAGGATCAATGATGTGGTTTTCTAGCAAATACAGGAAATGCGTGGCCTGTTGAGGGGAATGGGCTGATGTGTTAGCTGCTTCTGTTTGACTGGGACAATAGCATCTGGCTGAACAACTTAGAATGGAGGTTTCATGGTGGGCAGCTCGCTCACAGTAAACAGGAAGGGGGAGAGAGAGAGAGAGAGAGAGAGAAACACACTGATCTAGTGACTAATGGGATCCCCCCACTTTGTTCCCTCAGCCCCAAGCCATGTGATCTATGGGATGGTACTGTATACTGGGGCGGGGGAAGGGGTCCCCCTCAGTCAATCCTTTCTAGAAACATCTTCACAGAGACGCCCAGTGCTATACTTTATTAGTCTCCTGAGTGGCTCTCCACCCAGTTGAACAACAATCAAAATCAACCAGCACAGTGGGAGATGAAAACTGTTTGCTGCTCAGTGGGATTCAAGAAGTTCGGTGAAGCCGGGCGGTGGTGGCACACGCTGTTAATCCCAGCACTCGGGAGGCAGAGGCAGGCAGATCTCTGTGAGTTCGAGGACAGCCAGACATACATAGAGAAACCCAGTCCTGAAAAACAAAAACAAAAGAATAAAGAAAAGAAAAGAAAGAAAAGAAAGAAAGAAAGAAAGAAAGAAAGAAAGAAAGAAAGGAAGAAAAAGAAGTTTGACACGTGAAATTCACTAGGTTCTCTTCAAAAAATCCAGACACTAAAAACCATTTTTGGGGGGAGGAGAAGATGTGGGGAAGACTTACCTTGAACAGGACATTAAATGATCAGGAATGGTGGACGTGCTGAGTAAGGTTCCCCGTGACAACGGTGCCACATTATATTGTCAGTACCTCTCCACTGGACATAAACCCTGACACGGATAGGAAATGACATCTTACAAACAAGATTTAAACTATTCCAGCACAAACCCTAAGTAGAATTGCCCAGAGCAGAGAGGTCCGAATGAACAATGGGAAAGAGACGTAGGCCATGGTGAAACTCGGCACAAAGGACGCGGTATTTGCCACTCTCTCTATCGTGTCTGGTCAAACTCCTCCACTTCAGCTAAATCAAAGGAATTAACTTCCTGAGGGGCAGCAAGATGGCTCCTCAGGTAAAAGCGCTTGTCTTTAAACCTGACCAGCTGAGTTCAATCAATCCCCAGAACCCACACGGTGGCAGGAGAGGAACAACCTGGGCAAGTTCTCTGACCTCCACATACATGCCCCAGAGAAGAAATAAATGTAAAAACACACAAACAAATGAACAAAAGCCCAAATTAGACCAAATAAAGTGAGGGCAGGAGGGTGGTTCCTGTTGTCACCCCATGTGGGTAAACAGAGACAGGCAGGTTTCAGGGGCTGACTGACCAGCTGGTCTAACCCAGCCAGCAAGTTCAGGGTCACTGATGGAGGGAGGGTACCTGAGGAACAATGCCTGCTTGTCCTCCAGTCTCTGCAGGCACACACACACACACACACACACACACACACACACACACACACGAACACACACGCACATGCACACAGTTACACATGCTAGTGTTGGCTGAACTGAAGAGCTTTCTAAGCTGCAGTCAAATGGAAAATAGGTACGTGGTGTGATTCTACCAGGATTTGCTAGTGGCAGCCCAGGGGAGCCCTGACTGTATCGCAGCCTCTGCACAGCCAGCCGAGCCAACTGCTGCTCACAGGAACAGACCGCCAAGCCTTCTGCACGCTGATTGCAAAATCATCTGCTCACCACGCTGCACTGACTCTGATAAGGCCTAACTATGTACGGGGCTAATTAAATTATTAGGCTCAGAGCTCTGAGATGGCCCAGTTTATAAGCAGGGTCCCTCTGCCGAAACCATTCCGACTCTGTGAATTCCCCTTGAAGTCATAACTAGTCATCTGGAATCGTTCCCAATCAAGTTGCGCTTCTGAAAGAGAATTCCCAGTTTGCTCCTAACCCTTCCTGGATGGAAGTTGTTTATTTGATCTCAGCACAAACAGACGGGAGTGGGGCTTCCCGAGGAGAGGCCTCTGGATCTGGAGGAGAAGGATGTTCGCCCAGGGTGGCACCCGGCAAAAGAGTTTCTCCGGTAGAGAGGGCCCAGTTTATCCCTCTTGAAAGCTTCTGGCCAAGTCTGTGGTCCAGATGGTGTCACTAATCTTCTCAGCCAGCATCCCATAAGGCCAGAGACGGGGCTTTAGGGCCAAAAAAAAAAAAAAAAAAAAATGGTGGGATGAATAGTGGGGTGGGTAGAGGATGCTACTGATGGGAACCAAAGACCTGGCTCCCGGCAAAGGCCCACGGGCTGGTGTCCCTCTCCAGAACATGGCGCTGGCTCACAACAGGGTTTCAGAGGCTTCTTTCCAGCTGAAAAGGGAGTTTAAGAGGTGTGGTGGTTTGAATATAAAAGCCTCCCCCTCCCCGTAGTCTCATAGGGAGGGGCTCTATTAGCAGGTGTGGCTATGTTGAAGGAAGTGTGTCACTTCGGGTGGCTCTGAGGTTTTAGAAGTGTAAACCAGGCTCAGGGGCTCACTTTCTCTTCCTGCTGCCTGCAGATCAAGATGTAGAACTCTCAACTCCTTCTCCAGCACCGTGTCTGCCTGCATGCCTCCATGCTCCTGCCGTGACGATAATGGACTACATCTCTGAACTGTAAGTCAGCCTCAATAAAATGCTTTCCTTTGTAAGAGTTGCCATGGTCATAGCGTCTCTTCGCAGCAATAGAAACCCTAAGACAAGAGGCTTGAGATCCTTTGGAAATGGTATCACAGGTCCAAGTGAAGTTTGTTGCTCTGCTCTCACAGAAGAGGCAGGAAGATTCTGTGGAAGAAAAGGAGCCTGAAGCCAGAGGACTTGGGTTCAAGGACTCAATTTAGCATTCACCGTGTTTAACATGCATTTATTACGTGACCTTTGGAATACCTCTTAACCCCTTGAGCCCTGTTTCCACTCTGTAGATGAGGATACCAGCAGAGATACGAGGGCCAAGGCAGCCAACACAAAGGGAACACACAGAGTTAAAGGACTGTAATATTAGTGCTATTGTTAAAAATTACTACATTTAGTTATTTGTGCGTGTGCATGTGTCTGTGTATGGGAGTGGAAGCACTGTGTCTCACGTGTGGAATCAGAGGACAACTTGCAGGAAGTTCTTGACTTCTCTTACATGGGTTCTGGGCATTGAACTCAAGTCAGTGGACTTGGTTGGCAACAAGAGCCTTTACCTGTGGGACCATTTTGGCTGCCATAAATGTTATTTTTATTGAATGGCAAATTATATACTTTATGACTTTAGGAATGGAGCATGATGGTATTGAGATCCTATAATTTAATGAGCTCTCTGTTCAATTCAATGTTCAGAGGATGGCTATTCCTATTAAAAGCTCAGCCTTAACAAGACCGGCTCCTGTGGCACCGACCAGCGTTCTTCACACACTGTGGGTTTTGGTCTTATTTTTCTATTAAGAAGCTGGAAGGACATGGGGATGGAAAAAAACACAGAGAATTTTTAATTCAAGTATTAGCCTTTGTTCTATTGCTGTGAAGAGACACCATGACCACCAAAACTCTTATAAAGGAAACCATTTAATTGGGACAGCTTACAGTTTCAGAGGTCTAGCCCACTATCATCACGACAGGAGCATGGTGGCATGCGGGCAGTCATGGTGCCAGAGAAGGAGCTGAGAGCCCTGCATCTAGATCAGCAGGGAGCAGGAAGAGAGAGAGCTATGGGGCCCGCCTTGGGCTTAAGAATCTTCAAAGCCCACTGCCAGTGACACACTTCCTCCAGCAAGGCCACACCTCCTAACAGCGCCACTTCCTGGTGACCAAGCATTCGAATATATGAGCTCTGAGGTCTGTTCTAATTCAAAACAACACAAGCGGCCGTCAAAGTTCAGGACTGGAGAGATGGTTCAGCTGTTAAGAGCCCTTGTTGCTCTTTCAGAGGACCTGGGTTAATCCCTCAGGGTGGCTCACAACCTTTTGTAACTCTACTTCCGGGGGATCCGACACCCTCTTCTGACCGCCGAGGGCACCAGGCACACATGTGGTGCACATGCATGTATGTCAAACGCTCCTATATAAAAATTAAATCTAGTTTTTCTAAAGTTCGGTTCCCTTCGCAACATCACAGACAAGGAGTCTTCACATTCTATTTGAGTCTCTCTTTGGGAACACAGACTCAGCACCCGGAGAAACGGATGTTGAAAAAGTCAACCTAGCAAAAAATGTCAGGGAAAACCTGAAGACGGCCAAACTGCAGAAAGGAGGGTCATCATCGCCTCAATCTTTGGAGAACCATGATTCTAATTATTACTAACATTGATAAACTTCAGGCTAGGCATTGTTCCTCATCTCGTGTTGCTATGGTGACCACATAGACCTCATACCTGGGGCAAAGCGTTCTAAATGCTCTGACCGCTTCTCACTTACGCCTTCTGCAACCTCTGAGGTGACATTTTCCTCCTGACACTACTGCTCGGAAAGCTGAAGTAGAGAGCTGTTAGGCAAGACTCAGCCTGAGGATGTGCGGCTGGCCAGGGGCACACACAGGATTTGGACTGAGATAGAAGGGACACAGGAGAAGGGGGACCAGGGTGGCTGACCTGACTGACCAGGACACGCCTAGCCAGTTAGTAAATCATACTTCTGGGTGTGTCTGTCACTGTTTCCAGGGAGGATTAGATCCTGGAGTTCTCACCAATCATTGGCTAATCCACTGATGGTTTCCGTGTCTGAACAGACTGCAGGGAGGAGTGGAAACTGTGGAACGTGGATGCTGGGACACGGTTCAGGAAGAGAGTCACATGAGGAGATTTCTGAGTGCTTGTGAGAAAACTCCAAGAAAAGCAGACAAGAGTCTTGTGACCTCAGTTTCTTCAGAACACAGAATGGTCCTGGAATGTGTCTTCGTGCCCCTCAGGTGTAGCCGATAGGAGTGAGCTTACTTCAGATCATTCATTACAGCTGCTATTGCTATTTGTGTGTCTCTATGGACAAACATGTGTTTGCCACATGTGTCTTGCTCCGTGACTGTCCACTTGACTCATGTGACCTCTCTTCACCTTCAGAGTCAAACTGTCTGACAATCTGAATAAAGATGGCTACTGCATTAGACTTCAGTTTGCTTTACTTGTCGGCTCCGCTCTTCCAGGTCCCACCGCCAAGCCTTGTGGGAGGATGGTGGTCCTTGTGGGAGGATGGTGGTCCTTGTGGGAGGATGGTGGTCCTTTGGGACATAGCCTTGAAGACCTATCTTGTCCGGGCCCTTTTCTGGTTCCATTCTGTTTCCTGTCTGGCACGATGGGAGCATTTCCGCCATGATGAAAATAAACCTTCCCTCTTTTAAACTGTTTGTGTCCGGTGTCTATCACAGCTAACAAAGTCCGTTGCTTTTTGTTTGTTTGGTTTTTTATTTTTGTTTTTTCAAGACAGGGTTTCTCTGTAGCTTTGGAACCTGTCCTGGAACTAGCTCTTGTAGACCAGGTTGGCCTCAAACTCACAGAGATCTGCCTGCCTTTACTCCTGAGTGCTGGGATTAAAGGCGTGTGCCACCATCACCTGGCACAAAGTCTGATTGTTTGGGGGTTCTAAATTTCAGGCTGACTGGGGGTAGGATTGAGTCCACAGGACAGCTTTCATAGGGGAGTGAATTTATTTCAGGCAATAGATGGGGCTTTTAAACACACACACACACACACACACACACACACACACTTCTTCCTTAGACTGTTGCTGCTTTTGCAGCGGCGGTGGGTAGGCAGCTGTAGGCTGGACCCGAGGAGATGGGGAAGGAAATCTAGCCAGAATGGGGCATTCCTAGAGTCTTATTTCGAGAACACTCAGTAATGCCGTAGTGTGTAGTCTCCACATCAGCCATCAGCCCACTCGTTCTCAGCAAAATTCACCCTCCCCCTGGCCCCTCAGCAATTCTTTGTATCAGGACAACTACTCCTACCTTTCTGTTTGTTTGTTTGCTTGTTTTTCAAGACAGGGCTTCTTGTAGGTTTGGAACCTGTCCTGGAACTCGCTCTGTAGACCAGGCTGGCCTTGAACTTGCAGAGGTCCACCTGTCTCTGTCACCAGAGTGTTGGGATTAAATGCGTACGCCACCAGCACCCAGCAACCTTCTTTGTGGGGTCGGCCTCTGTGCTGATGAGCAAAGCTGCTTCCCATTGCTTCAAGCCACTTCTTCCAGAAACAGGTGTCACTTCTTCCCAGCAGGGACAGCCCCAGCTCCACACTGCAGTCTCTGCTCCATCCCATCCCGCTTGGCCTGCTTGATAAAATCTTTAGCCCATCGCTGTCCACCTAACCTTCGCTCTCTGCCGAGCTTTTGCCCATGGAAAAACAGCTTCTTCGATTCTACTTCCTGAGGCTGGGACGTGTTTGGGCCTCCTTTCCAAAGGTCAGCCTCTCGAAGAGCGGTCCTGCTTTTCCTGTCACCTGCCCGCACCTCTACCTGCTCCCCCACAGAAACAAAGGGTGTGGTGACCTCACAACTACTAACACCCAAGGGACACTTTCAGGCCTTGATCCTTGCTTGAGGCAGATTTCAGTTGAAATATCCTTCAGTAATGTTGGCCACATGTAATGGAGGTGGAGGCATGTCTTTACATGTATAGACTTTAGGGGGAGGGGTCTCTGGGCTTAGCAGCATTGGGACATAGGTTGGGCTGGTCTCCTGTACAAGAATGTCATCTATGACATACAAGTCCCACTTGACCGAATTTGCCAAATACCCATGTCTCTTGGTTGCCTTTAACACTCATGTCTAGCTTTAAAAAAAAAAACTTGCCAGGTGGTGATTTAATCCCTTTAGTCCCAGCACTCAGGAGGCAGAGGCAGGTGGATCTCTGTGAGTTCAAGGTCAGCTTGAACTACAGAACAAGTTCTAGGACAGGCTCCAGAGCTACAGAGAAACTTTGTCCGGAAAAAAAAGAAAAAGGAAGGAAGAAAGGAAGGAAGGAAGGAAGGAAGGAAGGAAGGAAGGAAAAACTTTACAGGGGTCTCACTCTCTTCCTCAACTCACTACATAGCCCAGGCTGCCCTCCAACTCAAGGCAATCTATCTACCTAGCATCCTGAGTGCTGGGATTACGTAAGTGAGCCACCACTCCTGGCTCTTTGCCCAGGTTTTTACTCACACCTCTCTGGCCCTTTCTGGCCCTGTCCCACTTCAGGACTTTTATTTTTTTCACTAGGGACCATCCAAAGCTCTGGCTACCTCAGGCTAGACCTATCCAAGGTTATGGACACCCATGACCTCTCTCCATCTCCGTATCAACTCTTCGCCCAATCCATGGTGCAGCTTTCCCAGAATGGAGGCTTCTGCACACGCCCACTGCCAAGAACACCAGGGTGTGACCAGTTTCCCGGTGCCAGGAGAACTCTGAGGTGCTGTTGTTCAGAGGTGTTAGCCACCAGGGGGCTTCCATTGTAAGTGGAATTACGTCACTTATCAAAGATGGCTTTGTGTTACCTAACCATTCTCCTTCTGGCTTTCTTCCCTCGATAGGAAAAACACTACAAGTCGCCAACCTGGAAGCAGAGAGCAGCCCTCGCCAGACCTGTGGGTACCTTGAACTTGAACCGTCTATCCTCCAGGACTGTAACAAATAGATTTTTGTTCCTTAAAATTACCCAACCTTGGGTATTTTATTATAGCAACACAAATTAAGACAGGTGGCTCCGTCTCCTCCTCCTCGAAAAAGCACAGATTGCTGATACACATCTGCCAACAACTTCAAGGAATTCCTGACAGATCACAGCCAGTTTCCCAGTCAGCCTGGGCAATATGAGGTTTCCTAGCTGTGGACAGCCCCAGGCTGCTGCAAAACCTATTAGGGTCACCTGACCTCCACACCTCAGGGACAGGTTCAAAGACCCTCTGGAATAGCCGAGCCTTGTTTCTCCACTGTTTGCTTTCCTTCCCACACCCCTGTTTCCTCACTTCCCAGTATCTACAACCCCACACCTTGTTCTTAGCGTCTCTCTCTCCTTCTCCCATACTGTTTATAAGATCCAAACACACTGCTGTCCTTGCTTCTTCTTTTGTCCACTTAGGGATTAGGGGCTACATTAGTTCACTTTCTGTTGTTGTGATAAACACCATGACCAAAAGCAGTGTGGGGAGGAAATTGTTCATCATCATCATCACCATCACTACCACCATCATCATCACCACCATCATCACCACCACCATCATCATCACCACCATCATCACCACCACCACCATCATCATCATCACCATCACCATCACTATCACCATCATCATCACCACTACCACCACCTTTGTCATCATCATCACCATCATCACTACCACCACCATCGTCACCACTACCTCTGTCATCATCACCATCATCACTGGAAGCTGAGGCAGGAGCTGGAGCAGAAGCCACAGAGGAATGCCCCTCACAGGCATTCTGACTTGCTATGCTTCCTTCTTTTAAAAATAAACTTTATAAAGATATGTTCATTTTTACTTTATGTCTGTGAGTGTTTTGTATGCACATATGTCTGTGTACCACATATATGCCCGGTGTCCACTGAAACCAGAAGAGTGCATCAGACCCTCTGGAACCGGGGTTACAAATGGTTGTTAGTAAACAGGTGGGTACCGGGATTTGAACCTGGGTTTCCTGGAAGATTAGGCAGGCTCTTAACTGTGGAGTCATCTCTCTAACCCCTCAGCTACCTCTCTTAGATAGTCCAGGTTCACCTGCCGAGGGATGGCATTGCCCACAATGGGTGGGCCTTCCTGTATCAACCGTAATGGAAAAAACGCCTCGCAGACACGGCCCCAGGCCGAGCTGACCAAGGTTATTCTTCAGCTGAGGCTCTCTCTTCCCAGGTGACTCTAAATGTCTATCAAGTTGACAATTGAAACTATGACAGAGGGAGACCAGAATGGCTCATGGAACTGCTAGACAATATGTCTGATCAGAAGTCACGAACCAAGAGTCCTTCTTGGTACCTCTCAGCCCTCAGCACAGACTGCCCCAGAAGCCCCAGCTGCCAGACCCGAGAGCACAGACTCCAGAAGACAACAAGGTGGTTTTTCTCAGTTCCCTGCTCTCCGGGAACCCAAAGTACCTGGGATTTCATAAAAAGGGTATGAGGTCTCCAGACAGAGCTGAGGTGGGTGAGAGAAGGGATTTCTCTGCTCAGGGTGCAAGACACTTTACAGTTAGCTTTCTAGTGGCAAGGAGACACATTCCCAGCGACAGGAACAGTTCCTACACTGCCGGCAGCAGGCACCCTTTCTCTTCTTTCTTCTTCCAAGGCCAGAACCCCTGGATCCCGAGTCCTGCCTGTTTGGGCCCATTTGCAGCCTCCTTTGCACCAGCCTAGCTTTCTCTGCTAAGCTATGCTCCTCAGATGTTCTCTGACACACCAGAACCAACTGTGGCCAGTGACATGATCACAGACTCGCTGGGGTGGGGTGGGGGCTGCTCTGATGAGCAGCTGTCTGACTCAGGACGGCACAATATTCATACTGCAAGAGGGACTCCAGTTGCATCAGTATCAATGAACGATAATTTTGTGGAAATACCCAGGAACCTTGACCTCAGCTTGGCCCCCACCCTTCCATCACAATAGCCAACTGAGAACATCAAAAACTCAAGTGCTTCCCAATTGTCTAAGAACAGTCATTGACTACTTCAAAGGAAAACCTTCAGAGAAAATGTGTTTGTGTAGATGTGTCCATGTGTGTCCCAGGATGCTTAGCAGTTTACTTGGCCTATATTCGCTAGGTGCCATCAACACCCCGTCCCTACCCCAAGCTGTGGCAAACACTACTATTTCCAGACATTGCCAAATGTCCGCTCGGTAGGTGGGTGGACCTGCCGCTGGTTGAGAACCACTGATCAGTCAGCTAGGCTGTTGGCATCGCCTCCAGCTCCTTCCTGTCGGTCCTCTGTACCTTCTGTGCTCGGCACACCCCACCTGCCAGTGACAGAGCTGCCATCCCACAGGCAGGCAGGCAGGGAGAACATGGCCATGTGGCATTTGGGGCTCAGAAATCACCTATCGACGAACAGTGGGCAGAAACTTCCACCCATTGGAAACTGGCTAATGGCATCGGGTTTAT
The DNA here is from genome assembly GCF_982192425.1 of Myodes glareolus. Classification (NCBI taxonomy): domain Eukaryota; kingdom Metazoa; phylum Chordata; class Mammalia; order Rodentia; family Cricetidae; genus Myodes; species Myodes glareolus. The sequence continues at coordinate 4,848,354 of NC_142044.1, read as the reverse complement.
AGATTTTCATACGTCAGTGTTTCTCACAAAAATATCAGCTTCACTTCTGATGCCAAGTCTGTTCCTTTTATATAAAGCACAGCCTTCATGTGTTGCTACCAAACACCATGGTTCTGGAGACTGAGTAGTCTAAAATACTCATGACAACAACCCAGTAAAGACCTGGGCATGCCATAGAGTCCCAAGTTGTAGAGTCCCATGCCGTAGAGTCCCATGCCATAGTGTCCCATGCCATAGAGTCCCAAGTTGTAGAGTCCCATGCCGTAGAGTCCCATGCCATAGAGTCCCATGCCATAGAGTCCCATGCTGCAGATTTGCATGAGTGGGTTTATGAGTGATGGTTTCCTTCTGAGTTTCCTGAGCTCTAACATCTGTAGTGCTGTCAGAACTCAGCAGATTTTTGAGCCGTGTCCTAAGACACTGTCTTCCCCAACCCCCAACCAGAGATCAGGGCAGTAGAGTTAGCTCAAGCCCGACACTTGCTACCTGGACTCTCAGAATTACTTCATAGATTCACAGTTCAACCCCAGACAGGGTGTGTAGCTGTATATCTGTGCTATATATGAACTGCACTTAAGTTTACACAGTATAGGTTATTAAAACTCAAAAGTTACTACATAAATTTAATTCTTAAAAGAGATGTGTGAGGCTGGAAAGATGGCTCAGCAGTTCAGGTCACTGGCTGCTCTTCCAGAGGACCTGGGTTCAATTCCCAGCACTCACATGGCAGCTCACAACTGTCTGTAACTCCAGTTCCAGAGTTCAGACACCTTCACACAGATACACATGCAGGCCAAACACCAATGCATATAAAATAAGAGTAAATAAATAATTAGAAAGATGTGTTCAGCTTTCTCTTCTGTAGCATACAGGGTTCCTTTCAGCACCATGGACACTAGTCCTAGTCCGTACGGGTGAAACTTCTAGCTGGACACCAGCTAACTTCTCCATGTCATCATCAATAGGGCCCTACCATCAGATTGTGGACAGCAACAGGTAGCCTGTGATGTTTGGGGATTTCACAGGACCCCTTTGGCAAATAATTCAATAAGATGCAACCTATCCTTGGCTCTGGAAGTTTTACTTGAATAGTTGAGGCATTGTCTCCCCCAGTCTGCGGTGACTCCTTGTAGGTTCCTTTCATAGGTATGTGTATTTTAGGAAGCTTCCTAAGTAGTAGGTTTCTGTGTGGTTTTTCAAATGACTTTTAGTATCAGCTGTCCCTTCCCATATTCCCTCGTGCTTTCGACCCTCTTCCTGTTTACTCTTCCTTTCCCGTTACTCTACATTCTATTTCCCCTTCCTTGGGAGATCCTCTCCTCTGCCCTGGTTTCTTACTTAGTATCCAACCTTTGTAGTTGTTGAAATTGTAACACACATAGCAACAACTTAAAAAGCTAATATCTCCATCTGGGAGATAACATGCAATACTTGTCTTTTGGGGTTTGGGTTTCCTCACTCAGGATGGTTTTTCCTAACTCCATCCATATGCCTACAGCTTTTATGATTCAATTTTTGTTAGCGGCTGAATAATGTTTTGCAGTGCAAGTGGACCACACTTTTCAATACCCATCTATCGTTGATGACATCAAGACTGTTTCCAATTTCTTGCTATTATAAATAGAGCAGCAATGAACATGGATGAGTAAGTGTCTCTATAGTAGGATATGGAGTCCTTTGGGTATATGCCCAAGAGTGGTATAGCTGCATCTTGAGGTAGATTGATTCTCAACTTCCTGAGAACTTTTCACATTGATTTACATAGTGGCTGTACCAGTTTGCACTCCTACCAGCAATGAATAAGTGATCCCTTTCCCCTGCATCCTTGCCAGCATTAGCTGTCATTTGTCTTATTGATCTCAGCCCTTCTGGTAAAATAAAACCTTCAATTTATTTTTAATTGTTATTTCCTTGATGGCTTTAAGTCCTTCTATGTATTTATGTTCCATATTTTAATATCACCCAACTACAAACCCTGAAACCCACAATAGTAACCTCCCTGCAAGGTACGCTGGTGCAATAGTGGTACAAATGCTATGGGAGTAACCAACCACTTTAAAAATTGGATTTAAGGCCCACTGCATGAGACAGAACCTGTACCTGACACTGCTAAAGTGGCCAAGAACTTGAGACTGGATAGGCCATGGCCTGGGGAAAACCTACTACTACTATTCTGTTAAAGGAGCATAGCAGTAAAATGACTCCTGATGACAATGCTACACCCATTGTCTTAGTTAGGGTTTTTATTGTTGTGAAGAGACACCATGACAACTCTTATAAATGAAAACATTGAATTGAGGGAGGTGGCTTACAGTTCAGAGGTTCAGTCCATTATCATCATGATTTCTCTCTCTCTCTCTCTCTCTCTCTTCCTCTCTGTCTCTTTCTCTGCTCTTCTCCCTTCTCCCCTTTCCCCTTCCCTTCCATAGCCCACTAAATAAATATCCAACCTCACTCTGCATGGTGTGCCTATCTATCTGTCTCTCACCTACCAAGCGGCTCCCTGCTTAGGACCCATTGGCCCTCATGGATCTGGCTGCCTTCATGACCCGCCATGGTCTCAGGACCCACTACCCACTGCTGCCACTTGGGGACCTGCAGCATTTTATCTAAACCACAACAATGACCCTACCTAAAACCACCAAATATATCTATATTCTCTCTCGTTATTCTCTGCCACGTATGCCAGGCTGACCAGCGCAGAAGCCTCTGGGGATCCATCTGTCTCTACCTCCTGTCTCAGCACAGGACCCTGGGACTGCAGATGCTGCTATGTGTCTGCCTTTACACGGGTTCTGAGGATTTGAACTTGGGTCTTCACAATTCCATGGGAAGCTCCTTTCAAACAGAGCCATCTCCCTAGCCTCTGATTCTTTTTAGGAGATCCACTGTACCTCACATGACCCTGGAAGCCACTGCACCCTCCCAATGAGCTCTTGTTTTCTGGAAGCAGCCCCACCTCACACACTGATCAGCAGCCATGCCTGTCAGTTTAGGCACCGTCCTCATCCTAGCAGGTGACCAAGTCACCAAGCTGAGCCAGACTAGTCAAGAGTTTTCCTAACCTCTGTGCCTTCTGAAATGTGATAATTCACCTCTTGTTCAAATTCTGCACTGCAAAACAATATGGCTCTTTCTATTTCCATCTTGCTTAGGTGAGTTCTAGTTGTTTCGTTTCTTGCAATTAAATGGTATGCAAAAATTCAGGTAGTTGGGGGTTTTTTGTTTTGTTTTTTGAGACAAGGTCTTATATTGTCTGATGGCCCTGAACCCGCTATTCTATGATTTTACGCTGAGATAGGCCTTGACCTGATCCCTTTGCCTCCACTTCCCAAGTGCTGGGATTGTAGGTGTGCGCCACCATCCCTGTCTGCACCCAAGTGAAATCTCTCCGTTATTTACGGACGTGTTAGACTCCAGGTATTATTTGATTTCTCTTGTCAAGCATGAAATTTTTAGTCAGACCGTTTCAGGTCCTGGTTCTGCTTTTTGCTGAGTTCCCTCCCAGACGGTAACTCTTAGAAGCAGCTGTAGGGCATGGTGAAAAAAAAAATTTTAACTTTTGCTTTGTTTTGCTTTTGTTTGTTTGTTGTTTGTGGTTTCAAGACAGAGTTTCTCTGTGTAGCCCTCGCTGTCCTGGAATTTATTCTGTAGACCAGGGCTGGTCTTGAACTCATGGAAGTATGCCTGCCTCTACCTCTAAAGGCCGGTTGCTCCAGGGACAATTTGAAGGAGGGGATTCTCTTCCCAACACTCAGGTTCTGAGATCCAGCTCAGGTTGTCAGATGCCCTTCACAGTTGAACCACCTGGCCAGGTCACGGTCTTACTGTTCTTTCCTTCCTGTCGGTACCTCCTGTGCTGGGACTGCGGGTATGTGCCGCCTGTCCTGGTTTATAGAAGCTAAGGCTCAAAACAAGGACTTGGTAAATTCTAGGCTAGAAAAACACTCTGTCATCTGAGCTACAGCTGCACAGATGTCCACTCTGAGGCCTGGGGTTTTACAGGGAGGCTCTGCCTCTGCTCCATCCAGTTCTTAAACCAGCTCTTCTGGGAAAAGTTCAGCCAGTTGACGGATATGCCCCAGACGAGATGTGGACTTCCTGAAAAGGAAGAGGAATTGGGAACCATTAGGTGTTGGGCACTCTGCCTAAAAACAGAGAAATGACTCACAAGCCATGGAAGGGAAAAGTGAGGCTGAGAATTAAAAACCGGTTAGGAGGCAGAAAATTCTGTAAGTCTGCCCGATGCAACCCTCTCACCTGCGTAGCAGACACCTCTTCAGGCAGAGGCTAGGCACAAGCCTTTGAGGTCTCGAAAAGTCTCAGGAAGGTGCAATGGCTATAAACGTCAGGGCAGGAATGCTGACCACCGTCCCCTCCCCCACCCCAGCCTCTGGGGTCTGAAAGCCAGATCTGGACAAGGCTTGATCTGTAAAAGCCGTTCTGATAAGAGGCATTAAGAGTTTGGGCGGTCCACCCTCTGTTGGCATTCCTGAACTCCCAATTTTATTAAATTAGGTCCTTTGAACAATGTTTTATTGTTTTCAGGTCTTTTTTTTAAGATTTTCAGGGTCTATTCCAGAAGTTGAACACCACACATATGGCTGAACACGGAAATCATTATGCGCTTTTGTGTAGAAGAGACCAGAACATCCCCTCTGACCGCTGTAGGAAGAACAGAGTAGCTGGAGATGGGGAATCAACCCTGAAGAGAGCATTTCACAGGCCAGTGCTGCAGTCCCTGTGCAGAAAGCGCTTGCCTTTCGTCTGCATTCCTCTGACCAAATAATTCACAGGTTTGCTATAGAACACAATGTGATAATTCTAACACATTCCCACCATGATCTTACTGGATTCTCATTGCAACTGTGTGAGTGTGTGTGTGTGTGTGTGTGTGTGTGTGCACGTGTGTGAGTGTGTGCGCACGTGAGTGAGTGTGTGTGCATTTGAGTGTGTGCACGTGTGAGTGTTCATGTGAGTGAGTGTGTGTGCATATGAGTGAGCATGTGTTCATGTGAGTGAGTGTGTGCATGTGAGTGTGTGTGTTCATGTGAGTGAGTGTGTGCATGCGAGTGTGTGTGCGTGTGAGAATGTGTGTGTATGTATGTGTGTGCATGTGAGTATGTATGTGTGTATACATAAGTGAGTATGTGTGTGTATGTGTGTGTACATGTGAGTGTGTGCATGTGGGGATGTGTGCGTGTGTGCACGCGCGCGCAGGCACAGGTGCATTTTTTCCTAGTTTCCTCGGGTTCGGGGAGTTTACATGATTGACTCAAATGCCAATAAAATTAGAAGCAGCTTTAAATCCAAGCCCTTTAAGTGAGAACCCGTCAAGTTCCTCTGCGATGGGAACTGATGACTTCTGAGCAATGGTGCTGAGGGGACCATAAAGTTGAGGGAACTACAATCAGTGCTTTTGTGTTGTCTTTTTTGTCTTTTTAGGTCAGCATACAAACTACTGGTTTTACAGTGGCATTTTTTATACTCCTATCATTTTACTTTGTTGTGTTCTTCCTCCTGGCCCCTCCCCCATATTAATGTGGTCGTTGTTTGTTTTTTACTAAGTTGACATCCCATATTATTAAGCTGATACAAATACAGTTCTCCGAGCCCAGACAGAAGTGATGGTACTCCTGTAGTCTGCGACAGGGGGCTGGCTCTCCTGCTCGGTTCCTGGCACATACTAAGTAGATCTGCGCTGTTGTAAATTTGTTATTATTTGGTTGTACACAGTCTTGTTTGCTTTATAGCTCAAATGGGTCTCAAACATCACAATCTTCCTACTTTGTCCTTCCAAGTGCTGGGGCCACAGGCTGTGCCACACCCCTCTGTAACGGTTCGATTTCGTGGCTGTTGCTTGCTTGTCCCCTCTCCCCCTGTGACTTAGAGAAGATGTCATTAGTTTTTTGTACCCAAAACCACATAAATTAGGTCTCATATATTTAAGTTAACCCCTGTACAATCGGGGAAGTGAGGTTTGCTTTACCTTTCCTTTTGCCAGGGTCTCATGTAATCCAGGCTCTGCTCAAACTTGCTATGTAACGTAGGGTGGTCTTGAACTTCTCATCTTCGGCTTCTCAAGTGCAAGGATGGAACAAAAGGCATGTACCACCACACCTGGCTATTAACACTTATACACACATACACACACACACACACACCCCACACCTGGCTATTAACACTTATACACACACACACACACACACACACACACACATATATATATGTATATGTATATATACATACACACATATGGCTTCTGGGGTACACAGTCATTCAACATTGTCATAGCCTTCAGTAGAGTCCCTGCCCTGAAGACACTGGTGGCTTTACATAAATTGCTGAGAACCGAACCTCCAATTGAGTTAAGAGTTATCATAGTTACAGCAAAGAAAAAGACAAGTTAAATGAAGCTTTCCATTCTAGAGGAGACAGAGGGTGGAACTGGGTGGTGAGGTGGGTAGGACCCAGGAGGGATTAGAGGGGGTTGTGATCAGAATATATTATATGAAAAGATCAATTAAAAACCGACACTTTTCTTATTAGTGATTTAATTCAATTTTATATACATTAAGCTCCTCATCACAAACCGGTAGTGCCAAGATCAGAAACGGCACCTTCACGGGAAGACTGACAAGTGCATAGAGCCGACTCGCCCAGTAGCTACGCGGTCATGGCACCACAGTGGAATCCACTCTTGTTGCTGTGTTCTATTCTTTTACGTTTTTCTTCATATTGATTTGTTTGGCTCATGTGCACTAGCGTCTACTTGATGTGTATGATATACCTTGTATGTGCAGGGCTCTCATGGGGTTCCCTGAAACTCGTTCACGGGTTGTCGTGAGCTAACAAGTAGGTACTGGGGACCAAACCGGGATCCTCTGTAAGAACAGTCAGTGCTCTTAACAGCAGAACCATCTCTCCAGTCTCCTGTTCTGTTCTTTTGAGACAGTGTCTCACGCTGTTGCCCAGATTGGCCTAGAATGTACTCTGTGACTCAGGCTAGCCTCAAACTCACAGCCATCCTCCTGCCTCATTCTCAAGAGTTGGTGTCTTAGGGTTTCTATTGCTGTAAAAAGACACCATGACCTGGGCAACTCGTATAAAGAAAAACATTTAATCAGGGCTGACTTACAGTTTAGAGGTTTAGTCCATTATCGTCACGGTGGGACATGGCAGCACACAGAAAGACATGGTGCTGGAGAAGGAGCTGAAAGTTCTACATCTTGATCCAAAGGCAACAAGAACTGCCTTGTGTCACTGGGCATACTTTGAGCATAGGAGACCTCACAGCCCATCCCCACAGTGATACACCTCCTCCAACAAGGCCACACCTATTCCAGCAAAGCCTTGTCTCCTAACGGCGCCTCTTCCCTTGGTGGTCATTTTCCTTCAAACCACCACAGTTGGGATTACAGCTGTGAGCTCTCATGCCCTGGAGCCTGCAGCACGAATTCTAATTGGTGTTAATAATAAAAACTCAGAGTCAGAGATAGGGGTTAATGCTGAAGATCAGAGAAACAGAGAGGCCAGCCACTAGAGTCCTTTAACCTCTACCAATGCTCAGACCAAAGAGTGGTCCTGTCCTCAGACTGCATCTCCAGGCTCCATCTTCCACCAAACCCCAGACTGCACTGAGCTCCTGTCTCCTCCGGCCTTATAGTCCCCTCTCTGCCCAGCCATATCACTCCTGTCTCCACCTCCTTAGGGCTGGGATTAAAGGCTTGTGATCCCAAGTGCAGGGACCACCATTGTGTGAGCTCTGTTTCTCTTTTAGTCAGATTCAATCTCCTGTAGCCCAGGATGGCCTTGAACTAACAGAGATCCCCCTGCCTCTGCCTCTCAGTCCTGGGATTAAAGGTGTGTGCCACCACTTCCAGGCCTCTAGTGGTTAGCTCTGCACTCTGATCTCCAGGCAAGCTTTATTTGTTAAAACATAACAAAATATCACAACAATGCCCAGATTAGAATCTGAAGCACAGCAAATTCATTGTCAAGCTCAGGGGCTTGGGTGGGTGGGGTCCTTTATGGTCACTCCCCTGTCACGCAGAAAGCCCTAGGTTTCCTTACCATCACCCTGCCCTTAAACCGTAGAACTCAGAGACCGAGTGACCCCCTGGAGAAATGGTGGACACCCCATTGTCACCCCACTTCTATGTAAACATTAAATAGTCAGAGCCTGCAAACACCAGCCAAATTTCTGCCACTTTCCTCCCACAGGACAATATTAATAAGGATATGTATGCTGTTATAAAATAGCAGAAAGACTTTACATCTGTGACTTCTTTTTCAAAAGTAGAACAAATTATTAAGGCGTCGTGAGAAAAGAGCTCTAAAGAGTGGGAAGGTCTCCAAGGAAGGAATACCCTGAATTCTTTTACTAAAAGCAACCCTTACCATTTAAAGTTGGCACCCAGATTTTAAGGCAACCATTTAGTCCACAGCACTGACAACATCCAAGCGCTCGGTGCCATTCACCCAGCCAGACGTCCTGAGGGGTCCCTGCTTCATGTGGGAGGAGAGGCGCTGCCTGTGTGCCTAGGGATCCCCTAGAGAGGAGCGCGGTGGATCCCACACTTTCCTGCCACTTGAGTCTGTTGTCACTGTGTGGGTCACCAGGGCCTAGGATTACAGACCCAACTGGCAGCTGGCTGGACCTTTGTGACCAACCTGTGCTCATCTTCCTCTGCCCAGACCTGCATGGGGCAGTGTAGGGTGGGGGCGGATGAGGCTGACTCTACGCAGCAGCAGACTCGGTGCCGCTGGAGACATCCACACTGGCAGCGATTCTTCCACGAGGGTAGACGGCCTCTTGGCCAGACCTCTTACCAGACTTGCCCACGTCTGACCCTTCGAAAGCAGTTCGATTTTTTTTTTTTTTTTGGATTATTCTGGCTTTCACATGACTCAAAGCAAGGCTTGGCCAAGTTCTAAGTCCAGCTTTGAAATGTTTATCCTCCACTGCCCAGAACAGGAGGGGAGTAAGCGGCCATGGCTCGTGGGTATAAGTGTGAGGCCGCCCTACACGCCAGTAGCACATGACCACACAGCTTCCAGAAGCTGTGGCCCCTGTTGGTTTGCGGGGACTGTTTTCTCACACCTGACACCCTCAAGAAAGCATGTCTGGCTTCTGCCTGTGGAACACTGCTCTTTGTAGAGTCTCCAGAGCTGAAGAAGAGCTACATTACTGCCACCACATAGCCGGCCTACCTAAGTGCCACTCGATCAAAACGACTACTGCTTAGAGACACAAGGCTGTCCTGCAGGAACTGTGGCAGGGGTGGGGGTAGGAGGGGGGGATGGGACCCCCTTCTTCTGTGACATCTGATCTCCGCCCCCAATCCAGGCCAAAGCGGCAGAGACGCATTTAAGGTGGACTGCACAAAAATAGTGTTTTCCCAATTAAAAGGTAGGGTGTCAGCAGCTTCATTTTTGGTTCAATAATCCAATCCCCCAAAGCCTTCCACTGTCCTCCTCTGTGGCCTTCTCTTCCATCTGTCTTGTGAATAATTAGGTTGCTTCATGACCTTTTCCTCTTTGCAGCTCTAAGGCTCTGTACTCATCTTAGCTCACGATGCACCTCGCGATACTTGACTGAGCGGACGAGACAGCTTTAGGTAAGTGTATCCGGGAGAGGGACACAGGGCTCTCAGTTGTGTGTATAGTGTTGGGGACTAAAGGCTGAATCAACAAGGCCATTGCTCAGCACGAGCATGGGTCTCAGTGAGACCCAGAGAGATGATCTCTTACCCCCACAGCAGTGTGGACATTTGGGGTCAGGTAATTCCTTGGTATGGGTGGCTGGGCTGTGTATCTGGGATGTCCGGCTGTGTATCTGGGATGTCCGGCTGTCTAGCACCCGGTGGCACGTCTGGACAACCCCACTGTCGCATCAGCTAAAAATGTCTCCAGACCCTGCCCCATGTCCCTCTGTGAAACAAAACCACGCTCATTCTAGAACTGCTGTTACTGGTGTGCGAAGGTGGAGTCCTGCCTCACCATGCAGCGCGGTGACTCAGAGAAACCGGAAAGGATGGCAGCTGGGTTAGGACTTGAAAGATGAGTAAGAATCGGTAAGGTGAAGTGGGACAGAGGCCAGCACCCAGGTAAGGACAGCATGGCTCCCCAGAGCGCCGGGGACCAGCTCAATTATGAGTGACCCACGTAATTGACAGACAACTGAGCACAGATTCCCTCTCTTTTCAAAGGGTGTCCTGTCGAGTCTTGGTTTCGGATTTCCCCATTTTCCATGGCTACCTCCAACCCAGACGTGTGCGGTGCCAACAGGAGACCTCTGTGGGTTCAGTGAGACCGCTCAGAGCAGTCTCCGGGCTAGAGCAGAGGCAGCCCAGGAGCCACGCCTTATCTTCCTGTCATAAGGCTTTCTTTTTTCTTTATTGGAGAGGTGCTGGGATTTGAATTGGGGTCCCTTAGAATACTAAATATGTACTGTACCACTGAGCTATGCTCCAACCTCACATTAATACTTAAAGTGCCTTTATGAGCCATTTAAAGGGGTCAGAGCCTGATCAAGACCCAAGCAGCAGTTGCAGAGTGCCCATAACTGGATATCAGCCGAGCCCCAGACTCTCTCTGGCATTTGAAGCCCTATCAGTATCCCCTGGCTGACTTCAGTCCCTTCCCACACCCAGGAGAGTAAGACGGCTGTTTTCACACCTATTCATTCAGCCAGCATTTCTCCCCACACCCCACATGTTACAGTGTGGGTTAACATGTTATGAGAAGCCAGGAGAACACCCTGAAGGGTCTCTGACCTACGTGACTTCCGACCACATGCAAATGCCACACGGAATCTGAAGGTGGGCCTGGGGCTGCTGGGTTTTCATTAATCAGAGGAGCTGGAGGTGTCATGGAGAAGATGGGAGACAAGCTGGAACCTGCCGGTCCTCCATGTCTGTGTCACTACGCGTAACCACAAACACCCTCAGAGCGAACGGCGGCTGCTTCTCAGGTTGGGGCAAATCTTCATCTTCCCACCCTCACCTAAAGCGCTTTCACATGATCTGATTCGATGTCATGTCCCCAGTGTCCCCATGAGAGGTGCACACACAACAAGCAACTACTCCCCCAAACTCCTTCCACAGATGAGGAAACGGAGGCTCAAAAATGTTGGCTTGTCCCTAGTCACACGGTTTGTAAACGGCAGAAGTGGAGCAGAGAGTTTCACAGCTGCCTCTGGTCACCCACGTCCGTTGCATCATGGCCTAGCCTGACAGCATGCCAGGGGTTCCATTCGCTGCCGCAGAGGGCCAAGGGTCAGGAGATGTAGGATGTGGAGCCTCCTACCCGCCCTGGAGTGGATGCAGGCAGTCTCTAGGGATAAGGACTTCTACACCCTCCATCCGGAATTAGTGGCTCTTTTTTTTTTTTTTTAAAGTTGGTTTATTTTCCAGTGAATTGTGGGGTGTAGTGTATGTGTGTAATTGTTGCTTCCTCAAGATTCACGACCATGGTACCAAGGATTTACAAGTCATTTTCCACTGCAAGTATTGGTTTTCTTTAGTAAGGACTTCCCCATCAACTCAAATACTGGCTATGCTTCAGGGACAGGAGGATGACTCAGGAGCTACCCCAAGGAGGACGGAGACTCTATGTGGTATGACAACCCTCTTAGTTGACAGTAACTCTCTGGGCTTGAGACAGTTTGTGGGAAAGAGAGGGACACTCTGGTGTTCCATGTTCATCAACCTTAACCTGGTCTGTGGCCAGATGACAGTCACCACATATCAGGACATCGCAGACCAAGCAGATCCTGGGTGGTCACTGGCATCCAGTTTCTCTCTCTCTCTCTCTCTCTCTCTCTCTCTCTCTCTATATATATATATATATATATATATATATATATATATATCCCTCCCTTCCTCTCTCTATCTCCCTCCTTCCCTCCCTCTCTCTGTCTCTGTCTCTGTCTCTCTCTCTCTCTCACACACACACACATGCATGTGGAGACAGAAATACAATCAAGGGTTCTAAATCCTTCCAAACCAGATGTGACCTCTGCATGGCTCCTTCAGTCAATTTCACAAATATTTACTGCGCACTTCCCTGTGCCAGGTGCAGTGCTGGCCACCAGGGATCCAAAGGTGGCCAGGTCAGGGACACCATTCTAAATGTGCTCTCTGTCTAGTGGGCAGAGATGTAACATGCACGGTAACACTACAGCAATGACAGCAAAGGCTGCCTGTTCACACGGTGGGCAGGAAGCACGGCTGCCCATGGCCCGGGGGCGGGAAAGCATTGCACACAGAGCCAAAGAATTCGGGTCCCTCCCTGGAGCGCTTTGATGAGGTTGCCTTACAGCTGGTCTGTGCTTGAGCACACCGAGAGGAAGCTAAAGACTGGGTACCTAAGTTGGGAAAGTTGAGTTACTAGGTACGAAGCATCAGTACCTCATGCTGCCATGGACAGCTGGGCAGGACCCGGCCTACAGGAAAGGCAGGAAGAGACAGGTGGAGAAGGTGGCTTTTATTGCTTTTGCTCACACTGCGGAATCTGCCCTCTGAGAATTTAGGGAATCATGGCTTCTCTCTCTCCTGCCTTCCCCCACATCCCTTTTTTTCTTTAAGATTTTTGCTTGTTCAGACTTTTGTTTTGTATGCTTCCTCTGTCGCTCAGGCTTGCTTGAAACTCTAGTATAGCCTAGAGCCCAGACTGACCTAAACTCATGGCAACTCTTCTGCCTCAGCCTGGGATTACAGGCATGAATTACCGTGACTGTGTTTTTTCCATTTTTCTGTAATTGTTGAAGGTAAAACTGAATTGGTGGCCTGTTCACTGCCCTGTGGTTTTCACTCTTGCTGATACCCTCTGACCATTCCTTTGGATCCAGATGGAAAGCCAGCTCCTACGAGTTGCCATGTTAGGACATGGGGGGACATGTCTCGCCTGGTCAGCCAGGGTTCAGAGAAGGAGAGCCCTCTTGAATTCCCACAGGAGTGGAATTTTATTCGGCTGGTGGAGGAGCTGGGTGGTGGAGACCAGGAAAGGGCAGAGTTGGAGAAGGAGCCGGCAGGCAGGCAGTATGGCTGACTAGCTGAGAGCACCTTCATCTCTGGAAGGACCACAGAGGGAGGCTGAGGAGCGGTCCTGAGGAGCTGAGCCCAGTGGGAGTGGGCCTGAGGCTCGAGAGCCCTCAAATGAGCACGTAGGGAGAGCTGGAGACACCAATAAATAAGAGATGGACATGTTTCAGCCTGATGGCCCTCTGGGTCTGTCCCCTAGCTGACCTGGATCACCTTCAGAGAGGACGAGCAACTGCTTCTCTTTATCTCCACTTTGTGAGTTCGCCTTCTGGTCCCCCTTCACTCTGGGAAGAGCAGCTCCAGCTGTGCCAAGCTGAAGGGCTCAACCCTTACATTTAAAGTAGATATTGGTGGGGGCAGAGAACCCTGACTTGACAGAGAAACAAACAAGCAAACAACCTCACAGGCGGTCCTAGGGTCATGAACCGGGAACTCACAGTATGGTGTGTGTGTGTATGTTTGTGTGTGTGTGTGTGTGTGTGTGTGAGTGTGCGCACGCGCGCGTGCGCGCGCCTCTGTTTTTAAAGGCCCAACAGGTGATACTGGTGCGGTGTGTAGGAAAGCTTGCAATCTTCTGTTCCCCCAACGGAACAAGTCACAGTGAATTCGGCTTGAACAGCCTGCCGTGGGACACCTCCATCAACAGCTAGCTGTGTGGGGACACTGAGACGAGGACCCAGCTGCTGAGGTTACCCCACATTGCCTTCTGAGCCAGATGTCCTCTTCTGTCCTGTCTTGCTGTCACAGCCCTTTCCAGATTCTCAGAGCAAGCTAAGAAAGTCGACATGCATCCAATTCGCAAGCCCGCTGGTGAGCCAGCTGCTGGGTGTGGATGGCCAGCCAGCAGGCTCTCACGCCCATACGGCCAAGGGAATGATGAGTTGGGAAATCAGAGGTATGCCCCACCCTGCAAGCCGGGCTGGCAGGTGACTCACACAATTGACTGGTCCCATTCCAGAGATCACCATTAAGCAGCTTGTGTCTGACACCCCAACGTATGTGGGCATCTATGTGGGATACCGTATGGAGCAAGTGAAAATGACAGGGACCTGCCTTGGAGGTCAAGATGAACAGATTGAGAGACCCTCCCACCGGTCTCATTTGCCCCTGCTGCTCGCAGACACACCCACCTACCCACTCACTCCACAGAGAGCTGCACCCTGCTGCAAGGCTGTTGACTGTGTGGCGGCACCCTCAGCTCCTTGGGTAAACAGTGCAGAGACGTGGGAAGAGTTAGAGGAGGTTGAGGAAGAGCCCAGAAGACGCAGCGAGAGGCTCAGCTAAGATTCAAGGCCGTGCTGATGGACAGTTTTCTACAGAGGGGAGCATGCGCCCCCGCGGGCAGCCCCACCTGTGCCTCCTAGTTCTGTCCTCACAAAGAGAACCATGAATATGCACAAGAAGGCCTTTCTGGCTCCACCCATCTCCTTTTAGCATTTGTCAGGGTCAGCAGTGATCTGGTGGTCCTGTTGCACCCCCCCTTCCCAAGTTTCGCCAGTGCTATCTGCAGTTGAGTTCCATCTTCTGAGAAGCAGACTCACTGGGGAGACTAGGGAAGCTGCATTTAAAACAAGTGCCCCCAGGGATTCCCAGGCAGCTGGGCAGGGGCAAGTTTATGGAAAACATTGGACTAGGCAGTGTTGGGACCAATAGGAGTCCTGGCCTTCAGCTGTTCTTCCCTGCTAGAGCCTTCTAATTGGAGTTAGTAAAAGCTGTGCCTTCCCTAGAGGATCAGAGGATGGGATTTTCACCTGTTGGCCATTGACTACAGGGTATTTAAGCCTCCATGGTGCTATTAAAGAAGGGCTTTTGTACCAGTGATTGGAGGTCCATGTGTCTGTCTGTCTCTCTGTGTGTTTTCTCAACCTCCAGCCCCTTGCCGGAAGCTCGCGAACTGAATTGTAGCGCGGAGAGTGCAGAAGGGGGCGCGATACACCGCAAGACAGAATGCATGCGGATGTGGGACTGGAAGAGAAGGAAGGGACAGAATCAAATAAGACTGTGCAGCCTAGATGGGAAGGAAGATCATGCCCAAACAGATGATTCATACATCCTACAAATGCCTGGGGTACTGAAGTCCGGGAGGCCCCTTGGGTTGGCCCCACACTGGCATCACGAGCAGAAGTCTCCTTAAATTTTGTACCTTGGACTCCTCACTTGCCTTGCTTTCTTCAAAGCTCTGGGGTCAAAAGCCAAAGCCTGACAAATAGAAAGCACCATGAAAATGTTTGATGAGTGAGTATTTAACAGCCAAACCCACCCTGAGTGCTAATGGTTGGCAAGAGGTTTGGGCAAAGAACTGGGTGTAACGGCAAGTCAGACAGAACGCGTGTCTGGGAATGGACAGATCGGTATCTCAGTGAGGCTTCCCATTGCTGCGATAAACACCGTGACCATAAGCAGCCTGGGGAAGAAACGGTTGTTTCATTTCCACCTCCACATCCCAGTCCATCATCGAAGGAAGTCAGGGCAGGAACTCAAGCGGGGCAGGAACTGGAAGAGAGGTCATGGAAGAATGAAGGCTGCTTACTGGCTTCCTCTTTATGGCTTATTCAGCCTGCTTTCTGGTATCATCTGGGACCGCCAGCCCAGAGGTGGTCCCACCCACATCAATCGTCAACCGAGAAAATGGGCCAAAGACTTGCCCACAGGCCAGCCTGGTGAGGGCATTTCCCCCAGCTGAGATCCCTTCTTCCAAAATTACTCTAGCCTGTGTCAAGTTGACAGAGACCCTGCCTGGCCCAGATGGGGGAACTTGTGTGGAAGAGACAAGCGGCCTTGAGCTTGGCTGTCTTGACACTCTAAAACCCAGTGGGAAGGACAGGACTGGGTGGAGTGGAGGGGTCTAACACAGCACCCTTTGTTTACTTGCCTAATGACTGAATGCCAGCTCAGTGT
Organism: Myodes glareolus; assembly: GCF_982192425.1. Taxonomy (NCBI): domain Eukaryota; kingdom Metazoa; phylum Chordata; class Mammalia; order Rodentia; family Cricetidae; genus Myodes; species Myodes glareolus. Next base: position 4,832,410 of record NC_142044.1, on the reverse strand, counting down.
TCTAGGCATATGCACCAGTATGTAAGCAGTTTGAAAACTGAGTCTAAGTTGAGAATAGTTTGTAGTTGGTAGAAGTCAACATAAAAGGCCTGCTAACCATCTAACCCAGGGATTCCACATGTGGTCTGCTATCAAGACCTCTGAGGAGGACAAGGGCAATACAGATCCTCCAGTGCCCACCCCAGACCAAAGACCTTCGCATCTACACAAAGGGCCTGTCTATATCTGGACTCCCCAAGTTCATGGTCACCTGGGCTCAACAACTCTCATTGAGGCTTGGGAGATTTTAGGGGTAGTTGTGAACCCCAGAGAGAAAGCATCCTTCTGGGACCCAACAGTCAGGATTAGAAACTTGACTTTTGGAGCCAGGTATGGTGTTGCGTATATGTAATCCCAGCATTTGGGAGGCCAAGGCAGGAGGATTGCAAGTTCAAGGCTACTGTGTAAGACTCCAAAACAGACAAACCAAACCTTCATCTGTTATTTGGGGGTTGGGATGTAACTCAAGGGCAGAATATTTGCTTAGCATACTTGAGGCCATGGGTTCCATACCAAGTTCTTCAAGATAAGAAAAGGAAGGGGTAGAGGGAGAGGAGGAGGGGAAGGCGGCACCCTATCTTATTGTTACAAAGATAAAACCTCTGAACACCCTCATCTCTGTTCCTCCTCACCAACTGGTGCTGCGTTAGAACCCAGGCCTTAGGCCGTGCCAGGAAAGTGCGCTACCACTGACCTTTGCAGACATCCCTCTGTGGATCGCCAGTTTTCTTGCTCTAACCAAGGTCTTCTGGTCCCTCCCCAGCACCTGAGGAGCCTGGGGAGTTTAAATAGGCTCAGAGGATGGACCGGTGATTTCAGAAGTGACTGATGCTGTGCACACACAGGAGCATCCCAGCAAGACTCCATCCCCTCACAAGAAAGGAGTATGCCATCTTAGGCCCCACTCTGTAGCCATGGCCTCAGGCTCGTGGCCACCCTCCTGCTATAGCCTCTCTGGTGCTGAGATCACAGGAGTGAGCTGCCATGCCTGGCTACACCTTCCTTCATGTTGCTGTCTTAAGCTGATTTTTTCCTCCAATAAATAAGGGAAAAAACAGGCAAAAAAGAAAGGACCTGAACAACCCAAGCTCAGATGCCTCTTTCAATAAAAAACAAAGAAAGAAAAGGAAGGAAGGAAGACGGATGGATGGACAGACAGAGAGGGAAGACAGATTGCCTCTTCCCTGTGGACACTGTCTTCCTGCTTTCCTGAGGAGCGGCCTCTCCTACCACATCTGACTTCCTCTATTTCCCAGAGAGAGGCTGTGATCAATGGACACTGCAGAGACCCAGTCACTGCATTAAGGAACCTTGCTTCCTCTATGGGACAGTTGTCAGACGCTCTGCCAGGAGGCAGATGGGCCCTGCAGGGACTGGGACCACCAACTGGTGACACCCCATAGTAGGGGGCTCCTCTTGTAGGTTTAGGGACCTCAGCGTACACAGGTATCTGGGGGAATAGCCTCCCTTGGGGAGGATTATGTAAGGACTTTTCCCAAGTGATTTCTTTCTTGGCCTGTGTGTAACCTTTATTTAATTGGCCCTGATTTACTTTGCTAATTGATGCTCAGGTCCAGGAAAACCTTCCCTGCAAGGTTTCCAGCCTGCTGAGAAGTGATTAAGATGAGCCAACATTCTGCAGGTGACGCCTCTCACACAGACTGGGGGAGGACCCGGGCTCTGGAAAGAGAGGGAAGCTGCCTGCTTAGCTGTCCCACAGTGACCAAACTGACATCGGCCGGTTGGGGCTTCGGAAAGGGAGACTTCCTCTTGAGGCAAACACACACACACACACACACACACACACACACACACACACACACACACACAAACCTCTTGAATAGCTTGAATCAAAATAAAATAAAGACAGGATCGAAGACATAAACTTGGAGACCAGAAGCCTTCCAAACCAGATAAGCCATGGATTTGGTCCCTAACACTGAAAACTGAGTGACCCTACCTGGAGGTGCTGGGCTTTGGAGTATAGAGAGGTTGAGGCAGAGAGCTAGCTAGAGCCAGGCTGGTGCGGGCAAGATGTATCTCCCTTTTTGTTTCCCAGTCAGAGGAGGAGTCCCCGCCGGCTCTGGGACTCTGGATGTTCAGGATGGAAATCTCACCTCCCTTCTCTCCGGAGGCACAGGAAAGCTCGCTCAGGCTGAACTCTCTGCGTGTGGAGATCTGTCACGGAGCGCTGCCAGTGATTGCAACAGGTACTTGGCAATGCTGCCTGCACACATGAACCGAGTTACAAAACAGAGATCGTATCGTGTGTGACACACGGTAGGGCTGCCGTGGTGCTGAGACCGGGCCTGGACGGGAGCCCTGGCTCGGTGGATGTCATTAGCGTGACTGTACCTAAAAAGATGGAGTCCCTGTCTGGGGACACAGGCTGAAATGCTGAAACAGCCACAAAACTGCCTGCTACTGGAGTTTGGAAACTAAAACTTGGTTCATGTGCCCGTTTTTCCAGGTGCAAGACATAGTCCCCCATCTTCAATGCCAGGCACAGTAATTTGTATTAGCTGTGTACACTTTATAGTGTACATTTAGCTTTTCAGGGTGTTTCTATGAGGACACATGTCATAAACATATGTATATTCATAATTATTCAAGTGTTTACTACCCAACTTCTTGAAGATAGGAACTTGAATATATCCATGGACAATGGTGTCTAGCCTGTAACCCCAGGACTTGGGAGGAAACCGGAGGATCAAGAGTTTGGCAGTTCCAGCTGCACAGTGAGGTGGAGACCAGCCTGGGTTGTACCAGACCCTGTCTCAGAAAATAAGCAAACAAAAAAATAAATAAATAAAGCAAAAGCATTTGTTTATGAACAAATTACTTCTAAAATATTTCCCTATTAAAACATTAGCAGAGGGGAGTGACTGGAAGGAGAAGGAGGGGAAACAATGGTTTGATTGTAAAACAAATAAGTAAATATTTTTAAAAGAAAAGAAAAGCAATTAAAAATTAAAATAATAAAATTTCAAAACCAAAACAACAACACCAAAAGCCATCAGTCCTCGGCTACCATCACTCCCCGCCACTCCTCCTGGGACTGGGTCTCTGCAGGCCAGTCACTTGCTGTCCTAACAACTCAGTTAATAAATATCATAAATATCATATGAACTCTGATGGAGAAGCCTAACGGATGAGCAGGGCATTGGAAAAGACGAAGGGAAAAGAGGGAAATATCCAACCATAAAGAGGCTTAAAATGGATAAAATCTTAAGCGTTTTGTAAAACAGATACCTGAATAACTTTGTTTTCAGAGGCAGGCGCTTACCGTGTAGCCCAGGCTATCCCGGAACTCACCGCAAGCTACACACTCTGGACTGTGATGCCTGGCGGAAGTTTGCCTCTTTGGTGACAGTTTCACAAGTCTGAGCAACATAGATGATGTTCTGGGATAATTTTGTCAGGAAGTACAGACTGACGCTGGAGACGTAGATTGACAAGTAACTACATAGCACACACAAGGGCCAATACCAAGAGCTGAAAACTAAATAGTATACTAAAAACCTAGTAGACTCATTCTTTAGGAACTAGCACATAGATTACCAAACCACAGAAAATAGATGTCAATATCTTTGAGTTTCACTTTTCAGCAGGAAGTTTAATCAAACTTCCTCCCACTCATTAAAAAAAAAAAAAAAAAACCACTTTTTTTTTAAGTTATTCATATTCAGTGCCCCTGCTTGGCAGCCATTATTTTAGCATGTGGAGGGGGAGATGGAGTGTGAACAGGAACCAAAGATCCTTCTTAGCCACTCAGCAAAAGGGAGAGAAAGGGGCCCCCGTTGCCTCCCTCAGTCCTGTGAAACCGAAGGAGATGGGTATTCTTTTATTCTTTTGAAAGGTCTTTTTGTTGTTGTTGCTTGGTTGGTTTGGGTGGGAGGAGGAAGGTTGAGGCAGGGTTTCCTCGAACTCACAGAGATCCGCCTCCCTCTGCCTTCCGCACCTGCCTAAGGAGTCCAGAAACTTTGGATCCCTTGACCCAGAGTTACAGGTCATGTGAACCACCAGAAGAGGGTGCCGGCTCCTGAACCCTGGTCCTCTGCAAGAGCAGCAAGCTCTCTTAACCACAGCACTACCCCTCCAGCCCTGAGCTGTGTTTTCTTGAGAGAAAGCCCTGGGGAGTTCCTACAGCACTTTAGCCAGAATCTCCCTGGAGCAGTTTTTGAGGCCACTGACCTGCTAGCGAGCGAGCAATTCTCCAGTCACACCAAGAGTCTGCTGCCCCTCCCTCTCCCGGGCTAGCTTTCCTTAAATCTCCCGAGAGGCCATGACCAAAACCTCCTAGAGAACTTACAAATAGCAGATGCCAATTACAGTCTGGTTTGAGATGAGGAATATCATAATGTCACTGAGTCAGTTCCTTGCCAGATGGGCAGGGACTGTTGTTTCTTGCCTCCAAATCAGAAGAGACTTTGTCATAGACATTATGTGGCCCACCTGGCATTGTGCACACCAGATTCAATTTAGAATCGGGTTTTCTGAAGACCACAAGGCTCTGAGAATGGAAGCCCACCATTTTCTCCCCTGCACAGTTACTACTACTAAAGTCTCATGTGATCAAGGACACAATGTGATGCAAATACAGGATTTGGGGACCTGATCCGGATCCATTAAATGAGAATCTGCTTCGAAGCTGAGTATGGGAGAGGCAGGAGAATCTCAAGTTCCAGGCCAGCCTGAATGTTGTGAAAGACTATCTCAACATTATTATTATCTCAACATAACTCCCAGGGCCTATTGCTCGGTGTCCAACCTTTGCCTAGCATGCACAAGCTCTGGGGTTCGTTTCTAGCACCGAGAACAACAGCATGAGCAGAGGAGAGAGAGGGTCTGCTTTCAGCAAGAGCCTCAAGACAGTCAGAGCACACAAAGGCTTGAGAAGCCATGCTTCTGCGGTTACCAAGCGCTCTTCCTCAGTCGGCTGCTTTAAACTCTTCTCAGCACCCCTGGTTTCCTTGTGGATAGCTGCTCGTTCCTGACTGGTTGCTGAGGGAACTACACAGTCCACGGAAAACCAGAAGGATCCTCAGATGGGTTTGCAGACTATGTGTGCCTCCTTCCCCCTATCTTCTTCACACCAGATTCTTAAACACCCAGAGTTCATTCATCCCCAGTCCCAAGAGGTCATCCTTGAATTGATCAAAGGCCCATTGAGAGTGGGGTCTCCAGTCTTGTGGTTCTCAAGGGTTTGAGCTATCTGCTTGAGACCAAACACACTGCCACTTGAGCCTTAACCCCTCTCCACCTTCAAAGCAACTTTGAGTTGAGGGCACCATGTCAGAATGTTTGTGAACCCCCCCCCCAAATTTATGTTGAAATCCTAATCCCCGAAGGGACAGCACTAGGAAGGGGGCCTTTGGGAAGGTCATTGCAGATCATGAGGGATGGTTACAGTACCATTGGAAGATGAGAAGGCACAGTCCGTGTCAAGGTCCTCACCAAGCCTGGTACCATGCCAATGAGCATCAGCCTTCAGAAACCCAAGAAAGAAATGTTTGCATTTCTAAACTGCACAGCTTAGCGGTTTGTTATGACAACCCAAAGGGACTAAGAACCAAGGACAGCTGGATCTTGGGGGGGGGGGGGGCATGAATAGAAATAAGTGAGTTCTTCCTTGCAGTGGGGTTTGCCGTTCGTTTTTGTTCTTTAAAGGGTGTTGGGTGGTATTGCATGGGGAGAATGTTTCAATGGTTAAGAGCACTGCCTGCTCTTCTAGAAAGCCAGACTAGACTCCCAGCTCCCACACAGTGGCTCACAACCATCCGTAGCTCCAGTCCCAGGGGATCTAACACTCTCATTGGCCTTCACGGTTACTACATACACGCTGCACAGACATGAATGTAGACAAAACACCCCTATACATGAAATAAAAAAAAATTCTTAACATTTTTGCTATTTTTGAGTATAATTTAATTTTTAAGGGTAAGCAGGAGTGATAATTGAGGGTCTCAGATGCCAGGCATCTGTGGGTAGAATTTAGGGGGTCTGTGAAGCCGACAGGAAGATTTTAGTATCTTTATTTTTATTGAACTTTAACCAAACCCCAGCATTTTCCTTCTATAATGATAGGAAAAAACCACAGGAGTGTCAGCGGGGCCTGTGACTCTGCTGCTAACAGAAACCCCAGACATCCACAGGGCACCACAGTCCTGTACATCAGGGTCTCATCTGTGCTCTGCCCAGCTGCGCGTGTTAGAGCCACGCTAGACAGGAGCCCTGGAGTGCAAATGACCACCTCATGATAACTGGATGATTTGCCAACTGGCAGAATGGTTTCCTTTGCAGTATCTCAGGTTCCATTTGTCTCCGGTGGTTGTTTGGGATTGGTGAGAGCCTCCCCCTCCTCATTGCACGCCTGGCGTTGGCAGTTGTAAGGCTAGTTAGCACTTACAGCCGTGAAGGCTCCTGTGTGTGTGTTCAGGGGAGATTTCCTGGAAGAGTGGACTCTGCAGAATACCCCGACATTTTGTCATGGGAGCTGACAACGCCAAGGGAGAGCAGCGGTGACCCTCTTCCCCTGTTCTAGCACATCAACATTCGAAAGATTTCAATTAAAGATGCCATAGAAAGGCCGGGGATATTGGTCTATGGTAGAATGCTTACCTAGCAAGTGTGAGACCCTGGGTAATAATAATGATGATGATAAATAATAATAAGTATAGAAATAATAATAAGTGTGTATGCAGAAGGAGACTGCTCATTTGTTTCCCGGCAGCCTAGACCTGAAATAATCACACAGAAACTATATTAATTATATTAATTGCAACATTCTTTGGCCAAGGGCTCAAGAATATTTCTAGCTAGCTCTTATATCTTAAATTAACCCATTTCTATTAATCTGTGTATCACCACAATGCTGTGACTTACTGGGTAAAATTTTCGGCGTCTGTCTTCGTTGGAAGCTACCTGACGTATCTTTGACTCTGCCTACTCTCTCTTTATATCTCTGTTCGGATTTCCCACCTGGCTTTACTCTGCTAAGCCACTGGCCAAAACAGCTTCTTTATTAACCCATGGTAATAAGACATATTCACAGCATACAGAGGGGAATCCCACATCATTTCCCCTTTTCTGTTCTAAATAACAATCAGGGCTCAACTCAGGCTGGCCTCTGGAAGTTGGAGGACAAGCTTCAGGAGTCGGTTTTCTTCTTCTGCCGCAGGTTCTAGGACCAAATTCAGGTCATCGGTTTGCATGACTAGTGCCTTTATCTGCTGAGCTGCTGAGTAACCTCGTTGGCCCCAAGTAGCTGATTTTTATGGTATGCGTAAAGAGGGAAGGTGAGAAGGCAGAGCCGAGCCGGACAAGGCTCATGTTAGAACGCTAACAGTGAAGCCAGGCATGGTAGCATGTGCCTGGCAAGTCTGGCCCTCAGAAGTCTGAGGCAGGATGATCTTAAGTTGGAGGCCACTCTGTAACCATGTCAACCCTTGAAGTTGTGACTCTCCTACTTCAGCCTTTCCAGGATTTCCTGATTCCTCATTTTGTAAAAGTCTGTGAGTGATGGCTATGTTTTTAGGCCCCGTGTAACCCTGAAAGGCCACTTTGCTGGCGTCTCACGTCTCAGAGGGGTAAAGAGAAGGCTGGAGAGTAGACAAATTAAACTGCTTTGCTAAAAAAGTCCTCCTGTAGGTTGCTGCAGTAGGTTAGCCCGTGTTTGCCTGGCATGGTGTATGAAGCTCTGGGCTGCCTCCCCAGCACTGCACAATCCTGAGTGTGGCCGTGCAGCCTGTAACCCCAGTTCTCAGCAAGTGGACAGAGAATGGTCAGGATTTAAGGTCGTCCTCAGTTTCACAGAAAGTTTGAGGCCCTGTCTCAAAAACAAAACAAAAACCGCCAGGCATGAAGGCTCACGCCTTTAATTCCAGCACTCAGGAGGCAGCGGCTGATGGATCTCTATGAGTTCAAGGCTAGCCTGGTCTACAAGAGCTAGTTCCAGGACAACTAAGGTTGTTACACAGAGAAACCCTATCTCAAAAAAACAAACAAACAAGTAAATTAAATTTAAAAAAAACTGAGGAGAGGCTCAGGAGTAAGAGTGCTTATTGTACAAACACAAGGACCTGAGTTCAAATCCTGGAAACCCAAGTAAAGGTCTGTGAGCACCTGCAACTCTGGTTTAGTGTGTTGTGGGTGTGGGAAGACAGGGACCACTGAGACACTCCGGCCTATAGCGTGGCTCCAGGGTGTGGGAAGACGGGGACCACTGAGACACTCTGGCCTATAGCGTGGCTCCAGGGTGTGAGAAGATGGGGACCACTGAGACACTCCGGCCTATAGCGTGGCTCCAGGGTCTGGGAAGACGGGGACCACTGAGACACTCTGGCCTATAGCGTGGCTCCAGGGTGTGAGAAGACGGGTACTACTGAGACATGCCGGCCTACAGCCTGGCTCAATGGCCTCTGAGAGACCGTGTTAGGATAGTGACAGAGCAGGATACCCAACATCCTTCTGTGCCCTCCTACACTCACACACGTGTGTGCATCCACATATACATGTGTACATATACTACACACATCTCTCTCACACACACATTCAAAATATTTTTTGGTTTTTGAGACAGGGTTTCTCTGTGTAGTTTAACTCACTTTGTAGACCAGGCTGGCCTCAAATTCACAGAGATCCGCCTGCCTCTGCCTCCCAGGTGCTAGGATTAAAGGCGAGCGCCACTAACGCCTGGCTCAAAATAAATTTTTGTTTTGTTTTTGTAGATAGAGTTTTCTCTGTATAGCCCTGACTGGCCTTGAACTCACAGAAATCCACCTGCCTCTGCCTTCCAAGTACTGGGATTGGAGGCGTGTGCCGCCACCATCAGGCTCAAAATAATTTTTAGTTAAATTTTAGTGGTGGGTCCAAGTAGGCCTCCGTACTCAGTGAGTCAAACAACAGTGGTGATCGCTCCAGCAGGCAGCAGGCAGCGGGCTGAGGCAGCAGGCAGCATGGAGGAGCAGGCCGTAGGCTGAGGCAGCAGGGAGCAGGCAGGCAGCAGGGAGCAGGCAGCAGGCAGGCAGCAGGCAGGCAGCAGGCAGGCAGCAGGCTGAGGCAGCAGGTAGCAGGCAGACAGCAGGCAGGCAGGCAGGGAGAAAGGTAGGCAGCAGGCAGCAGGCTGAGGTAGCAGGCAGTAGGGAACAGAGAACAGGCTGAGGCAGCAGGCTGAGGCACCACATCCTTTATTTCTCTCTGTTCAACAAGATCTTTCTTTGTACATTTTTCATTCCTTTTCTACTTTACCACTTCTTCTGGTCTAACTCTTGTGTGTTTAAGATTCCTTTCCCAAGGAGAATTATTTAATGTCCTTGTGTATAGTTACTGTCTCATTGCTTGACAAAACATCTGACAAACATAGATTAAGGGAGAAGGGTTTGCACTAACAGTTTGAGGTAGAGTCCCTATTGGGAAATCTGGGGACAGGAGACAGCGGCAGTGCTGCATGCACACACACACACACACACACACACACACACACACACACACACACACGCATGCACACATGCATACATACTCTGCAGGGCCTATGGGGAAATTCCATCCAGGCAGCAGTCTGTCATTGTTCATGACTTTATGACTCAGAGATAGACTAGGAAACTTGGTTCACTCTCCATGTGATATTAGCTGGGCCTGAGGGACAGAGTGCAAGGCCCCGGCCGGCCTTCCTCTTGTGTCGGCACACTTGGGCTACCAGCTGAATAACCTCTTCTCCGAATGACTACGCACCTCCACATAGTCTCTCACCGTTCTGCAGGCTAGCCTAGGCTGTAGTGTCTAATGGCTGCCTGCCAACAGGGCAAAGGGGGAAACTGCCAAGTCTTATGGGGACCCGGGCTGGGAAGCTCAGCACCGCCTTCGATTCCACTAGTGTAAGAACGTAACGTACGCTGATATACATGCATGAGGACACCACGGTAAGACCCGTGATTCTGTAGGACAACCTACACTTAAAAAGAAAAAAGGACACTTAGCAAGTTATCCTCAGAGTCAAGGTGGAGGATGGCAAAGGCTGTGAACGGAGGCAAAGTAGTTTATCTGTTTTGGGGGAAGACTGAGTTTTTCTACACAAAGCAGGCTGGCCTCTAACTTACAGCCATTGCCTGCCTCTGCCTCCCAAGTGTTGGGTTTATAGGCATGGACCACCTCATCCTCTGTGGGCATGTTTAGAAAGAAATGTCGTCGTTTATAGCCATAGCACCCTGAATGAGCCAGCTCTTGCAAGCTAAGCAGGATTGAGCTTAATCAGCAACTGCATGGGAGACAATGAATTACTAGTTGAAGAGAGTTAAGGATAAAAAAATACATCTTTTGTTGTTTTCTTGAGATAGAGTCTATACAGCCAACCAGGCCTCAAGCCCATTATGCAGTATAAGCTGGCCTGCAGCTTGTGATTCTCTTGTTCAGCATCCTGAGTGCTAGGATTACCATGCCTTGTTTAAAGGTTTTTCTTGGTTGGGTTTTTAATTCCAACACTCAGGAGGCAGAGACAGGAGGATCTCTGAGTTTAGGCCCAGCCTGATCTACCCTGTATTAACAAAAATGTTTTTCTTCTTTTTATGAAGAATATAGGAGCTTGCCAGGAGGTGGTGGCACAAGCCTTTAATCCCAGCACATGGGAGGCAGGGGCAGGTGGATCTCTGTGAGTTCGAGGCCCAGCCAGAATGAGATCCATCCAGGACAGGTTCCAAAGCTACACAGAGAAACCCTGTCTTGAAAAACAAAAAACAAGCAAGCAAAGAAACAAAAAAGGACTATAGGAGCTGGGCGAGGAGGAAGGGAGTTGTGAGATGAAGAGAGAGCCGCTGTCCTTTGGGGACATAGCTGCGGTAGGCTGCTCGTGCCCTAGTGAACAGCTCCACAGCCACGCACACACAGTCAGCACTAACTGAACTCTGTAGGTGAATGACAGTGACAAGAGCAACAAAAGAACCCATGAAATTGGAAGGGAGATGAGGGAACGGGGCACTGGAGGGTGTGGGAGGAAGTGGTAGGTGGATAGGAACAAAATAGACTTTATTTTGATTATGACATTTTCAAAGAATAAAAAATATTACCAAATAAGTTTAAAATCACGTATGACAGCTTATCTTTTTGTTTTTGTTGAGACAGAGCCCACTATCTAGCCCAGGATATCCTAGAACTCCCCATGAAGACTAGGCTGGCCGTGAACTCAGAACTCTCCTATGCAGGGATCAAAAAGGTGTGCGCCATTATCACATTCAAGTGTGATAATTAATCTTCATTGTTAACTTGAATAGATCTACAATTGTCTTGGAAACGTGCCTTTGGGTGATTCTCTAAGGGTGTTCCCCTCAGTAAATCTTAAGCAGTGAAGAGAGATGACCCGCTGTGATGTGGGCAGCGTTGTGAGTGTGGGCAGCGCTGTGGTGCATGCTGGGTCCTAGATGGAAAAGGAGGAAGGGAACTGAACACCGTGTTCCTTTCTCCCTGTATCCTGTCTTTGAACACAGTGTGCCCAGTCATCCCAAGTTCCCAGGGCCATGCAGTCCCTATGATGGACTGTATCCCTTTACACTGTAAGGCAAGATAAATGGTCCCTTGGATTGTTTTAGTCAGTTATTTGCTTACAGGGATGAGAAAAGCAATTACTATACCATGGAGACAAAACCAACATTCCCTCTACTCCTTCCAACACCTGCAGCTTCTCCACCCACCCTTCTTTGCCTTCCATCTCTACTTTGTCCCGTGACCTCATGTCTTCTGAGCACCCTCAGTCAGCACATCCTTGGGTGCACGTGTCTGCTTCTCTCTACGTCTCCCTTTTCCTTTGGAACCTCATTTGTTCGCATGCCACTATACCCCAAGGATTCTTGAATTTTGATCTCTAGCCTGATATGGGATTCTCCTCTGTATGCTGTGAATATCATTGGTTAATAAAGAAACTGGCTTGGCCTGTTAGGGGCAAGATAGGGCAGAGTAGATCTAGGCAGGGAAAACTAAACTGAATGCTGGGAGAAAGGAGGCATTGTCAGCGAGAAGCCATGTGGCCCCACCGGAGACAGATGCCAGAACTTTACCCTGTAAGCCACAGCCTCGTGGCAATACATAGATTAATGCATAGATAGGTTAACTATCTATGAGTTAGCCAGAAATATACTTAAGCTACTGACCAAACAGTATTGCAAATAATATGGTTTCTGTGTGTCTGTGTGATTACTTCGGGGTTGAGCAGCCGGGAACAAGCAAGCAACCTTCCCACTACACCAGCCCACACTTTGCCCTCCCCTAAACCTCAGCTCTAAGACAACGCTACTTCTAGACATCTCCGTCTGATGTGTCACACAGAACCTCACCTCTGCATGCCCTAAACCAAACTTGTCAGGACTGGAGAGCCTGCTCGCGCCTGAGAACATGGAATGCTTTAGCAGAGGATTTGAATTCATTTCCCAGCACCAGTGACAGGCAGCTCGCAACTGTCCCTAACTCCAGCTCCAGGGGGTCCAATGCCCTCTTGTGGCTGCTGCCCCCTCCCGTATACATAATTTTTAAAAAATAAATCTTTTTTAAAAAATTAAACCAACTTGACAATGACTTCCTGTCCTTCACAACCCATGACTTTTCTGTGGTCCCTTCTTTAGGCGATGATGTGGCATTAGATCTGGGGACTAAGCCAGAAACCTAGCAATCTTTTCCAATACCCTCTCCTTTCTTATCCCTATATCCAGTTATTAAGTTACAGCTCTGTCTTCGCCTCTCTAGGCCTGTCTCTACTTCCTTTTTTTAGGCTTCATCTTTGCCACCTACACCTTGACTCTGGTGTTAGACTCCCCCCCCACACACACACACACACTCACACACTCCTCAGGTCCATTCTCCACACTGGGCTAGAACGAGCGACCTATACGACCATCTCACTAACACTCATCCTCACCATCCGTGGGACCAAAGTCCTATCACACCCACACAATGGCATGCACAGGACTAAGCTCCTCTCTGCTTCTCGGGTGTGTGACTCGGGCTTCTAGAGTACACTGGGCTGATGCTCTCCACTCTAGGCTTTGGGGAGTAACTCGGGGAACCTTTTCTGACACTTTCCTAGACACCCACTAAACCTGTGCATTCCCTCTCTTAGCATCTTCAGAATGCAGCAATGGCTACAGTTACTTGCTTCTCACACTATCCTAGAGGTTCCTTCAACACAGGGACTTCTTTTGTTATGATGGTTCTTCAGTGTTCAGCTAATACGGTGAGGAGATGAACGGTGGGGAGATGAATGAATGACAGGGGATGGGACTCGGGGGCTGTAGGCAGCAAAGAGAAGCTGCCCGATAGGTACAGTGTGTCCTAAGATCTGTAGTTCAAGTGGGGATCGCTACCTTCCTTCACTATTCTGATTGAGGGGAATGAAACACCATTAGCAATAAGGGTCAGCATCTGAGGTCACTTATGACTCCCAAGGCTCCTTTCTTACTCATGCCTAAGATAACTATATTCTATAAAGGGTCTGGCAACAACACAAATTAAGCAAGGGCCCACTCATATACTGACCCACATTCTGTCTGTAATACCAGGGTCTTCAGAGACAATCTATAATTTTATTTGCTTCATTGGAAAAAATATAAAAAGTGTTTATTATAGAACACATATCAAATAAGGAAGATAATTATGGTATAGCCGCGCACATCAATAATCCTAGCACTTGGGGCGCTGAGGCAGGAGGCTTGCTGAGAGTTCCAGGCCTGCCTGAGTATACATGTGGGGAGACATTATGAAGAGGCCACCATCTTATAGGAGCTTAGATCTGGGTGGACCATAGGCCAGACTCAGTATTATATAATAGGTTTTGCAATATGATGTAATAAGCACTTTACTTCCAGCACAAGGTGCTTGTGGAGCACACAAATAATTCAGCCTGCAATTATCAAGTAAGGTTTCACTAACATGGCAAGGGAGCAAGAACCCTGAATCCAGAAAGAAAAAGGGGACCTTCAGGTAAAAAATTATGTTCTTCCAAAGACAGTCTAGCCTCTTTATACCATACAGAAAATTCCCATTTCAGTCCATAGCCTGAAAATTTCTCAGGAATCGGTCTCCACCTGAAACTCACTGTGTAGCCCAGGCTAGCCCCAAACTTACAGATCCACCTGCATTTGATTCCTGAGTGATGGGATAAAAGGCAGGGATTAAACTTCAAGCCTTAATGGAAAGCAGAGTGTGGTGGTACACCCCTGTAATCCCAGTATTTGGAGGGTAGAGACAGGAGAATCAAAGAGTTCAAGGCCCATCTACTGGCCAGCCCAGAACACACAGATTCTCAGGAACATTCGTTGGATGCAGTGGATAAATGATCGGAGGCATGAGTAACCGTGTTTATTGGATGGGGGTGCGGCATGGAGCCGTGAAAGTGCACTATATGGGGGCTATGGGCACGGGGAGAATTTGGCAGACGGTTGGAAAGGTTGAGAAAGTACCTGGGACTCCTAGTTCATAAAGGGGTGGCCTTTGATTTCCTGTAATAGGCCAAGGTCAGTCATCTATTTCAGTAGGGAGGGTTGTGATCGAACCTTAGGTTTTAGCATTGAATCTGGGCACTGGAAAACAAGCTGGGGTGTGGGTGGATGTCCCGAGATTACGGACAGAAACAGCTTCATCCAAGCAAGAGGTGAAAACCTTAGCCAGGTGTCTGCCTGGTGCCCATTATCCCAACACCTGGGAGGCTGAGGCAGGAGGGTTGGCCTGAATTAGCCAGCACTGTGTTCTACATGGCAAGCGTCAGGCCAGCCAGGACTACACAAAGAGACCCTGGATTCTAAGACAAGAGGGGAGGAGGGTGAAGGCAGGCAGACAACACTGCCAAGCAGACAGTAGGTGTTTCTGCGCCAAAGCTGCACGGAGCTGGGGACCAACAGGATCCCACTTAAGTTTTTGAGGGAGGTGACAGTGGCTGGATGTGCAATGAGGAACTAACTCTAAGAGCGCACAGAACCGGTTTTAGATTTGGTAGTGTTGGGTCTGAAGTGCCTGGGGAAAAGCTTTCTCTGAATCCCCAGGATGTGCCTCCACGACCCGCTCCTCTTACCCTTCTCTCCTCTTTCCTGTAGTGGTCACCCTAAGTCCGGAAAGATCCCTACAACTCAGCGGGGGGTGGGGGGCACCACGCCAGCAGCACCACATTCTGGAAGACACAGGGTTCAGGCTTGGTGGGTCTGGCTGTGACCACTCCAGGGGGCGGCTCCCTGACAGGAAGACAGGCGGGCAGGCGTGCCGCTGGGCACACACAGGAGCTTCCTGCGCTGCAGCAGGTGCCCAGGCCAGCTGCTCCAACCCTTCAGGCTCAGATCAACAGGATGGGCCAGCCCAAGCGGAAGGAAGCCTGCAGGGAGGGACACTCCTGCAGACTGAAGCAGGGGCACCGGGTGGAGGGAGGCAGGAAGAGCTGCCTGGGTTGCTGAGCTGGCGCTCCTCCAGCGGATTCAGAGCAGGCAGTGACAGGAGGCCATTCAGTCATCTTCCCCCACCCCCACCCAGGGCCTCTCTGGCCCACGGTATTATCATTACTCTTGTTGATGGCTGAATTTAGGTATACCAGAAGGAGCCATGGGATGGTGGTAGAGTTGGCGGTCTCTAAAACAGTTCCCTCCCTTACCCATCCTGGGGTGACAGGGACAGCATGAGCCCTTTCAGTCGTGCGGGCTGAGAAAGATCGCTGTGGGGGCAGTGACTTTTGTCTCGCGACCCGCCTGTCCAAGGGAGAAGATAGAAATCTTTAGCTTGCTTTAAGCCCCGTTATCACTGCCTCCGGCTCCAGCAGCTGCTGTGAACCCGCACAAACGGTCAAGGGGGGCAGGGCAACGGGACGCCAAAGAGGAGCCGAGAGCTCTGGGACCAGGAGGCCACAGCCCCCGCCCCGACTGCTGCGCTGCACGCGGGCGGCTTCCAAACCCGGGAGTGGTGGAGCGGGCAGGCACCCGGGCAGGAATCCCACCTTCAGGCCCTCTTTCCTCGCCCCATCCCACCAAACGGTTTCCTGGCAAGGCGGAGGCAGGGGTCCACCCTGCCAGCTCGCACGGGCACTGTATTTTAAACTGTGACAACACCAAGTTCAAACTCGGTTCTGCCACCGAGAGCTCGGGTCTAGGGCTCCGGGCCAAGCTACCAGCCTCGTGTACGGTCCGGGCTTCCCGCAGTCCCCACACCGGCGCCCCAGGAGGAAGGACGGGAGGGACGCGCAGAGGCGGGCCTTGCTGCCGGTTGTCTGTGCTGCAGATGGGAGGGCGAGCCAGCGCCCGCCGCCGGGGCGTGGGCGGCGAGTGCGAGCAGGTGTCTGCTCCGTGACAGGGCTCCCCGCCACCGCCGCGCACTGGTTCCCCCGTCCTCGCGGCTCAGAGCGACAAAGCCCGGCCAACGCTCAGAGATGCCGCCAGCTCGGTGGTCCACCGGGCTCTTGCCTCCACGCCAGACCCACGAGGACCCCGCTGGCAGAGGAAACCTCCAGGCTCGGCCCCGCGCTCGCGGCCTCCGCCTCCCTCCCCTGCTCGCTCGCTCGGGGTCCCGCCCACTCCCTGGCGGGGCCCGGAGACCGCGGGCGCCAAGGGGGACCGGGCGGAGCGGGCTTTCCCTCCCCTCTCCTCCCCTCCCTACCCCACCCCCCACGTGGGGCCGGCTCTCCGCAAAGCCTGGACGCCGCCCGCCACCGCGCCCGCTCTCGGCTCTGCCCCCACCGGCGGCGCCGCCCCCGGGCACGCATGGGCGGGGACGGGAGGGCTGAGAGACGAGGGGTGGGCGCGGGGCGTCCCGAGTCAGGTGGTCCCCGGAGTTTCCCCGGGGCAGGACCGAGGGAACACGGCGCCTCGGCTTGTGTACACGCTCCACTGACAGAGCTTCTTGCAGCCGGGCAGCCGCTGATCACGCGTGGCCCCGCCAGCCCATTGGCCGAAGCCTCACACACCTTTGCCGTTGATTGGCCGGCGCCAGGCCCCGCCCCCTCCCCCGCCCCGCGGCGCGGGGCAGGCAGAGCGGCTACCTGAATGGGGAGGGGGGCAGACGGCGCGGAGCGCGGCGGCGTCGACGTCTAGTGTCTCCAGCGCGCCCGTCTGTGGCTCCTCAGCCAGCACAGCCAGGCTCAGCGAGAGGCACAGCTCGCACCCTGCGACCGCCCGGGCAGCCCGACCATGCTCAACTTCGGCGCTTCACTCCAGCAGACTTCGGTAAGTCACCTGGGGATGCTGGTCCTTCCCAGCCG
The DNA here is from genome assembly GCF_982192425.1 of Myodes glareolus. NCBI lineage: Eukaryota > Metazoa > Chordata > Mammalia > Rodentia > Cricetidae > Myodes > Myodes glareolus. The sequence goes on along the minus strand of NC_142044.1, from coordinate 4,815,162 downwards.
GGGCGCGAAGCCCGAGTCTTCTCCAGCAGCCACGCCTGACGAGGACCCAGGCTGCAGCAGGGGTCCTGTAGGGATTCCCTTCCTGCAGGCTGGGTCAATCATCGAGGGCGTGTGCAGAGGAGGGGTCTTCCCTAAGGGGAAGCCTGGGACCCGCACCAGGGGACAGCGATCTTGTCCCTGGGTGTCCAGCAGACAAGGGGGAGCGCATCGCGGGGAGACCCGAGGAGGAGAGTGAGCAGGAAAGGGGGGCTGCCTCCCTGGAAGCACAGTTACGCTGGAGGGGGCGCCCTGCACCTGGAGCTGGCGGGAGATGCCCCTGTCTGCACCAGGAGTGCGACCCGCGGTGGCAAGGACTGCTCAGGAGTCCTGCCCGAGAGGCGGGCGCCTGATCGTCGGGGAGGCAGGAGAGGGGGTGCTGCCAGGTGGGGACCACACAGCTGGGGTCGCCCGGGGCTGGGGGAGGTGGATGGCACGCGGGGTCTCTGGGCGCCGGGGGGGGGGACGCGCACCCCCGCTGACGTCGGGAGGGGACTCCCATCCCTGGAGGCAGGTGGCCGCCGGTGGATTACTCTCGGCAGGGAAGGGGGGGCAGGGCCCTGCCTTGGAGCCCGACAGCTGGGCGGGGGAGCAGGGACCGCGAGACGCGGGGGCCGCGTGTCGAGGCGGGGAGCCCGTGCCCGTGGGCGCCCGCACGTCTGGGAGCCTGCAGAGAGGCGGCGTGCGAGGGGTCCGGGGCTGCCGGAAGCAGCAGCGAGGGGGCGCCTGGCGCCTGCGGGAGACGCGGGTGGGTCGAGGTCCCGCGGGCCGAGTGGGCGGAGCGCCCGGGGCTCGGATCGGTCGTTCCCGGGAGGAGGGCGGCGGTCGTGCTTCCGCGGGGACCCGGCTCCTCCTCCCGCAGCTGAGGCGGAGGCCCGGGCATGGGCGGCGAGAGGGTGCACCCGGGGAGCTCCTCGTCCCCGAGTGACCCAGCCCCGGCCTCCGCCAGGGGCGGGAACGAGACCCGGCCCTGCTGTCGGTTCCTAAGGGAACCGCGGCTCGGGGAGGGGGCAGTGGGAAGGGGCGGGCGCCTCCGGAGCCGACACCGCCCAGCCCTCGCGCCGCCCGGTGCGCACTGGCGAGCGGTTGGCGGCGGCGCCCGCGGCCCCTCCCCGGGCGGGCGGGCGAGCGGGGGCGGGGGCCGAGCTCAGGAAGTAGGGGAAAGGTGACGGCGCGGCAATTCCCAGTTCACGTTTCCTGCGCCGGCCGGAGCAGCCGCTGATCACGCTTTGTTCACATGCCTCGGCCCCCTCCTCCTCCTCGCGCCCCCGCCCACCCGGGGCCGCCCAGCCAATCCGGGCACGGGCCGCAGGCCGGCTGGCCAATGGCAGGGGTGGGGCGCGGGGACGTGCGCGCGGCGGGCAGGCTTCCCGGTGACTCACCCGCCAGCCTCATTGAGGTTAGGGCGGCCCCATCCGTTGGTCCCCGCCAGCAAGGATCTCCCCCGCCGGCCTCCCGCGCCCCGCCCCCGCCAGGCTTCCCTTTCCTGCCTCGCACCGGCTCTTTGCCCCCCTCCCAGCTTCCCTTCCCGGCGCACATTCTTCACCCCTGCCTGCCTGCCTTTTTTCCACCCCTTTCTTTGCGTCGGTGCCTCTAGAGGCTTTTTACACTTAGGCTTCGCATGGCAGCTTACATAAAGGCGCGAACGATTATGCAATGACGTTGTTAGTAATAGTCCAAGAACAATGTCTGTTTCCCCCACACCCTCATTAGGAAGATAGAGTTCTGGTTTTTTGTGTTTTTTTTTTTTTAAGATTTAAGACTATCTTTACAATTAAATTTTATTTGTTAGTTTTGCTCTGTCTTTTTGAGTGAGTCTGGCCCTGAACTTGCTATATGGCCCAAGTTGGCCTTGAGCTCTTGTTCTATGTCCCCCCTTCCCCCAGTTTAGAAGACTTCATAATTTTTGCAGCCTCTGCATTGATCAGAGGATTTGGAAGGTTTAAAAAGGAAAATAGAGATAGTAGGTGTTTCTTTTGAAATGCAGCTCAAGGAACTCTTAGTGGAGTTGCACAAACAAACTCTTACCAAGGTGTGTTTTAAATTAGTTTAAATCAACTTGTGCAGTCTGAGGAGTTTGTTTTTGGTTTGTTTGTTTTGCAAATTCTCAGCACATCGATTTTTATGCCTATCTGGTCCCGTTGTGTTGGATAGATCCAGTAAAGTAATAGAGATGGAGAGCTTGAAACTTGCCCAAAATAAACCTGGGTTTTTCCCGCCTTGGATTGTTCTGTGTTTTGTTTTTGAGGTGCCTGGCTAGATCCCCTCCCCTATTTATTTTACTTGACCTTTTGTAATGAAGTTATCAGTTTCAGATAACTGGATGTAAGTATTAACTTGGGAGTAGTTTGCTTTAAGTCAAACTGCACCTTAGGACCAACCAACCCTGGTCTTGGTTCCCTTGCTGCGGTAAGGTGGCATCCTTTAACGTCAAAGCGTGTTTTGAAAACAAAAAGTTTGTACATCCCTGTCACCTGAGTAGCTGGAATGCTGATGAAGTTTAACGTTGGTTTGTACAGGAAGAGAAGATGGAGCTGATGTCTGAAAAGCTGAGAGAGAGCGTGTACCCCTGGAACAAGACGGAGAAGAGTGACTTTGAGGCTGTGGAGGCGCTGGTGTCTATGAGCTGTGACTGGAAGCATGGTTTTAAGAAATTCCTTGAGACCAGGCCTGTCACTCCAGTGTCTGACACCTCAGAGGAGGAGAGCTTGCTGCCAGGGACACCCGACCTTCACACGATCCCAGCGTTTGTGAGTATTCTTAAGTGGGTGTAAATTGCAGCATTTTTTAGTATTCACATAAACGAATTCTATCTCACAGTGTTGCTGGTGTTTCTCTTTGTAGTGTCTGACTCCGCCTTACAGCCCCTCTGACTTTGAACCCTCTCAAGTGTCAACTCTGATGGCACCAGCGCCATCTACTGGCCACTTCAAATCATTCTCCGATGCCCCCAAAGCTCCCATTGCTGCTCCTCCCAAAGAGGAAGAAAAGAGTCCTATGGCGGCCCCTCCCCTCCCTAAGGCTCAAGCAACAAGTGTCATCCGTCACACAGCTGATGCCCAGCTCTGTACCCACCACTCCTGCCCTGTGAAAGCAGCTAGCATCCTCAGCCATCAGGACAGTTCTTTCCGGAGAAGAACCCACCTAAATACCGAGGCTTCACGAAAGAACATACCCTGCGCAGCCGTGCCACCAAACAGATCCAAATGTGAGCCAAACGCACCGGCAGAGGGTGACGAGAAGGCAGGTGCCGCCCCGCCGTGTGACTCTGCTGTGCCGTCCTCAGAGACAGTCATTTGTCGGTCTCAGCCGGCTCCTGCGTCCCCATTGCAGAAGTCTGTCTTGGTCCCTTCACCTACAGTGTCCCCTGCGGGCGTGCCACCTCTGCCTGTCATCTGCCAGATGGTTCCCCTTCCTGCAAACAACTCTCTGGTGACCACAGTTGTCCCCAGCTCTCCAGCCAGCCAGCCACCAGCTGTCTGCCCCCCTGTGTTGTTCATGGGCACCCAGGTGCCCAAGGGCACCGTCATGTTCGTCGTTCCTCAGCCTGTTGTGCAGAGCCCGAAACCTACGGTGGTGAGCCCCAATGGCACCAGACTGTCCCCCATCGCCCCGGCGCCCGGGTTCTCTCCTTCGGCAGCAAGAGTCACTCCGCAGATGGACTCGTCCAGAGTGAGGAGTCACGTCTGTAGCCATCCTGGCTGCGGCAAGACCTACTTTAAAAGTTCCCACCTGAAGGCCCACGTGAGAACACACACAGGTACTGCACACGTGTGTGTTGTCTTAGCGATGAGTACGCACGTGGGGTTAGTCCACAATCACAAGTACAAACTTGTATATTGAAGGGTTTGCTTTGCATATGATAAAGTATCTTTAAAATTGTTAAATTTGTCCCTGGTCTGCGTGGTGCATTTGGGGGGTGGAGCCAAAAGCAGCAGCAGCACACATCTGGGAATGTGTGATCATCTCCGGCTCCCAAGCGCTGGGACTTAAGGCGCCACGCCAAGCACATCTAGCATGTACTCCGGTAATCTGTAAAGTGATTAGCTTTCAGTTTTAAATGATGTCTCCACGTACAGCTCTAGATGTGGTAGGATGTTCAGTCTAGAGGTTCGTCGGGATAGTAACCGTCTGGCTGTCTTTGTTTCAGGGGAGAAGCCTTTCAGCTGCAGCTGGAAAGGGTGTGAGAGGAGGTTTGCTCGCTCTGATGAACTGTCCAGGCACCGGCGGACCCACACGGGCGAGAAGAAATTTGCCTGTCCTATGTGCGATCGTCGGTTCATGAGGAGTGACCATTTGACCAAGCACGCCCGGCGCCACCTATCAGCCAAGAAGCTCCCAAACTGGCAGATGGAAGTGAGCAAGCTAAGTGATGCCGCTCTACCTCCGACCCCCGCTTCTGCACAGTGACAGGCCACAGGATGAAGAATCAGAACTAACTTTGGTCAGTCAGGAGCCAGCGATGGTGTCGAGATGCTTCTGCGAGTCTGTGGTCCTCCAGCAGGGGCCAAAGCAGAAGCCCCCTGGCCTGGGGAGGGCCAGCCTGGGTTAGATGGCCAGTGCTTCGGCCGCAGGCAGGTCACAGAAGGGCAGGTTTCATTTCTTACCACACAGAGATGAGAGAGCTTTTACTCCTTTGAATAGCGATGAAGGTTTCGGATGAGGTCAGCACAGATCTTGAATCATGTCCGCATTGGTACTTAGTTTTTGCAGTTTATACTTGAGGCCAGCTTGGCCATGTGGTTCTTTAAAGCATTGGATTCAAGAATCTGGAGTTAGGAAGTTCCGGTACAGAGGTGGAGCTGGGGAATGAGCTTGTGCTCCACAGAGATGCCGTCTTCTCCTGGAGTTATCGTCCTTCAGTCCCCTCCACGGGTGTGGTTAGTAGTAAGTATATCTAAAAGTGTCATTTCCCCACTGTTGTTGGTATTTAAAGTTGGACAACTGTACATTGTTAAGGGGGAGTCAAAGAGTTGGAACCCTCATTAATTTAATTGCTTGGAAGCACAGCTAAAATATTTTTCTTCGTGCATTTTTTATTTTGAAAGTTTTAACATTTAGGCATTTTACTCTACTTTAGGTTTTAGTTTGCCTGCAGTTTCTCGTGTAGATTTGGAAATTGTATACCAATGTGTTTTCTGTAGACTTAAGTAAGATACGCTGCACTTTGTTTAGGAAAAAAACCCTGAAGATGAAAGTATGTATTGATGAGAAGGGATGTCGAATCTGAGATAACTCCTGAGAAAGATGGCTTTGTGTCATCATAAAGGACACTTACGTCAAAGATACACTGTGTGCTTTTTCAAATTAGAAAATTAACAGCCGTTACAGATGGACCATTTTCCTCTTTATTTATAGTAGAGTTTTTCAGGCTGTGGGAATAGATAGGTAGAAGAACTGTCATTAGAACATTCACTTCCAACCTGAAACGATGTTCACGATGCAGGTGTGCTCTCAGCCACCACAGTGTGTGGGCACCTTCGGAACTCACTGAGACTTTGTCACGCGTGGTTACACTGCAGTTCTGGGGGTCGGACCCAGGGCCTCGCATGTGTTCTGCAAGTGCTCTCCCACCAAGCTGCGTCCCCAGCCTAGAACAGTGAGTTGTGGTGTAAAGTGGATAGATAATTCACTTGGTAGTAAAGGTAAATTGTTGAAAATCTATAGTGAAAAACTCGCTATACCTCCCATTTAAACTGTTTCTGTATCCTGGGTGTAGGTTTCTGACATGCAAACTTGAACCCTTGAAAAAAATTTTCTTAAAAAAATGATGAATCATGAGTTCCAATTTGCACAATATTTTTTGTTGTACTTTATACCTTGTTTACAATAAAGAGTTTCCTTTGGTATAAACAGTGGGTTTGTTGATTTGTTAAACTCCATTCTCTGTCTCATCTCTCAATTGGAACCTGAGGCCAGGTTTCTTTGATGAGATGCTAGGTGAGCCAGCTAGTTAAAGAAATGATTTTGGGGCATTTGGTTGTTTTTGAGATGGCCCTCCAGCCTCTGCCTCCCACGTGCTAGGGTTTAAGGTGTGAGCCACCAGTCAGTTCACGTTTTAGTTTTGTATATTCTTGTACATTTTGATAATTTAAAGTTCAGATGTAGCTCTGACCCTCAGTGAAACCTTGTTAAGTACACTGGAGTTAACTAGATCACAGTGAGTTTATATGCAGTGCAAGCGCTGTGGCCGACGAGAAAGATGCTGACCTAGTCTCCAAGGTAAAGTCACTCAGACCAAGAAGTGCTACCTTAGCCTCAGTGGGCATACTGCTGGGTACTTACACGGCAAGTTGTAAATAGGGTGTGGTATTTATAAGGTCACTATTTTAGTTGACCAAAAAAATCTCACTGTGCTCGTGAGAACATTACAAAGAACAAGTTAACCCCTGGTCTAACATCTGACTCACTTTTTGAGACTGAGTCTCACCGTAACCCAGACTTTCCTCAAACTTGCAGTAGTTCTGCCTCTGGAATGCTAGGATTGGGTATGCATCACTATTCCAAGTCCAGACAACCTGTTTTTGCTCAGACCTCCCCATTGGTTGGTTGGTTTCTGCCTACCCTGTATGAATCTTCCCTAAGAAAGTTACTGTGGTATGCTAATTCCTTCATTATATGTTCGTTCATCTACTTTGTTAGTCCTGTCAGTATGGGTTTGTGGCTATGCACGCTGTTCCCTAAGTTATGGAATTTGTGAGTGATCCCTTGTTAGCTCTGGGCACTAACCATTGTGTTTGAAAGGGTTGGGGAGTCTGTGATGGGGATTCAACCCATCCTCCCCGCCTCCGGGAGTAACAGTTGTGACTGTTTTGAGGGGTGGGAAACAGTCTCACTGTGGCAGCCTGGCCTTGGCCTTGCCATCCCTGTCTCAGCTTTCTAAAGAGGTGGGGTTTTACTTTCTGTTTTGGTTTTTGGAGACAGGCTTGTGGCCAAAGCTGGAGAGATTTCTCTGCCAGCCCCACCCTGCTAACTCAGATCTGTCACCTCACAGCCCCTCCCTGATTTTCTGTCACTAGTCTTTCCCTTTGGAAAAGGAAAACCGGACCGGATCACCTCTGTTTAAAACATTTTAAACACTTGCCGTGCACAAAGGATGAAGTCTGGATACTGACTTCCCTTCTTAACTTTTTTGAGACAGGTATTCCAGGCTGTCCTGGAGTGCCTGACCTTCTGGCCTCCACCCCTATGTGCAGAGACCACAGGCATGCAGGAGGACTTGTTGGAGCCCAAGCTGGCTTTATGCTGTTGCAATGTTGCCTGAGCCTCCCTCCTGCATGGGCCTCCAGGTGTGAGCCACTGCCTGCAACAACACACCCTGAGAAGTCCCAATCATGCAATTCAAATTTTCAGCCCCGCTGGGCCCCCTTCAACTCCAGCACTAGTGAGGGTGGGTGCAAATGCAAGGCCAGTCTGCTTGACCCGAGTGCCAGGCTACGGAGTGCCAGGCTAGCCAGTGCTACAGAGTCAAACCCTGTCTCAAATTATTTTCTAGTAGTCACATCAAAGAAGTAAAAAAAAATGAGAACTAATTTAACATTAACCCTGAATATCTAAAATATTTCTTCACTGAGCCCATATAATTTCTACCAATCTATAGTCCGTTTTTTCTGGAACTAAGCTTAGAAATGCATTCTTCCATGCTTCCAGCACATTCTACCTGGGGCCAGCCACATTGCAGGTGCTTGGTAGTCAACAGGCTTGGGGCCCTGCGAAGGTCCCCAATACCCAGCACCACTAGGCTTCTACCAGTCCCCCCCACTCCTTGCCCTGTGTCCAAGCACTGAGCCTTACATCCTACTTCATGTGGGCAATGTTTTCCTGCCCTTTTCCCTTGACATTTCTGCTCTCACCATAATCATTGCCCTTTACTGAAATTGCCTAATGTCTCTGTTTTTTCCTTGACTGCAAAACTCCATAAGGACTAGGAGCCTCTGTGTCTTGCCCAAGCATCTAGCACAGCCTCTTGCACAAAGCAGGGGCTCAATTTGCTAAACTGAAAATTGAATCAAGGCAGCCTTTGCAACTGCAGGAAGAGTTACATGACATGCAGGAAACGGACAACAGCCCTGAAATGCTGCCAGCTGCCCCTGCCATTCTGTGCCAGTGCGGGAAGGGCCACTTAGCTCACATTCCAAACCTAAAGACAGCCAACAGCATTCAGGGGTAGACTACCTTTCCAGCACATGCCCAGCGTCACAAGACAAAAACAGCTGTGGCACGTAGATTCTTCCCATTGCGGGTTTTGGTTTTGTTTTAAACAGGACAGGGATAAAATCTAACAGATGAAGACACACAGGACCTGCATGGGCCCTTCAGGAGAGTCAGATTCCTTGCCTGGAGCGGCTGAGAAAAGTCACCTTAGTAAACCGAGACTGCTTGTTCATTTCCCAGCCGCCTAGACCTGAATAATCACAGAAACTATATTAATTACAACACTGCTTGGCCAATAGCTTAAGTGTATTCCTAGTTTAGCTGTTACATCTTAAATTAACCCTTTTCTATTATTCTGTGTATTACCACGAGGCTGTGGCTACCAGTACAAGTTCCGGCATCTTCTTCCTCCTGCAGGTCTATGGCATCTCCTTGACTCCACCTGCTTTCTCTCTCTATCTCTTCTAGTCTGGCTCTATTCTGCCCTGCCATAGGCCAAAGCAGCTTTATTCATTAACCAATAAGAGCAACACATTCACAAAAGGTCATCCCACATTACACCTCAGTATTCCTGCTAATGGTTCTTACTGCACTCGGTACGGGCAAAGCAACGAGGTCTTTCATCAGGAGCCCTTGGGTACGCGCTGCACCTTAGCGAAGGAGCATGGTCTTTGCGAAGATGAGAAGTCTTCCTTCTCCAGCTGTACTGCTGATGTCTGAGTCCCTAAATCCAGTTCTGGGGTGAAGGCCAGGCCGAAACATGATGTTGAGTTGACTCACTAGAGCCAGGACCTCTCTCTACCCAGGCAGCAGTGCTCCAAAGGAAGTGTCAGTAAGAACATCGACCAATTTGAAAGACCTGGTGTCCTAGGATGCTCTGGAGAAATATAGCTAATCAAACAGAAGAGAACATTTTACACATGGAGAGAGAGAGAGAGAGAGAGAGAGAGAGAGAGAGAGAGAGAGAGAGTCCAGAGACATTTGTTACAAGAAATAGTTTATAAGAACTGACAAATTTGCCAGGCAGTGGTGGTGCACGCCTTTAATCCCAGCACTCAGGAGGCAGAGAGGGTCTTATGTGGCCCAGGCTGGCCTTGAACTCCCAATGTAGCTGAGGATGATCATGAACTTCTGATCCTTACACCTTAGAGGCTGGTGTTGCAGATGTGCGCCGCCATGCATGGTGTTGTGCACTGTGTGAATCCCAAGTGAGCCCCCTACCAACTGAGCTGCAACCCAGGCTCTTGTTTTACTTGGTGATAAGGTTTCACTTTTAGCTCAGGTTAGCCAGGGCCTCCCAATCCTCCCAAGTGCCAGGATTTAGAAGTGTGTGCACTCCCAGCTTTAATTCAGGTGCAAGAGGCAGAATGCTCTCCCAGCAGCCAGACTTCGCCCAGACTCAGCCTTTTGTTCTATTCGGGTCTTCTACTGAGCCAGTGAGACCCCACCCATCTTAAAGACAATAAGTCGGCTTTACTCAGTTTATCCAGGCATGCCCTCAGTGACCCATCCAGGACGTATGACCATAGATGGGCATTCTCCGGTCCAACCAATTGATACACAGAATTAACCACTGCCATCTGTGGATGGCAGTACTGGTTACACGGATAAGAAGCTCACTGCTGGAAAATGTGCTTGCTTATTCCGAGTCTTGGTATCCACCTTTAATAATGGAACTAGACATGACGTACCTGCCTATTCCATTCCTAGAGCCAACAGCAAACTCAGATGAGGTGATGTACGCAAGAGCCCTTGAAAGTGCAGTCCATTGCAGGTTTGTCGGTGCTATTCCAGGGTCGGTGTCTGGAAACACACAGTGGCGGTGAATGCATTAGGATCTCCACCAAGGGTGGTCGTTCATTCTGTGAAAAAGATCCACCTGGAATTAGACGCTTATAGAATTTTGATACTCAGTGTCCCCACAGTTCTACCTTATACCTAATTATTTGGGTGACCCATTTACAGTAAACTTATTGTAATCAGGCCAGTCTAATGAAAGCCATAGACATTTGCTGAGCTGAGCAAAAGTCTGGTCATTCGTCATTTGATTAGAAAGCACAAGTTTGGACAGTCACCCCAGACACAAGCCAGTTCATAAACCAAGTTCATCAGTTTACCCAGTCCCCTTTGCCCTGCTCAGAGTGACCTCAAGCGTCAGTAAATTCTGCTAGTAAGCTTGGCTAACACATGACACAGTCCTCGAAAGAGCTACAAATGGCAGAAAACTGTGCCCTGAAGTCTACGTCACAACCCCATGGGGATGTGGGTCAGCCGGGGACAAAGAACTATGAAGACACATCTGACAGGGTCTACTCCAATATTGTGGCTTCAAGTGACAGAACCCCAGAGAATCATAACTCTCTCATCTTCGGTTTATTGTGCGGAAGGAATACTTGAGACGGGGCTGTTGGTTCTAAGCCCTCTTTATTGAATGGCGCCCTGCTCTTTACCAGGAGTTAGAACTTCACTGTTCTGCTGCTGAGTGCCAACAGGCCAGTGTGACCCTGACTGGCCAGCTGCCTGTGGGACACTGAAACGGGAAGGGACTTTAAGTACATAAAGGTGATACTTCGCCTCGCTTTGATTTTCTTGAGTGAATTTACTTTCCGATTTTAAGTTTAGCCACTGTGAGCAGAGGCAAAGCCTACATTTGGAAAAAACAGTATGGGATTCTGCAAAGAAACGGAAGCGAAGGAAGACAGGGCTCAGTTCAGGGACACGGGTCTGTCGTTCTAGAAGCTGGAGAGGGAGGCAGAAAGGTCACATCGAGACCCTGTCTCAGAAACAGAGTGAGACAGTCAAACAAAACCAGAAATAATGTGAAACGAAGGAGCCTTGACCTTGTGGGAGGCTTTGAGAGAAGTGGTTCTTATTTATCTGATTAGATTATCAGAGCCTTGAATATCAGTTTCCAAAAGACAACTCTTGTTTTTTGTTTTTTGTTTTTTGTTTTCCCCTAGACAGGGTTTCTCTGTAGCTTTGGAGCCTGTCCTGGAACTTGCTCTATAGATCAGGCTGGCCTCGAACTCACAGAGATCCACCCACCTCTGCCTCCCGAGTGCTGGGATTAAAAGCGTGCACCATCACCACCCAGCTCCCAAAAGGCAACTCTTAACTTTCACAACCCCATTAAAAGATAACTATGTGCACATCCACACGTCGGGTTTATTGCCAGTAGACAAAGAAAACCAGGGCAAGCTTGGGACACGATCCTTCTGGGTTCATTGCCCTGCATGTTGATCTCTCTGCTGACCATAGTCACAAACCTACATTTCACCTGGCCTGTTTTCCAAGATGTAGTTAGACTAAGGAGCTATGGGAAGGGGTGAGAACATCGCTGAGGGGACACAATGCTCTGGCTTTCATCCCTGGTGTAGAGGAGGTGGAAAGGGAAGAGGAGAAAGAAGAGGAGGGCGAGAGAAAGAAAGAAAAGGAGGCGAGGAAAGGAGGACTGGGGAGGGGGATGGATAAACTTGAAGAGGGCCACCTTCATATGCTGGAGGCTATTCCACTGCTGCAGCTCAGATCAATTAGCAAGACAGAAAAGGCTCCCAGAGTTAAGGACAACAATCTGGTATCAATAGAACAATTGTCAAGTCCCAGACATTCTCAGTATGGGGATGGAGCATCCAGCGGCTGGCTTCCCACACAGCAGTGCCTTTACAGCAGATACTCAAGTCATGAGCATTATTTGTGACTGCGGTGGTTGATCTTGTCACCTTGATGGGATCTGGGGTCACCTGGGAGGCAAACTTGTAGCCATGTTTGCAAAGATGTTTCTAGAAAACATTAGCTGAGGCAGGAAGATCTACCCTGACTGGGCAGCACCATCCTATGGACTGGGGATCCCCGATTGAATAAAGGAAAGAAGAAATAGAACACCAGCATCTATCATGGCTTCTAGACTGTGAACGTGGTGTGGCTGCACCACTCTCCAGCTGCGACTGTGGTATGGCTGTACCACGCTCCGGCTGTGGACGTGATGCAGCTGCACCACTCTCCAGCTGTGGCTGCGGTGTGGCTGCACCACGCTCCAGCTGTGGACGCGGTGTGGCTGCACCACGCTCCAGCTGTGGACGCGGTGTGGCTGCACCACGCTCCAGCTGTGGACGCGGTGTGGCTGCACCACGCTCCAGCTGTGGACGCGGTGTGGCTGCACCACGCTCCAGCTGTGGACGCGGTGTGGCTGCACTACGCTCCAGCTGCTCCTCACCAAGCCTTCCCCGCCATGATGGACGTCATCCCCTCAAACTGTGAGCCCAAGTCAACCTGTCTTTCCTTAAGCTGCCCTTGTCAAGCATTTTGTTACAGCGATGATAAGGGCGCTGATACTATCGCCTTCCTTCCCCACTTTAAGCTTGTCCTCCAGAAGATGAATTTATTGCGATTTGTGCGTGACTGAGATTCATAATCTGTCCTTTGAGTCCAACCACATTGCTCGAATCATAACCCCCTTTGGGTAATGTATGTTTGGACTTATTCATTTCGGTTTTTCTAATTCCTAAATGTTCATTATTAATGTATAAGTACATGTGTGTACATAAAGCCTAATGCCTTAGAAGAGTGTGGGTGTTTGTGGGCCACAACACACATGTCAAGGTCAGAGGGCAACTTCGCAGTATTGCTTCACTCTTACCTGGAACTCAGTTTATCAGGCTTGTGTGGCAAGTGTTTTTATCCTCTGGGCCATCTTTGCCGGCCTTCACCTTGGTTTTTCCAGAGGACTGTGTGTCTTCTCAACTTTAAATTTGACTCAGTAGGAATATTCAGTGAGTTCTGTGGAATATTTAACTATGTAAAGATGTGTTACTTCTGATTAAGCTGTGGAATATTATTCAGCCATGTAAAGATGTGTTACATTTGTTTCGGCTGCACTTGGTAACTATGTAAAGGTGTGTTATGTTTGTTTCGGCTGCATTTGTTAACCATGTAACGGTGTGTTACATTTGTTTGTGCTACATCTGTTTAATTATGTAAAGGTGTGTTGCTATTTCACCTTGCCTGCCTAAGGCACCTGATTGATCTAATTAAAAAGTGAACAGCCAATAGCTGGGCAAGAGAAGGATAGGCAGGGATGGTAGGCAAAAGAAATAAATAGGAGAAGAAGAAATCTAGGCTCGGAAGCAAAGGAGAAAAGCGGGGAGACGCCGGGGGACAGAAGCCAGGTTCCTGACAGCCAGCCAGGCATAGAGACAGCAGGAAAGTGAGATACCCGGAAGGAAATGTAAAAAGCCCTGGTGCAAAACATAAATAACGAGAAACAGATACAATAAGAGCTAAGATAAGGCTGAGCATTCATAACTAATAAGTCTCCGTGTCATGATTTGGGAGCTGGTTGGTGGCCCAAAGGAAAAAGCCTGCTACAAGTGAAGGCTCTGGTCAGCCTTGGAGGCTGGAGGTGCAGCCTGGCTGGGATGTTTTCTGACTCTGCCTCACATCCATCCTTGGTCACTGTGGTTCTGATTGATCTTCGTGGAGGTGGTAAGGTTGAGTTCCAGGAGCATTTGCAGCTGCTGTTCTGACTCAAGGCAGCCTTGCACTGACCTCTTGTGGCCGGACAGAGTCATGGTTCCAGATTGGCGACAGGTTGGGATGCCTCTTTTCAAGGTCTCTCGACGCTAGGCCTCCAGAGCTCTTGCCACCATCCCGACAGACAATGTCCTGGCTGGTCAGCCTTAGCTTTAGACCGAAACTAGCAAGGAATCTCTGAGAACTAAACCTTTATCATTTAAAGGCACCGAGATTTGTGAAATCGTTTGTTAATGCACCACAACCCAGCTCTGTATGATGTACACTGACTGAAATCGTTTGCCCAGGTGTCTGCTTTGCTGTCAATGAGCTCAGTCCCTCCTCCAGAGGAATAGGATTCATCAGTGGGCTGGGGATTCAGGTGGGTGATTATAGGACTTGGGAGCAGAAGTTCAAGGCCATCTTCAGCTGCACACCAAGTTTGTGGCCAGCCTTGCCTACCTGAGACACAGCCTCAAAAAACAAGTCACAGCCCCCCCCCAAAAAAAGCAGCCAAACAACAAAAACCCATTAAACACTTCTCTTGCAACCACACACCCAATGTCTGCATAATCAAGAGGAACCAAGATCTCATTGGCTCCTTAGCAGAGAAGCTTCCTGCAAGCCGTGGTGCCCACCTAGTCTACCCAGAAAAAAGAGGTGAATAGCCTCCCCTTCCTACTCACACACTGCCAGAGCTGGACACACAAGGAAAGTTGTAGGCCAGTGTTTGAACAGGTGCAGGGTCGTGACCGGTTTAAGCCAGAGGAACTTCTGGGATGGATGCCTGCATTCCGGAACCCCTAAAAATTCCACTCACCAAAACATCTAATGCGTAGAGAGGGAGACCTTGGCAGGTGCGTAAGACAGCGAGGAAGGATGAGTCCGCAGCTCCTGGAATGTGGTACCCCACCATTCTGATAAAAAAAACCCAGCCCAGCACTCAGGAGCCTTAGGTGGAGGCAGAAGAATTGATAGTTCCAGGTCGGTGTGTGGAGTCCACAGTTCTCGGCTAGCCTGGGCCACACAACGAGAGCAACGTGGTTGGTTTTGATGATGAAGATTTTATAAATGCTAAGTGGGTAAAATAGTGATCTTTCCCCCATATATATACTTTGCGTGGGTGTGTGTTTATGTGTGTGCAGGTGTTTGCAATTGAGCGTGTGTGCCTCTTTGTGTGTGTGTGTGTGTGTGTGTGTGTGTGTGTGTGTGTGTGTGAAGGCCAGAGGCCAAGCTTGGATGTCACTATCTGCTTTGTTTTTTGAGACCAGATCTCTCACCAGCCCCAGGCTCAACAATTAGGTTAGACCAGGTGGCCAGTGAGCCTCAGGAGTCTCTGCATCCCCAGGCCTGGGATTACAAGCGCATGCTGCCATGTGTGGCTTCTTTGTAACTTAAGAGTTGCGTTTATTTATCTATTACCTATTTATGGGGTACATGCATGCCATGGTGCTTGTGTGGGGGTCAGAGGACAACTTGTGGGAGCCGATTCTCTCCTTCCACCATGTGGTCTCCAGGGTTCAAACTTAGGTCTTTAGTCTTGGTGGCAAGGACCTTTACCCCCTGAGCCATCTCGCTGGCCCCACACCTGATTTGCTGTGGCCTCTGAATAAAAAAGAAAAGAGAAAGGAAAGTAAAGGACATGGCTGCTCCCAGGTATGGTAGAGGAGAAAGTTTATTATAGCTATGTGGGACAGCATGGCCAGAAGCAGGGACATTTGGGAGAGTCCAGAGTGGACAGGACCAGACTGAGCTCGGCCATGTGTGGAGGTGGGGAGGGGAAGGGACAAGGGAGAGAGGGAAACCAGGTGCAGCAACCAGGAGGCCCGAAGGGAGTGGACAAAATAACCAGGTAACCAAAATTGTTGGATTACATAGGGAAGGGCTGCTGCGGGGAGGGCAGAGTTTAGGGTAGGGTGCAGAGTATGTTAGCCAGGAGGACCCCAGGGGAGGACCCCAGGACCCCATCTCAGGTAGGAACTGAGGGGTGCCGGGAGAACCTGGAGGTGAGATATGTTTGATAAGTTAAATAGGCGCAGCCATTTGTCTGGGTTTGTAACCTACCCTGGCGCCTCTAGGGCTCGAGCCCAGGCCTTTAGGCCTGCAAAGCAAACACTCTACCGACTGCGACTGCGCTATGCCTTAGCCTCTCCCATACACATTGTGTGTACCGTGGTCACGCGCACAAGCTCTGGACTCCGGGTTTCAAATCTGCCTTCGGCGCGGAGGATGAGGAGGAATGGCCCAGTCATCTAAGGCTTCAGTAACTCCTGGCACACGGCGAGAGCCACGGAAGTGTGGAGGATACCGTGGGCTGCATTTCCTCAGCCACGCCTTCTGCCTGGGTATCGCTCGGACTTACCTCTCCGAGATCTCTGCCTTTAGAGATAAATGGTGGAAATTCATGGCGACGTCGCAGGCAGTGTTTGGAGTGACCAGAGTCCCTGCCCACTGATGCTGGAGCTCTTCCAGGCCTTCTGGCGCCAGGGAAGAGGTGGTGAGCGTTTCGTCGTTGATGTTGTTATTTGGTTGGTTTTTCCTGCCGTCTTCAGCAGCGGTGTAACAAACGCTTTTTAGAGACATCGCTGTGGCCTCACCCAAACCACCCTGCATGGCTTAGCCAGTGTGCAGGCATCCTGGGTGGTCTTTGCAGTTGTATGTGTGCTGGCCAGTTGCCACTGGGGGAGAAAGCTGGAGGGAAACTTGGCCCTGGCCCCAATGACTCCCCTAACCTGGTTTTGCTGAGTTAGCCCTGAATGTGTCCAGTGGCTACATTTGGGATTAGGGGTTGCAGGCAAGAATGGCTTTGTGTCTGGTCTCCACACTAAACCCCAGAGAAAGGGGAGGGAAAACTCTCTACTGCTCTGAAGATTGAAAGCAGGCAGACAACTGCGCCCCTGAGTTCAGCCCAGGCTTCTTTCTCTTCCCTCTCTTTCCTCATCCTGGAGAAAATGCCATGTTGTTTTGGTTTTGTTTGTTTTCCAGATACGAAGAGGACACTACACTAATATTTACTTAGACAAATTCATTTAAGGGATGGCTGGGGGCACTATTGCGTTTGAATTATCCTGCGATACGGGGTGCTTGATAAATGTCAGCTACGAGTAGATGTGGTGGTGCCCAGGAAAAAACAGTTTACTGTGACTCATATTCCAGGGCAAAACTCACACCCAAAGAGGAAGCGACCATACTTAGGGCATCGTTGGAGGGTGTTCATTGGCTTCAGAAGGGGAGCATCAGTCAGAAGTCAGGACAGAGGCATTGTGTCTTGTTTTGCCTGTTTGTTTTGGGACAGGGTCTCACTCAGGCGGGCCTTGAACTTCCTATCTGCCTGCCATGGCCTCCCGAGCGCTGTGATTATGAACAGGCACCACCATGCGCAGCTCAGAGGTGCAGTTTTTTAAACAAGGCCACAAATATAAGAGCCTACCATGCAAGGTCTGCCAAGGAAGAAACTCCATTTCTGTGAATCAGACATTGCCAGGGTTTAGTTTGAGCGGGAGTAAATACTCAGCCTTGCTGGGTTCAAGTCTAAAGTCATCATGTAGTGGACAGGCCCATGTCGACAGTTCAACTCTTTTTTTTTAATATTTATTTATTTATTATGTGTACAATATTCTTTCTGCGTGTATGCCTGAAGGCCAGAGGAGGGCACCAGACCTCATTCCAGATGGTTGTGAGCCACCATGTGGTTGCTGGGAATTGAACTCAGGACCTTTGGAAGAGCAGGCAATGCTCTTAACCGCTGAGCCATCTCTCCAGCCCCCGACGGTTCAACTCTTTAGTTTCACTCTGCATACCTATAAGATAGGAACAATACTTATAAGATACTGTGAGGATTAAATGAAATATTACACAGCTGGGGTGCAGTTCAATCAAAGCATTGTTTACTCACTGTCTTAGTTAGGGTTTCTGTAACTGTGAAGAGACACCATGACCACAGCAACTCGTACAAAGGAAAACATTTAATTGAGGTGCTGCTCACAGCTTTGGAAGTTTAGTCTATTATCATCATGGTGGGGCATGGTGCTGGAGAAGGACTGAGAGTGGAGAAGGAGCTATATCTTGACCCCGCAGGCAACAGGAAGTGATCTGAGACACTGGGCCTGGCTTGAGCATATATGAGACCTCAAAGCCCAACCCTACAGTGACATGCTTCCTCAAAAAAGGTCATACCTACTCCAACAAAGCTACACCTCCTAATAGTGCTACTCCCTATGAGCTTATGGGGGTCAATAGCATTCAAACTACCACATTCTGCTTCCTGTCCCCAAAGGCTTGTAGCCATACCATAATGCAAAATGCATTTAGTCCAACTTCAAAAATCCCCATAGTCTATCACAGTTTCAACAATTAGAGTTATATCAAAGTCCAAAGTTTAAAGTCTTTTCTGAGATTCATGAAATCTCTTAACTGTAATCCCTATGGAATCAAAATAAGAAAACAGGTCACATACTTCCAACATATAAGGGCACAGGATCTACATCACCATTCCAAAACATAGGGAAGGGAGCATAGCGAGGAAATACGGGGCCAACAAGACTGAAAACCAGCTGGGCAAACTCCAAACTCTGCATCTTCATGTCTAATGTCAAAATGCTCTTCAGACTCCAACTCCTTTCAGCTTTGTTAACTACAACACACTTCTTTTTCTTGGGCTGGTTCCAGCCCTTGTGAGCAGTTTTCCTCGGCAGGGATCCCTGGCTCTGGCATCTCCAACATCTTGGGGTCTCACAGGCAATCTAGGATTCAACTTCACAGCTTGACACAGGGCCTCTCTAGGAGCAGGAGCTCTAGAATTACAGATGTGCACTGCATCTGGCTCTACGTGAGCTTAGAAGATCTGAATCAGGGCCTCACGACTGAAGAACTTCATCCACTGGGCCATCTCCCCAGCCCAAATCATTCACTTCTGAGGAAGGGAGTTTAGGTTCAACTCCCCTCCTCCATGCCGGGAGTTGAACCTAAAGTTTTGTGTTTACTGAACAAACATCCCACCGGTCAATCTGGCAGGTGTGTTTCTTCACTTGAGCTTCTAAAGCTACACAGAGAACCCTGTCTCCAAAAACAAAACAAAACAAAAAAAGAAAGTGTGCTGGCTAGTTTTAACGTCAACCTGAAACAGGGTAGACTCAGCCTTGATGAGGGAGACTCAAATGAAGAAACACACCCGCCAGATTGACCGGTGGGCAAGCCCAGATGACTGATGTGGGTAGAGACATGCTGTGGAGGGCAGTGCCACCTCAGTGTGAATGGTTCTGGGTACTAAGGAAAGCAGGCCCAGCAAACCCGGAGGAGAAAGCCAATAAGCAGCCCTCTCCTGTGGCCTCTGCAACAGCTCCTGCCTCCAGGTTCAAGCCTGAGTTCTTGCTCTGTCTTCCCTTGATGATGGACTGCAAACTACAAGAGGGAATAAGCCCTTTCCTTCCCCAAGTTGCTTCTGGTCACGGTGTTTACCACGGTAAGAGAAATCCTAACCAAGGCTAAGTCTGAGCTGTATTCATTGAATGAATGAATGAATGAACAGCTTGGACTCACACAAGAAACAGAAACGGAAAGCACAGGCTAGGAGTGCGATCCCAGAACCTGGGAGGCGGAGGCAGGAATACTCACTCGGGAGTTCAAGGTTATTTTCGGTTTACAGATCAAGTTTCAAGCCAGCCTGAGCTGCGTGAAACTCGGTCTCAAAATAAAACAAAATTTATGTATAAATTAAATATACTTTACAAACAAGCTAAAAATGAGAAGCATAAACAAATATCTTAAACTAATTTTTAAAAGATGCTTGTTCTTGTTCTGCTACTTCCTTTCTAATTTGAATACAGAGGCATGGGAATGGGATGTTTGTGATCCAGCAGGTACATTGGACATGAGTGTATTAGTTTTCTCGGCTGCTGTTGCAAATCACCCCAGGCCTGATGGCTTTTCTCACTGTTCCAAAAGGTCAGAAGTCTGAGCTCGAGGCGCCAGCAGGATTGGTTCCCCAGAGTCTCTGCGGGAGAATCCTTTGCAGAGCTGACTCCTGTAGCTGGCAGCCATCATGGCATTTCCTGGCTCGCAGACACATCAATCTCCTCTGTCGTCACCTTTTCTGTTTCTCCCGCTGCCCACTGACGCTGGGCACACACTCTACAGTGAGCACACTCTCTACAGTGAGCCGCCCACCCCCTCTAGCTATTCAGCCTGGGGTGTCCCTGAACTCCCCATCCTCCTGCCTCTACTTACCAAGTACTGGCATTCTATTGCTATGCCTAACTTTGTTTGTTTGTCTGGTTTGGTTTCTTATTCTCGGCTAGTTTATTTTTGGCTAGTATGTATTCCTTGCACGGATTAGCGAGTTCCCCGTGGTATTTCAGTGCACACAACATGCGCTAATCAAGTTGTAACCGCCCTTAGCCTCCTCTTCCCTCTTATTTTTAAGTGAATACAACTTCATGACTTTATGCTCTTCATAGCAAAAACATCTTAGAACTGGGTCTCTGGCCTTTTTTAATCCCCTCCCAGTTCAAAATGCTTAACCCCTCTCTTTTCTGTTTCATAGACTTTTTAAAATATCACTGGGCGTGGTGGTGCACACCTTTAATCCCAGCACTCGGGAGGCAGAGGCAGACGGGGCTTTGTCAGCCTGGTCTACAGAGCCAGTGCCAGGACAGGTCCCAAAGCTTCACAGAAAAACCTTGTCTCAAAAAACAGCAACAACAATTTAAATATGTTTTTAATTGAAATAGACATCACTTTTCCCCTCTTCTGCAATGTTCCCTGAGCCAGAGACACAGAAGATCCATTGGGGCTGGGCTCTCCATGATCTGTTGGTCTCTGCACTGTGCTTGGTTGTGATTTTCTCTGTTGATTCCTATTTACTGTAGAGAGAAGTTTCTTGGATGAGGGGTGGTAGCTACACTTATCCAGGCAAGGTGGCACGTGTTCATTCTCTCTCTCTCTCTCTCTCTCTCTCTCTCTCTCTCTCTCTCTCTCTTTCTCTCTCTCTCTCTTTCGGTCTCACCATAGAACTCTTGACCTACCTGGAATTTGCTGTGCCAACAGAACTAGCTTTGAACTCACAGAGCTCCGCCTGCCTCTGCTCCCTAAGTACTGGGATTAAAGGCGTGGCCACCAAGCCCAGCAGGCACAAGGATCCTTTTGACTGCAGCTGGGTTTAACACACTCAAGCCGGCGCACAAGCCTCTTTGTACTTTAGCCTGTTTCCATATCAGGAGCCCTATTCCTGAGCGGGCCTTCTGCCCTTACTTTGAGGTCTGCAAGTAAATACTCAGGATGACCACAGTCTTTGTTCTAGGAACAAGTTTATTATGCCAATAGTCAAATCTCCAATTGTTCCTATAGCAGATATGAGCAAACATCAAAACTATAACAATCATTTAAATCTCCAAGTATTCCTATGGCAGATATAAGCAAACATCAAACCTATAACAATCCTAGTCAATCAATCACATCACACATTCAATCACATCACACATTCAGCAAGGGTTCCTATGCCCTAGGCAAGGTCTTCTACCCTATCTTACTGAGGCATTGGTGTGTACGACCTGATAATGGTCCGTGGCTCTCGATGTAGACCTCTGGATCAGCAAGTCTTGATCCGCAGGCAAGAGCGAGTTCTCTGGCTCTTGGAAGATCTCAGCTGTCAAGTTGCTCGTTCGTTGGATTCTCTATGACTGCTTCTGACAGCGTGTCTAGCCATTCATTTTGAGAATGTCTTCTGGCCGTGAGCCTCAAGTTTTTATACTGTTTCTGGCTGCCTTACCTCCTTACTTCTAGATTAGCACGCATGTATCTGCTTATCATATAGTTACGTCACACTTGTTCATTCGACTCAAACTCTTATCACCACTGCACACATTGCTTCATACTTTTTAGTTTCATTTTGTGAGTCACTTAATATTGCCTCTTAATATTCCTGGATTTGTTTGTCCTTACAGACTCATAACATTCCAGCAGTCGGGCTTAGTCTACTGAGCATAGCTATTCCACTTCCTGCTATAAGCAAGCTATCCTGGCCACGCACAGAACCTGGCTCTTCTTGTATTGTTTTTTCCTGTGGGCTCGGTGTTCACCGCGTTTCTAAAGTCTGGTGGATTTTAGGAATGACCACCATGCTTGCAGGAACACTATCAGCACAGAACGAGCACCTCTCTTTAAAAACAAAACAAAACAACAAAAAAAAAACAACCTTTCAAATTTCAGTGCTGGGGTTCAAACCCAGGGCTCCTTGTGTTTGTGCTCCCTTATCAGTGTGATCAAAGACCTAAGAGAGACAACTTAAAGGAAAGAGTTTTTTATTTATTTATAAATATGTATATATTTATACTTGTATGTGACAAGTGTGTGGGTGGGCAATGCCACAGTGTGCATTTTCAGGACTGTTTCCTCACAATGTTTACATGGGCTCTGAAGATCTGATGTAGGTCATCAGGTATAAACAGCAGGCGCTTGGCCTGTGGGCCGTCTTGGTCATCAGGTATAATCAACATGCACTTGACCCACTGGGCCATCTTGCTCCCACAGGATTTATTCTTGGCTAGTGGTTTCAGAGGATTTGGCTCATCTTGGCAGAGAAGATCGTGGGCCTGATCCTTCAGCATTAAAACGTGTAGCAAAGGCAAATTCTGGCTTTCAGCCTCCTCTGTCCTCTTTGGTTTTGTTCAGTTGCAAGGAATCTGACAACCTCTGGCCTCTGCAGGCACTGCATGACATATGCACATGCAGACAGAACACTCACCTACATGAAATGAAAATAAATGAGAATTTTAAAAACTCAAAAATTGGATTAGAGGACCAGGGAGCTAGCTCAGTGGTAAAGCATTTGCCTACCATGAGTAAGGCTTTGGGTGCAAGTTCCACCCCTGCAATCAATCAAACTGATTAGTATCTTCTTCTGTACCTGGATTTTTTCTGGATCAAGGAGCTCTCTTCAATTCCACAAGCATGATACTAACCCATTCTTGAATTCTTGCATAGTATGTAATGTGTCTATGTAAGTGTGCATGTACGTGTGTGTGTGTGTGCATGTACATGTGTGTGTGCGTGCTTGTACGTATATTCTATTCCTATCAGTCGCCACTCACGGCATTTCCATTTTTCTCTTTTTTCTCTTTTTCTTCCCCCTTGCTTTTCTTTTCCCTAGGAGGTGTCCTACAGGAGAACTCCTCTATCACACGTCCCGAGGCGTCAGCGCTCTCACACGGAGTGGATGGGTTCCCAGGATGACATGGTGGCACAAGCCTCTCACATAAGCACTTGGTAGGTGGAGGCAGTTACATCAGGAATTCAAGAGTAGCCTCAGCTATGAGACCCTGTCTCAGGAAAAAAAAATCCCCCATCCCCACCCCTGCAAGAATAAAGCTCGTGAAGTGAGATGAGCCATCTACAAAGCACCACATGTGATCCCATTTATACAGTGTTCAGTATAAGGGGACACGAGAGGACTGCAGTTGGCAGGCGGGGTAAAGGGGTTCTCAGTGAGAGAGCTTGTAGGGAATCTGCCCTGCATCTTCCAGCTGCTCCTGGCTCTGACGTTGGCATTTCTGTTCAATGCCTGCTTAAGAGGTAGAGGGAGGTATGGGATCCTTCGCACTAATCAGTCCTGCAAAGGGGCAGAAACCCAGGCCTTCCCCAAGGCTGGCCAAAAGAGGTTCAATTTTGGATGAGGAAAGTCCTCGGACAGCTCTGGGGGCAGGAGGGGCAAGGGGGGCTGCTTCCCTGGAGGTTTTTAAATATACCCAGGTCTGTTAGGAAGAGTTTGCCCATCTGGAAGATCCTGGGACGGTTCTTAGTGGGTTAGACCTCTGGGTTATTTTTAAAGCCTGGATCAGGGTGCAGACATTGGCCTTACATTCAAAATAGTAAAGGAAGGTGGTGCTCTGTGCAGCAGGAAATGGTGTGTGAAGATGCCCCTGGGTCATGCTGACAGGGAACACAGCCAGTCTGGGGGCTAAAGTACAAAATAACACAGGTCATGAACTTTAGCAGCTGTCTGGGTGCCACCTCCTCCCGGAGATCGCCTTACCCTCCGGAAGTTGTTGGAGGAAATGCCACATAGAATAGAGCGGACACAACACAAGAGGTAGTGAATGTCTTAGGGGAGCACTCAGTGCAAGACCCCACAATGCGGGTGGAAAGCATCTGGGTACTTAGAGCAAAGGTCCAGAGCTGGGGCCCAGAATTAAGAGCCAGAGAGTTTTTGAGAAGCAGGGAGCCTGGGCATCTCGTTGTGTGAGTCCTGAAAGAGAGTGCACCGCTCACTGGAGGATGGGTAGGATTTGTGAGGCAGATGGGAAGGGGAAGAACAGATGATGGCCTGACCCAAATATGGAGAGATCAGTGCACATCTAGGTATCCCAAACTGTGAGCGCTGTCTCTGAGGTTTTTTTTAGGGTCCACAGAACACCACACAAAACAAAGACCACCGCTCACACGTTATCAGCAAGAATGATGCTTATTCCAGCACGCAGGGGCCAGCTAGCCAGACAACAGAATGGTAATGAGCAGGAAGGGAGCTAGCAGGTTCCTTTTATAGTCAGACAGGGGGGGGGGGGGCAGATGAGATCATCCTGAACATGATTGGCTGGGACTCCTTTTCCTGCTTTAACAGGGTACAGGGAAACAGAAACTGAAACCTAACAGGTACAGAAACCAAAACTGAAATGTAGGCCTAGGGGAGGCTGGGACCAGGAGAAACCTCGCCATGGTGCCCCTGTGTCTCCTCAAGTTGAGACTCTAATCTGCATCAAGTCAACCTAAAGCCATGTGAACTAGTTACAGCTTTTTAACCGGTTAGCTGTAAAGGCGGTGCGCTGGGAGCAGAGCAAGGCAGACGTTCAACAGCAGCCCCTAGCCTGGGAAGGTAGAGAGTGTTGTTCATTCCATACTGGGGCGCAAGGGTTAAAGTGAGAGTTGGGGATGATGCAGAACTTGGGAGCTGAATGTCTGGAAGGACAGATGTGGCCCCCTGAAGGACAGGGAAGGCGATGGAACCTGCGGGAGAGCGTCCAGGATGTGGTCAGGCTGCAGACTTGGCAGTTATGTGTGGAAGATGGGGCTGATGGAGACAGAACCGATGTGGGGGAGAGGAGAAGACCTAGGGAAGGACTTCCCGCTGTCCACATGCGGCCTGTACGCACCGGGAGTCCCTCTTGTGAAATAGGAACACGCGCTGGCGCACCCAGTTTCAGATTGTTTCGGGGCTTCTCTAGCAGGCTTGTTCTGCTCACGTGGTTGTCTGCTCACGTGGTTGAGCTCAATCATGTGGTCAGGCTCTTGCTAATAGAAGGTGAGCGGAAGGAAGGCGCTCACCGGCTCGTAGGTCACAGCCTTCCAGCGGAAGCTATGTTTTGCTTTCTCCCCACATTCCTTTCCCTACAGGCTGAGTGGCACTGGGGGGGGAGGAGCCAGTTTTGCATGTGAGAAAAAAGTTTTGAGAACGGTGAGAGCAAGACAGAAAACACTAGGCTCCTGAGAGATCCGTGATCCCAGAGCCAGTACTGTTTCTCCGGCTTCAGACTATCAGAGGGCCAATGTCCCTCTTGAGGCGGCTGCTGTTAATTTGAGAAGGACAGGGGTTTTATTATGGCGGCTCGACTTGTGTCCTCAGCTCTACTCATCCCAATGCTGACAACTGTGGATAGGAAAGGCTTTCAGGAGAAAGGTTACGTCAGCGAAAAGGAAAACAAAACAAAAAACTGTGTGAGTTAGAAGACCCTTGGGGTGAGGGTGGGAGTGGGGGACAAGTCGGGGACCCCTTCTCACCTCAGGGCAGACACTGCTCTGACTGTGCTGGACACCAGTGCTCCTGGCATACACCTGAGGTTGGATCCTTGGCTTTAATACAAAAGCAGGCATCTAGTCCAACTCTGAGGATCCAGATCTCAGGCTTGGAAACAAAATGGCACTCGATGAACAGGAACAAAGACTCTTGTGCCTGTTAAGTGCAAGAAAGAATTGTAGAGGTGATTGCTAGGAACATCCAGAAACTTCTTTGGCCCTTTATTCCTGAAGAGAGAGACAAACGAGAATATTTGCCATCTAGAGGGATTAGCCTGTAGCTTCTAAGGGGGAATGAGCAGCTGTGGGGTCGGGCAGTACTCTGGGATGTGGCTCCTCTGGGCTCTGAGAGCTGGGACAAGTTAAGGGAAGGTGAGGACAGGCTGTTAGTTAGGGGACTAAAGTTGCCACAAAGCCTTTTACACCATCCCTGGAGCTGCTACAGAATAGAAAGAGCACAGTCTGTCTGTTCTCAGTCTCTGTGATTAATTTCCCCTCAATAACGACATTCGGGAGCGAACTCAAGACCATTGCTTTTCTTTGAAGAGTCTTCCTTGGCCTCAGGAAAGGCTCTCAGAGGGAGTCTGCTCCTGACTTGGGGGAGGTGAGAACCAGGGAAGGCTGGAGATGGCTTGACTTTCAGACAGCTCCTCCAGACTTTGAATTTCCTTTCATATAACATGTTAGCTGTTAAATCTTATTTTCTGAACCCCAGTATCATCCTGCGACCCTATGATTCATTCTGGGGTTTTTTTGTTTTGTTTTTTTGAGACAGGGTTTCTTTGTGTAGCTCTGGCTACCCTGGAACTTGCTTTGTAGATCAGGCTGGCCTTGAACTCAGAGATTCCCCCTGCCTTTGCCTCCTAAGTGCTGGGATTAAGGGCATATGCCTGGCTCTTTTGGTTTCTTTTTTTAATTTTTTTTATCGTTTATTTAGCTTTATTTTATGTGCATTGGTGTGAAGGTGTCAGATCCCCTGCAACTGGATCTTCAGACAGTTGTGAGTTGCCATGTGGGAAATGGGAATTGAACTTAGGTCCTCTGGAAGAGCAGTCAGTACTCTTAACCACTGAGCCATTTCTCCAGCTCCTCTTTTGGTTTCTTTATAAAATTCTTCATTTTTAAAAAAGTTATGTGTGCACATGCGCTCACCCCTCTCTACAGGGGCAGATACTCATGCATGACCCTTTGAAGGCCAGAGGTCAATATTGGGGCTTCCCTCTTGTTCTCCACTCTATTTTGGGGAGCAGGGTCTCTCATTCAACCTAGAACTCACTGTTTTAGCTAGACTGACTGGTCAGTAAGTTCAGGGGATCCTCTTGTCTCTGCCTCTTCATGCTGGGACTATAAATGAGCCTGGCATTTTATGTGGGTGTTGGTGATAAGAACACAGATTCCCACTGAGACATTCCTCCAGTCCCAGGGTTCTTATTAACATATATTAATAATAAAAGAATGAACTTCATTATGACATCTCTTTTCCCTCCGTTCCTCTCTTTCCTTACTTCATGTTTTTCCTCCCTTTCCTTTCTTTCTTTCTTTCTTCTTTTGGCAACCCAAGCTAGTCTGGAGTTTATAGTACTCCCCTGCCTCCACTTTCCAAGTGCTGAGATTTCAGACTGTGCTAATATGTCAAATTCATTATGACAGTTTCATGTATGTATATTTGGCTACATTCACACACCCATGATTCCTTCGCCTCACACTGGGAGCATCCTTCTGTCTCAGCCTCCCAAGTGCTGGGGATGATAGGGATGAACCATCAGGCACCACACTCCGCTGGAAAACCACGTCTCTCTTTGCACTTTAGTTTAGAAAGCCAATCTGGGGATTCATCCGCCTTCCTGCTTTTATTTGATCCCCCTCTACCACTGTTGTTTACCTGGTGGGTGGGGCAGCTTTGTAAAGACACACACTGACACTGATTAGGACTTTGGGGCAAGGGTCTAGACTTCCAGACACCTGTGTCCCCTGTGTCCAAAGATGTCCTTGTTTTATATTTCTCAGGGCTGTGCAGGTGTCAGTGACATGCTTGCCAAACATTCCACACCCTCCTTTGTACATCTCACCAGGAACATTAAACAATCCAGTGCCTACTGTAAAAAAAACCTACTGTTCTGGATGATGGAGACATGGGGGGGGGGGATCAAAAACTCCAGGAGGAAATAGGAAATGTATATTTTGGCAGACTTCTATAAATGATCAAAGACCAAAGCTAGAAGTGCATATAAATAACATTGTAATTCAGAGAATACTAGACACAGGTGCGGACGTGAGTATCATTACTCCAGAATCTTGGCATCTTAATTGGCCTCTTCAAGGGGCAGATGTTCAATTCCTAAGAATTGGAACCTTATTTTAAGTGAAACAAAGCACAAGACGGGTTGAATACATAGGGCCAGAAGGACAAAAAAGAAAAAAAAAAGCTGAGGCCATATGTAGCTAATATTGCAGTGAATTTTTGGGGTCATGATCTGTTGCAGCAACGAAATACCCAGATTAACATTCCTGCAGTCCCCAAAACTCATGTTTCTGGGAAGGATATTATAAGGTATTACAAACAAAAGTCACTAGCCATTCAGACTGTACAGAACACAAAGCAAACATACATACAGAAGGATTTCCCACACCAAAAACTGTATTTTATTATACTATAGTCTTAGTAGGGTGGCTATAGTTTGCAGTGAACCTAATTACTTTGATTTAATAATGTCATGAACTGCTGGGTTTAGCATCTTCAATCACTGTGACTTTTCTCAACTCAAGGTTCTTTTGTGAGCAGTGCTATGAGGACTCAGTGCCCTTCTCCCCAGAAAGCGATGAGTAACCAGACCAAGCAAGAGAATTGTCTTTATAAAGATTCTTTATTAGTGGCTTTTATATCCACTGCATTAAGGGGGCTCACACTCTTAGTACACTTGGGAGGACCAGGATAGGCAACACACAAACAATTCAATATCACAATTATCAATCTTTTGATTTTTTACGTGTATTTATTGTGTGCACATCCTCCTGGACACACAAGATCATGCCACTCTGAGAGAAAGAGGGGCTTAACCAGGATTGCAAACTGGCAGAGATACTCTGGAAATCAGTGTTGAGAGTGTTTTCCAAGCTAAAAATAAATCTACACATGGCCCTATTGTGCCAGTCCTTAGTGTATGCCCAAGGACTCTGCAGAGATTTGGTCAGCCTCGTTCATGCTCGCTCTGTTCTATAGCCAGGGTGTGCCCCCTCACCCCTGCTATCCCGAAGGTGAGCGCTCTCCGGGGTAAACAACCCCATATTTGGAGATGGTCAGGCTCTTGCGTTTCTCACCCAATGATCACAAGATGCTTGTGTGTGTGTGTGTGTGTGTGTGTGTGTGTGTGTGTGTGTACCTATGGACAGTGCCTATGTGGCAATCCAGGGTTGGCGACCCAGGCCTACTTAAGGGCTGGGAGGGGCTTGCCCTGTGAGAAAAGTGAGAAGAAGCATGGGAAGCGTTGTGTAAAAAAGGTCCTGAATAAAAACTGCGTGCAAGAAGAGCTCCGGAGTCGTATCATCCTTGCTGGTCGAGGTGGCAACGACACCAGGGATGGAGCCTGACGTCCTCAGCTGACAGACGATGAGAATGTGTTGCTCATCCACTGCGGGGTGATGTGCAGCCGTGAAGACAAAGTCATGGACGCTCCAGGTAATGGATGGAACTAGAAAAGTTCTTACTGGGTGAGATGACCGAGACCCAAAAAGACACATGCCACATGTTCTCTCAGCCGTGGTTCCTGTTCCAGATCTCCGGGTGTGAGTATATAGTCTGGACTAACTGCAAAATATAATATAATATGGCACACACACACTGTGTGTGTGTGTGTGTGTGTGTGTGTGTGTGTAATGTAAAAACAATTTAAAAGGAGACCATGAATTTGAAAGTGAGGGGTACATGAGGCATTTCGGAAGGAGAAAAGAGGAGGGAGAAATTATGTAATTAAAATCTCATTTTTTTTAATTTAAAGTAAAAAAACACAACAGAGACCACATACAGCCAGCCAGGCACAGTGGCCACACCACTGCCTGCTCAAGAGGCTGAGGTGAGAGGGTGCTCACTTGAGCCCAGGAGTTCTGGACTAGATTAGGGAACGCCGGCAAAGTGCCGTGCTCCCTGGGAAGGGGTGCCTTGGCAGAGCTGTAGGAAAGATGTATGCCAGAGCCAGAAGTAGGCAGGGTGTCTGCTCTCAAAACATCTGGGCAGTGCCAAGGGAGGAGGGGAAGCAGCTTTTAAAAGACAGTCTGGAGTCCAGCCAGAAGTAGGCAGGGTGTCTGCTCTCAAAACATCTGGGCAGTGCCAAGGGAGGAGGGGAAGCAGCTTTTAAAAGACAGTCTGGAGTCCAGCCAGGGACCTGCTAGTGCCTGCTGCAGGGTCAGGGCGGTCAGCACCGCGGTACTGGGCGCACTATGCTTGCCCTCAGTGTTTGGAGGAGCAAGCGGCACTGTGGCTGGAGAAAACGATTTCAACCACGGTTCTTTCATCTTCCTATGAGGCCTTTTCTTTTTCCCAGTGACCTGTGGGGGCTTCCTCTAGAGACAGCCCTCATTTCTCTCCATTGCCACCACTGCCTCCCCACCATTTCCAAGGTAGCCGAACCTTTCTCTTGGTAGCCCTGACGCAGAATGCTGCAGACTAGCTAGCCACAGGCTCCAGTCTGTGGATCCACGCCCGAAGCCACAGCCCTTTCCTGGCTGATGAGAATGGCAACAAAGGCTGAATGTCAGGGCCAGGCTGGAGGGGGAATTAGTCATGCCCAACCCGAGAAACCACGGTGGCCCCGGCACTGTAAAGGAAGAAGGGACGGTCTCTCCACTTTGGAGCATTTCTGAGACTCCCCTGACATCCGGCCCTCTCACTGCCCCTCTGACATCTTCTTCCTCCAGTCCACTCCAAAGTAGGCATATGTATTGTCCGGTGTATGAATGCGTGTGACACACACATGCGTGTGACTATGCAGAAAGCAGACGTCACACCAAGTATCTCCTCAGTCGCTCTTCACTTTACGCTCTGAGCAGGGTCCCTCACGGAACCTCAGCTCTCTGTCAGTCAGGCTGACTGCAGTATGCACCACCTTGCCAGTCTTTATACACAAGGTCGGGATCAAGTCCAGGCCCACTCAAGTAGCAGGCATTCATCCGCTGCAGTGGCCTGAAAGAAAATGGCCCCCAAAGGGCGTGGCACCATTAGGAGGTGTGGCTTTGCTGGAGTGGTGTGCCCTTGTTAGAGGAAGTGTGTCACCATGGGGCAGGCTTTGAGGTCTCTCCTATGTTCAGGATACCTCTCAAAGTCTTAGTCAACTTCCTGTTGCCAGCAAGATGTAGCCCTCTCAGCTCCAGCACCTTGTCTGCCTGCGTGCCACCATGCTCCCTGTCATGGTGATAATGAACTATGCAATACCAACCTCGGCCACCATCTTTGGAGGTCCCTCCCCTGTGCCTCTTGAACCTTGACTCCTCCCCAGGAAAGGTCAAGATCACTTCCACAGGCTGTTTAAACTGCTCCCCAGAAAATAAACACGTGGTTTTCCCTTTTTCTTTCCGGTGGTCACGTTGGAGGTTTCCCATTCCCCTTGGGGGCACCGGGAGCGCAGGTGTCTAATTAAACCTGGATATCTTTTAATCTGGTCTGATTTGGCTTGATTGGGATTATTTTGTGTTGGCAGAGTGGCTTGGTTAGGAACTATTCCTAACAGACTGAACCTCTGAGACTGTAAGAGAGCCACCCCAATTAAATGTATTCTTTATAAGACTTGCGTGGTCATGCTGTCTCCTCACAGCAATAAAAACCCAGATATATTCTCTCTCTCTCTCTCTCTCTCTCTCTCTCTCTCTCTCTCTCTTTCCTTCTTCTTCCCCCTCCTCTTCTTCTTTCTTCCTTCCTCCTCCCTCCCTCTCCTCCTCCTTCTTCTCCTTCTTTGAGGCAGAGTCTCTGTGTATCCCTGACTGGCCTGAACTCATTATGTAGTTTAGGCAGGCCCAGAACTCACAATCCTCCTGCCTCTGCCCCAGAGTGCTGGGATTATGCTTGTATACCTACTTAGGCTTAAAATTTTTTTTAAGAAACCTCTGAGCTGAGTATGAGACAGAAAATACTCAGATGGAAGCTTACTTCAAAGACTAGATAAGACTAGGGCATAGAGAAGAGAAAGAGATAGAGAACCTTGGGCTGCCTGGGTGGGGGTGGAGTCATCTCCTAGACCACACGCCCTCCTCGAGGGTCCTCATTATGGTCTATCCCAGTAGTCATACTGTGCAGGTTAGGACTAGCTGCAGCTACACAGCAGGCACACAATATCATCGACCACGAGAAAAAGCATCCTTATAGCCTATCATCAGAGTCCCTGGTAATTGACAGCTTTGTGGGACACGCCCTATCTCTGGCTACCAGCGGTGGGACCCGTAGGGCAGTTGATAACTATTCCTCATTGCTCAGACATCTGCCAGCCCATGGATGTGCATGGGAGATTTTGGCTGAATCCCAGGATAGCATGCGCTAGACTGCTCAGGCTGTGTTCACACTTCTGGCTGTGTGGCAATGAGCCATTCGCTCAGTCTCTCTGAGTCTTGCTTCCCTCGTCTGAAAAGGAAGAAAATGTCAACAGCTCGTGTGTAGCGTGAGGATTTGATAAAATGGCATTCCAAGTGCAGGAAACTTCTAGAAGGATACATGATCTTCCTGTAATCAAGGGACCAAGAGTTCTCAATGGTTCTCGATGGCTCTCGATGCGTAAAGGAGTCCTGAGAAATGGTGCCAAACAGAATCCCTGCTCTCTTCCCTCGGACCAGATCAGAGAGAGCAGAGCTTTCTCTCCTTCCAGCAGGGAAGGCCTTCCTGGCTGAGCGTGACAGCGTCCAGAAGCCCGGGGTAGACAAGACCCACTTTCACAAAGATGAAAGCTGTTTGCCTGAGGGGAAGCAGTAGGCATAGAGGGGGATTAACAGCAAATTGTAGAAAATCTCCGTAGCCATATCCCAGATAGAGCTTTTTTAGTCAATAAAGAATATTCCTATAAATCAATAAGGAAACGATGTGAAGCCAGGGTGGTGCTGTGTAACTATAATCCCAGAACTCTAGAGGCAGAGGAAGGGAGCACGAAGCTCTCGGCTTTCCCATAAGACCCTGCCTTAAAAATAAACATGCAAAACAAAACAAAAATTATAATTGGATGTTGCTCTGATTCATTCTCTTCTGTGATAAGACACAGTGACCAAAAGCAACTTAGGGGAAGAAAGGGCTTACTTCATCTTGTGGGTTGGACCTGTCACTGAAGGAAGTCAGAGAATGACCCCCAAGCAGGGACTCAGAGGCAGTGATGGCTGCCTTCTATTCCATACGCAGACCCGCATCCCTGCCAACAAAGGAACCACTTCCCAGCCCAGAGGCACAGCAGGAGTCCCAGGCTGCTGGACTGGCGCTTGTAGGCCAGCTTCTCAGCTATCTGTCTTTGCCCTGCCCAGGACCACCTACCCGGGAGCTGGTGCTGTCCACAGTAGACTGGGTCCTCCTCCATTAATGAGCAATCGAGCTAATCCCCCACAGATGTGTCCACAAGCTAGTTTGCTCTGGGCAAACCTGCCATTGAGACCCCCTTCTCAGGGGTCTTGAGGCTGTGTCAAAGTGACAGATATCAACTAAAAGCCTTTCATATATGGGGCCAGTGAGATGGCTAAGTGGATAGAAGCTTGTCACCAAGCCTCAGGATCTGAGTTCAATTCCCAGGACCTACATGGTGGAAGGCAAGATCCATCTCTTTCAAGTTGTTCTCTGATATCCACAAACACACTTATATACACATATATAAACACACATGCTCACAAAACAAACATATTCATACACGCATACATAAACAAACAAGCACACAAAACAAATAAGCATACTCATGCACACATACATAAACACACATGCACACAAGCATCTTCATGCACACATACATAAACACATGCACACAAAACAAACAAGCATCTTCATGCACACATACATAAACACACACAAACATACTCATGCACACAAACAAATATGCTCATACACACATACATAAATACACACAAAACAAACATACTCATATACATACATAAACACACACAAACATACTCACACACATACACAAATACACACAAGCATTTTTATGCACACATACATAAACACATGCACACAAAACAAACAAGCATACTCATGTACGCATACATAAACACACATACAAACATACTCATGCACACAAATATGCTCATACACATATACATAAATACACACAAAACAAACATACTCATACACATACATAAACACACACAAACATACACACACAGACATAAACACTCACACAAGCATTCTTATGCACACATACATAAACACATGCACACAGAACAAACATACTCATGCACACAAACATGCTCATACACACATACATAAATACACACAACAGAAACATACTCATACACACATACATAAACACACACAAGCAGGCAAAACAAACAAGCAAATGTAAAAATGAAAACCTCCAACAACCTTCAAATTGACAAAGCCCCCAGCTTTTGGTCATAAAGCCCAGAGAGACATAGTTTCCATACTGGGATGGAAATGGAAAACCATTCACTCCTTATCAAGGGCAATCAATAAGTCAGTCAAAACCTAAACTCCATATATTTTTTGATTTAGTATGGACACTTTAGGACTTTATTGTTTATGTAGGAAATTTAGAAAACTACCCACAACTACACATTTATGAATGGAGGCATAGCTAGTTATAGCGTGTCACACCGTAAAATGAGTTCAGGGTTGACTTTGCATATGGTAATATGGAAAGCATATGTGTACCATGATTAATAAAAGCCCAGAGACAGATATTGGGATTCAACCTGAAGATCCGAAAAGCAAAACAGCCAACCACTGACTCTTACCTCTACCTCAGTCCGAAATGACGATCCTGCCTCCAGGAATCTCAGAATGAGACTGAGACTGAGAGCTGTCTCCTCCCGTTTTATAATCCTCTCTAGTTCTGGGATTAAAGGCCTGCATCACTACTGCCTGGTTTCTGTGGCAAGCTAGCATGGCTACTGGGATTAAAGGTGTGTGTCCCCACTGCCTGGTCTGTAAGTCTGACCAGTGCGGCTGTTTCACTCTCTGATCTTCAGACAAACTTTATTTATGAAAATACAAATGAACTATCGCTACACGTATGCTAACGTGAATGCAGGAGCAGTGACCCTTGACCCTGTGCTCTCGTCGCTGTTTTAAATGAGTAGGAAGAACCCTTCCACACTACTGCTGGCCACTGCCATTCTGTGAAAGCATTAGGTAATAGTCTGGACCAGGCCAAGACGTCTCCTCTTGTTGGTCATAAAATCTTGTTGTTTGGCGGGAGAACACTCTAGCCCAGACTGTCCTGGAACTTACTCTGTAGCCCAGACTAGCCTCAAACTCCCTACAATCTTCCTCAGATCAGCCTCAAAAATACTGAGATTACAAGTGGTAGCCACCATGCCTAACTAAAATTCAGAGCTTTGAGCCATGCCCCCAACTCCTCTCGGGGCGTGTATCTTTCAGATTAAATTGAGCGTCCCCGTTCTTCCCCACTCTCCCCACTCACTGTGTGTCATGTTTGTGTTGCTCAGACTTCTTACTGAGCTCCACTGAGTGCCCTCATTGGTTCTCCGGATGAAAGTCAATTCCTTTTGTAAGCTGAAG
The DNA here is from genome assembly GCF_982192425.1 of Myodes glareolus. Lineage (NCBI taxonomy): Eukaryota > Metazoa > Chordata > Mammalia > Rodentia > Cricetidae > Myodes > Myodes glareolus. Next base: position 4,779,974 of record NC_142044.1, on the reverse strand, counting down.
CACTTTAACCGTTTTGTGGGAATCTTTGGGGTGAGCTCTGAAGAGAGGGCAAGAGAAGGGAGTCGAAATGACGCTGCTGTGTATCTGGTAGCACGGGTCTTTCTTCCAGGCCTCTCCATCTAGTTTCCTAAGTATCTGTGGTTCCACCACACAGCATTCATTGAGAGTAAGATCGAGGGGTGGTTTCTGTGTAAGCTCTTCACCGGCCTGGCCCAGCTCTGTTCATCCAATGCAATGATTCGGGAGCCTCTCGGACCCATAAGGATTTATGGCCAGACTAAGGCGAGGAGGGCAGGCCCTTCACCCATGTCTTCTCTCCTGGGAAGCAAACTGCAGGACCTCAAAGCTCTCAGAGGACGCTGTGAAGAGAGGAGGCTTGCCTCACATCTCCAGTTCGCCAGTGCAGTGCCCGAAGGAGGCCTAGGCCAGCCGCTAGGGGGTGATGGAGCTCTCCTTTGAGTTCTAAATAAAGCCGGCAGACTGACAGCTCCCAGGACTCTCCCTGCTCCATCGCCACAACGTTAAAAAAAAAAAAAAACCAACAAAATTCAGAAAGGAATGCAAGCCGTGCAGATAGCGTGGTCTACACCCATTTCCAGGTAGAGTGAAAAAAAAAAAAAGAACGAAAGAAAGAAAGAAAGAAAAAAGAAATCCAACCAGAACCCTTCCCCATAGGTAAGAAAGTGCGTGCGCCTATGTTATTGTCTGCTCTGCATTAAAATGCTCCTCCTCTAATAATGGCCCCGCACAGCCCAGGAACCTTGCCTTGTAGCCTCTTATTTTCCAGGAGGCATTTGACGAGGAAAATGCAAAATGCAGTCTTTTCTCCTTCTGCAATATCTTTTATTGTATTTGTCACGCGCTTTAAGGTCTAAATTAAGAAATATAAATAAAATCATTGGCTCGGCTTAATTCTTGGCAATTAGTGTGGCTTCCAGATCCGAAGGACCGCGGAATCCTTTTGCTTTCCCGCACAGTGGTGCCCCCTAGCGGCGGAGCCGCAGACTGAGTTATGGCAGCCCTTTAACACGACAAATCTAGTTTTTACCAGAACTGAAAGTGTCCCAGCTTTACGTGGGTCTCTCAACTCTTACTGTGAACGTTCGGTTTATCCCGTCTTTAAAAAGTAGACGATCCAGTGTGCCTTCATAACGAGCCCGGAATGGCGGTTCGTCTTAAAAAGCCCTTCCTCTTTCTGTGTGGGCCTGCCTTGACTATATGGTGAGGAAGGCAACAGGAACCTCGCCTTCCCTCCCGCTCGCACCTCTCTGTCCCACACCACAGGCTTCTTCGTACACGGAGAAGGCCACGGTGGGGAGAAAGGACCTCGATTGAATCCTACGGTCCTGGGATGCTTGGCAGACACACCACCTCTGGGAGAGTACTTGGGAGGAGCTAAATCAGAATTTTCAGTTCAACAAACCCCGTCAGGGGCTGCTATATACAGTCAAGTTTCACACTCCCTGGTTTCCTTAACTTTTAGTACTGTCTCTCCTTGTTGAGCGGCCTTGTTCTTCCGCAGTTCTGTCCGTGGTCTACCCCAGGTCTCTGGTGGAGACGGGTGTGCTAAGGCACAGTTTGTCCTATGCAAAATGCTCAAAATGGGACTGGATACCAGTTCCATTCTCCTCAAGCGCGGGAAGCACACTCCAGCTCCCCCCCTCCCCCCCCAAGCTTTTTCTGAATCTTTCTTGGCTAGCTATGTGTTGAGGAGGTAGTCCTTCTGGCTCACTGCTAGCCCTTCTACCACCGGAAGCCTCTCCAAGTCTCGTGTGTGTGTGTGTGTGTGTGTGTGTGTGTGTGTGTGTGTGTGTGTGTGTGTTGCATGTACATACATATATATGCCTGAGCATGTGGAGACCATAGCAGAATCCTCAGCTGGCTTTCCTCCTGCAGTGACCACTGACTGTCTCTCTCTGACCTGGATCTCCACCAGTAGGCTAGGCTGTCTGGCTAGTGACTCCCAAGGACCTACCTATCTCCAATTCCCCATCATGGGATTACAAGCGAGGGCCACCACACCTAGCTTTAAATAGATAAATAAAACACACGTCACATTCAGGGATTGCACGGCTGGGCTTTCCTGACGGTGCCGTCCCAGCCCTCTCCAGAGCTCGCTCTCTTGTGTTCACATGACTTCCTCACTGAACTGCTTTCTCCTGACCGTCGTTTGTCACCTTAGTTTCTCTGTGTTATGGAATGAATCGTACCTCTTCCCAACTTGCATATTTAAGTCCAAACTCCCATACTTCAAAATATGACTGTATTTAAAGATAAGTTTTTGTTTTATTTTGTTTTGTTTTAAAGACAAGAACTCATGTAGCCCAGGTTTCCTGGAACTCACTATGTAGCTGAGGCTGGCCTTGGATTCCTTTTTTTAAAAAAATAAAAAATATTTAAATGTGTGGATGTTTTGCCTGCACAGATTTCTGTGCACCACATGTGTGCAGAGGTCCTAGAGGCCAGAAGAGGGAAGAGGTGAGTACCCTGGGACTAGAGAAAAGGAATCCAGGCGCCGTTAGCCTGTGCCTCTGCTCCAGGCTCCCTCCCAAAGCTGATGTCAAGACGCCCTCTGGGACCGTGGTCATCTAGAGACGCCACTGGAAAGGATCTACTCCCAAGATGACGCTGTGGCTGCTGAGCCCTCATGAATGAGCGAACAGAGCTGATGTCAGGTCTCTACCAGGGAGTATCTCCATGGGGCAGTGTGTGTGGAGTATCTCCATGGGGCAGTGTGTGTGGAGTATCTCCATGGGGCAGTGTGTGTGAAGTGGCCGATTTGCCTGTCGCTGAGTAAGGAACCGATGGGCTCAGTGGAACACAGCTATTTTATGAGCCAAGTATGGACTTACGGGTGCTGGGCAAACACTGCCACTGAGCTACAGGACCAACAGCAGCACAATCTTCTTAACCCAAGGTTGTGACATTTGGAGTATTCTACTCAGTACAGGCAAGTCAAGAGACTCAGCCTATACCTGAGGGGAGGAAAGCATGCACACACACACACACACACACACACGCACGCACACACACACACACACACACACACACACACACACACACGCACGCACAGGCACACACACATATGCATACACACGCCCCCGGGCAAGCACACACACATTTTGAGGCAACCCTGATCCCTGCATGCTGGCTAGCATGGCTGCCCAGCAGTGGAGTCTAGCATCCTACACTGTAGCTCCTTGGCTCACTTAGCGCTAAGGTTAGTGTTTTTATTTTGGTGTCTTCGATCAGTACAGGGGATTAACAAGGAGCCTGTACTGTTCTAGCGCACACGAGCAAGAGCAAAGGCAGAGTGTAGACTCACAACTTGACAAATTTGGCAGCAGAAAGATAACAGGATGTCTCCATGGTAGGAAATGTGGTCCCTAGCTAGAATTGAGTCATCGAGGGTGTGACAAAGATGGTAAACTGAAACAAAAAGCCACATTCACTGGGGTTCCCCTTTAGTTTATAGAGTGGCCTAGCCAGGAACTACATTTCCCAGAATCCTCTATACCCTGGGCCCACGTGAGTAGTTCTTGCCAATAGGGTTGGCGGAGAAGCAACCTATCACGTTTCCTGGCCAGGGAGGACAGGAAGTAAACGTCTTCTCTTTCTACGCTCAGAACATTTGGAGGCTGCAGGAAGGAGGGATCACAAGGGGAAAAAAGGCACCAACCAAGACCCGATCTGCGTTTGTACATGAGCAAGGAGCAGGCTTTATCCCTGAAGCCACTGAGGGTGCAGTTGGGTGATGGCAACAGGGGGCGTTACCCTAACAATCCGATCTCGTGAACTTGAGAAAGAGAGTGGACTCAGAGCAGCTGTCGGTGGGCCCACTGAAGACTCTCGGTGACCTTGTCAGGACACTGGACGAGGTTGACCCATTTCATAGTTCCATAGCAGGGATGGGCAAAGGTGCCTCAGTGGCTGCAGGACCCTCACACAACCCGGAGAGAGGGAACCCTGAGAATGGCTGAAACTGGACTTCCTGTCACACACGAATACGTTTGAACTGACTGACACGTTCTCCAGCTCCCCACCCTGGCAGGTTGGCGGGAGGTCAGTTCCCAGGGTTAAGAGCGCTGCCTCCTGTCCTCATGTCTCTCTCATGGGCAGGCCTGTCTTCTGATTCAGGACGAGCAGAACGAACCACCGGAAGGAGCCACCAGGGTCTGCACCTTGCATTATACTCCAGCAAGTGCTAAGAATCTGGCTGAGTTCTGACTAATTGGGAAACCCACCACCTTTAGCTTGCACGCACGCACGCGCACGCACGCACTTCTGCCTAGGACCTACGTTTTTGAATGAAGCTGAGCATTGAACCAGAGTCTCCTACATCTTTTGGAAAAGCAAAGCCGGTAAGGCAGCCCTTAGTGAACAGCTTCTACTTAGGCAGCATAAAGCTCCCTTGGAGCAAAGAGTAAGAACAAACTCGAATGACCTATCCCAGGGGTCGTAAAGGCACAGGGACGCACCACCAGGAGCCACCTGGGCCAGCATGCCTGCATGCCCGGCTGGTCACTGTTACCTGTGGAGCTCTTTTCAGACAATGAAGTTTGTCCTGTCTTCCTCATCCCATGACCTCATTCCGCAAAAGTTGAGAGCTAAGTCAAAGTTTCTGACAAGTTCTAGAAAAACCTTAACATCCTCCTCTGTCTACTTCCTACCCCCACCCCCATTTCAGTCTACTTCTTTTTCATCAAATCAGAGACGTCTCCAGTTTCCAGACACTTGGCAGAGTTGAGAGTTGTGGCGGCTGTGCCTACACATCCTCCAGATGTTGAAACCTGTTAGACCGGGACCACGCCTCCCACAGGGTTTTTCCGGGCCAATGATGGGGTGTGGCAGGGTTATGGAGGTGACTGAAGACTGGAGCTGCTCAGATGTGGGTCCTATGCCTTCTCACTCATCCTCTGCCTGCTCCCAGGCTCCTCTCTGAATTTCTTGCAGGTATGTGTCACGTCTGCTTCCGGGTCTGATAAACACTCTATTCGCTCATGTTTCTTAAAGGCAAGAGAGCAAATAGATACTCAACTTGCTTCCCATATTTAAACTACATGTAGGAAATATTCGATGCGTACCTTTTCTCCTTTCTCTTTCTTTCTTTCTTTTTTTTTTCAAGATTTATTTATTTATTATGTAAACAACATTCCTTCCATGTATGCTTGCTTGCCAGAAGAGGGCACCAGATCTCATTATAGATGGCTGTGAGCCACCATGTGTTTGCTGGGAATTGAACTCAGGACCTCTGGAAGAACAGTCAGGGCTCTTAACTTCTGAGCCACCTCTCCAGACCTCTCCTTTCTCTTTTTACAACTTATTTTGGCATCATGTAACCAATGATAATTACCTGATCTTCTTGCCTCAACTTCTGAAGTTCTGGGGTTACTGTGCATGAGCTAACACGCCAGGTTTATGCTGTCCTGGAGATTTAACTGTGGGCTCTGAGCAGGCTAGGCAATCACTACCAACCGAACTACATCTCTAATCTTGTTATAAGAATGTCTTAAGAAATCATAATCCTTAGTGGAGTGTGGTGTCAGACGCTTTTAATCCTGGACAGACAGAGGTAGGAGGATCTCTGTGAGTTCAGATGTCTACACAGTGAGTTCCAGGTCATCCAGAGCTACATAGGGAGACTCTGTCTCAAAACAAAACAAAACTAGGCATGGTGGTGTAAGCATTCAATCCTAGCACTCTGGAGGCAGGGGTAGGAAAATCTCTGTGAGTTCAAGGCCAGCCTGGGTATATATAATAAGACCCTGTCAAACAAAAATACACATCCAAACAGAAGTATGCTCGCCCTCTCCAAGTGGCTCACATCTGTAATCCCAGTGTGATGGGAGGCTCAGCAGTTAGGAGCCTGCACTGCTCTCGCGGGGACCTGAGATTGGTTCCTAGCACCCACATCAGGTGTCACACAGTGGTGCGGGAGAATTATCTGTATTCTGTCAATCATATTTTAATAAAACGCTGGTTGGCCAGGCAGGCAGTATAGGCAGGAAAGCCAGACAGGAAGTAGAGGTGGAGCAAAGAGACTGGGAGTATTCTAGGAAGCTCCCTCTGCCAGTTCTGCCCAGACCACCGGAGAGGAAAGATGTAAGCTGCCCTGCTGAGAAAGGTACTGAGCCGTGTGGCTAACGTAGATAAGGATAATGGGGTAACATAAGTTATAAGAACTAATAAGTAGCCTGACCTAATGGGCCAATCAGTTTATAATCTTATGGAGTCCCGTCTGTGATTTTCTTTGGGGTTTGCCGGCTGTGGGGTACCGGGCGGGATAGAAACCCCAACAAGCCGGACCCCTCACTACAACACAGCTTACTGTAATTCTGCCTCCCGGGAAACTGACGCCCTGTTCTGGCCTGTGGGCACCTGCATTCATGCGCACACATCCACACACATCCATATGATTGAAAAGAGAAGATACCCTTAAGGAAACCTTGGAAATGTCCTTCTTCCTCCTTTGGAGTACTGATTCTCCTTCCTCCCTTGAAGCACTGACTCTTCTCCCTTGGAGCACTGACTCTCCTTCCTCCCTTGGAGCACTGACTCTCCTTCCTCCCTTGGAGCACTGACTCTTCTTCAGCTGCCATTTAAAGTAGATTTTTGCTCAGTTTAGCACCTGCAGTTATTTAGTATAACCCTTAAAATCATAAGCAGCTGTTAAATTCTTTCAAAACTCTTAATCCTCCCTAGAAATTTGGACCAACTTAACAAGAACAGGAACCCGTGATATTACAAAATATGAAAAGCAATAATGACAGTGAAAGGGACTAGAACTGGGCAGGGTGTTGTGTGCTTGTGATCCCTGCCCTCTGATGCCTGAGGAGTTCTAGACCAGTCTGGCCTTTATGGTGAGACCCAGTCTCAAAAGCAAAGGAAAACCCAAACACACACACACACACACGCCCACATGCACCAGTAACTCACAAGATAAGGGTTCCCCCCCCCAATAATAATATAGAAGCTGCCTGCCATTTAAGGTCAGTCTCTCCCCTGTTTCTTACTCTGTCCTTAGCCCAATTCTGTCTAGCAGACTGGGTTTTTTGCCTGTTTATTGGTTTGGTTTGGTTAGGTTTTTTTGAGACAGGGTTTCTCTGTGTTGCCTTGGCTGTTCTGGAACTTGCTCTGTAGACCAGGCTGGCCTCCAACCAAGAGATTCACCCTCCTCTGCCTACTGACTGCTGGGATTAAAGGCGTGGGTACCACCACCCCCAGTTTAGAAGGTTGGCTAAGATCTACCTCTGATAGATCTGAGCCATTGTCTCTGGGGCTTGGAGGCACATCAGCATCACCTCAAAAGTATTTAAAGATGGCCGAGGCTCTAACCTGAGTTGTGGTTTCTTTGAAATGCATTTTTAGGGCTGGAGAGATGGCTCCACTGTTACGAGCACTGGCTGCTCTTGCAGAGGACCTGGGTTCAGAATCTAGTACCCAGGTAGTGTCTCACAACCATTTATAACTCCAGTTCCAGGTAACCAAACACCCCCTTCTGAGCTCTGCAGCCACCAGGCACAGACGTGGTACACATGAACACATGGCAGGCAAAGCACCCAATACATAGTAAAGAAACCTATCTTTCCTTCGGTAGGGCTGGTGCGAAACCACATGGGTCAGACTTCCCGAAGGGTGATGCTAAGCACTTTCACAGTGCCTGTCTCCTTATTTTATGTATTATTTTCACCTCTCTAGCCCTCATCTTTGTTCCTAGCCCCCTGCGTGGGTTGCTCCAGGGATTTGACACACGTCTGAGGTGTGCATTGATCCTTACACATGGATAATCTTTTTTTTATTGATATTTATTGAGCTCTACATTTTTCTCTGCTCCCCTCCCTGCCTCTCTCTTCCCCACTTCAATCGTCCCCCAAGGTCCCCATGCTCCCAGTTTACTCAGGAGATCTTGTCTTTTTATACTTTCTACTTCCCATGTAGGTTATATCTATGTAAGTCTCTCTTAGTGTCCTCATTGTTGTCTAAGTTCTCTGGGATTGTGGTTTGTAGGCTGGCTTTCTTTGATTTATGTTTAAAAATCACCTATGAGTGAGTACATGTGATAATTGTCTTTCTGTGTCTGGGTTACCTCACTCAAAATAATGTTTTCTAGCTCCATCCATTTTCCTGCAAAATTCAAGCTATCGTTATTTTTTTCTGCTGTGTAGTACTCCATTGTGTAAATGTACCACATTTTTCTAATCCATTTTTCAATTGAGGGACATTTAGGTTGTTTCCAGGTTCTGGCTATGACAAAGCTGCTATGAACATGGTTAAACACATGTCCTTGTGGCACAATTGAGCATCCTTTGGATATATACCCAAAAGTGGTAGGCATTATTGGGTCTTGAGGAAGGTTGTTTCCTAATTTTCTGAGAAATCATCACACTGATATCCAAAGGGGCTGTACCAGCTTGCATTCCCACCAGCAATGCAGAAGTGTTCCCTTTTCACAACAACCTCTCCAGCATAAGTTGTCATCAGTGTTTTTGATCTTGGCCATTCTTACAGATGTAAGATGGAATCTCAGAGTTGTTTTGATTTGCATTTCTCTGATGACTAAGGATATTGAACATTTCCTTGAGTGACTTTCAGCCATTTTAGATTCCTCTGTTGAGAGTTCTCGGTTTAGGTCTGTACTCCATTTTTTTTTATTGGATTATGTGATCTTTTGGTGTCCAATTTCTTGAGTTCTTTGTATATTTTGGAGATCAGACTTCTGTCTGATGTGGGGTTAGTGAAGATCTTTTCCCATTCTGTAGGCTGTCGTTTTGTCTTGTTGACCATGTCATTTGCTTTTCAGTTTCAGGAGGTCCCATTTATTAATTGTTTTTCTCAGGGTCTGTGCTGCTGGGGTTATATTTAGGAAGTGGTCCCTGTGCCAATGTGTTCAAGGATTCTTACACATGGATAATCTTATCTAGGTGTATTTGGGTTTATTTTTTAACTTTTATTTGCATTTATTGGATGCTTGTGCTGGCTGGTTTTATGTCAACTTGACACATTAAAGAAATCATATAGGAGGGAACCTCAAGTAAGAAAATGCCTCCATGAGATCAGGCTGTAGGGCATTTCCTTAATTACTGATGGGAGAAGACCTAGCCCATTGTGGGTGAGGCCACCCTTGGGCTGATGGTCCTGGCTGCTCTAAGAAATCAGGCTGAGTAAGCAGCACTCGCCTGTGGCCTCTGAGTCAGCTCCTGCCTCCAGGTTCCTGTCCTGTGTGAGTTCCTGTCCTGACTTTATGATGAACTATGGTAAGCTGACCAAACCCCTTCCTCTCCAAGTGGCGTTCATGGTGTTTCATTACAGCAGTGGGACTCCTAAGACCGTGCTTGCTGTATTTCCCATTCCATTGGGTTTGTTTCTTCAGTCTCTGGGGCTGTCTTTTTCTTTTTTGCAGCTTCCTCCTCTGGCTTTGGAACAATTTGTTCTGTCTTAGTAAGGATCATCTCATGTGGTGGGGAGCTCATGTGTGGGTTAGCCCAGCCTCAGTTGCCTCACCTCGGGGGCCTCCCTCACCTGGGTGTGTTGAGTGGCTGGAGAATCTGCACCTAGAATCCCTAAGCTCAGCATTGCTCTCTGCATGTGCAGCAAAACCCGGCAGTCTTCTCAGGCCTGGGCCACCACCCCCTGCGTCCTGCCCACTGTGTAGCCTGGGTGCACCTACCGCTCCATCCTTTATGCATATCACAATTGACAGCATGGGCAACTTCTCAGGCGTTCTCAGAGTGGACATGTAGATTTAAACCTCTTGGTTTGAATGCTTTTGTAGGCTTTTGGGACCAAGAGAGTACTGAATCTTTTTCCTAGGTCACCTCAGGCCACTTCCAAGAAGGGGGTGTGTATTTCTTTAATGGATATTCTGTTTTTGTTTTTAGTTTTAAAGACAGGGTTTCGTGAATCCCAGGATGATCTTGAATTTCTGATCCTCTTCCCACTGGGATTGCAGGCATGAGCTTGAATGAGAACATCCCCCCCAACCCCCCCGCTGGCTCATATATTTGATTGTCTGGTTCCAAGTTGGTGCACTGAGTAGGAAGGATTAGGGGTTGTGGCCTTGCTAGAGGACATGTGGCCTTATTAGAGGAGGTTTGTCTCTGGTGGTAGACTTTGAGGTTTCAAAAGGCCATGGAGAATTAAGACTAAAGATGCCTTTGAGGTTCAAAGGCCATAGAGAATTAAGACTAAAGACGCAATGGACATTCTTGTTCATGTTAAGCTGTTGCATGTTTTCTCTTCAGTATGTCTGCTAAGGATATAGGCTGAAATTTAAGTACTTTTGTTATTGATCTAAGATTTCTCTGTTGACTTTATGGGTTTTGCTTCACAATATATAGAAATGTAACTGAACAAACCTGGTTCCCATCCTGGCTTTAAGGTGCCTTGTCTTGATAGATTTTTCCTGTTAGCGGCTGTTTCTTCAGCAATCAGTGTGTACTTTCGGGAGGGAGGGGCAGCCATGAAACTCACAGGGAGCTAACAGGACCCTACAGAGCTGAGGATGAGGAGGAGACTCTGGGGGAGCTGTCTACAGGCTGGGTGGGGGATCCAGCGGTACAGCATCCCCAAGATGGCACCCACGCTGGGTGGGTTTTAGGTGTTGGAGCTGTTGGAGTCACCTATGTTCCTGTATGTAAGCCCTCAGTCATGGCGTTGGTGTGCAATCAACATCCTAACTGGGGTGGGACTGTTTCTGTCTTCCCACAATGGTGGTCCTTCTGGTGGGCTCAGCATCCCTCTACAGCTTAGCTCTTGTCAAGACTCCCCTGTCCAGGGCTCTGGTATCTACTCAGCATCTATGACCGTTTTGTCACCTGTCTCTGAGATCAAGGTGAGAACAGCCCATCTGTGGGTAATTGCTGTGCCAACACCCTTTGTCACTTGTGTAAACTTTCCCACACCTCTGAAAAGTCATCGTACTTCAGCTCTTTCGCCCTAACTCTGGCAGATCCCTAAACGGGGAGGAGCTGTAGCAATAAACAAACAAAACCAAGGAGTGTAAGGGACTTCTCAAAAATGCTGAAAGGAATCCAGAAGGACTCAAACCCCCAACGGACTAAGGAACAAGCTCATTTATTATTAGAGTTTATTCATGGAGACTTGGTAAGACTCAGCAATGACACGGCCCATGTCGCCTGTGACCCAGTGGTTAGTATCGCTCTGTGTTTTGGATTTTAGTACAGTAAAATGGTCTCTCATCAGCTGTGTGTCCAGATTCTTCCTGGGTTGGGAATGCCCCATAGGCGAGTATTTCACTTTGGTCATTTCTGCACCCTGCCCCTCTTCTCCGTGGACATGGTCATCACGTGAGCTCATGGCGCAAGCGAGGTGCAGTGACCCCACCGACCTGGACTACTCCATGGGTAGAAAGAAAAGTTTATTTGTCTCAGAGGGTAGAGAACAGCAGGTAGCAGGGAAGGTCTTGTCAGTCCTAAGGGGACAGGTCACCTCACGGGCAGAAGTGCAGGCCAGAATGACCTGGGCTGTAGCTTGGGAGCTCCGGTCTATAGCAGACTGTTCAGAAACTCGTCCCCTTTGCCCAAAGTAGTTGGCCGTTGTGGGTGGATAAGGGGAGGAATGGCCTTTCTGGCAAACAGAAACTCAGCCCACTTCTGTTTACCTGGTCAGGGCCCTGTTTAGGACACTGTCCGAAGCACTACCATTTTGGGGTCCTGAAGAAACAAAACCTCCTTCTACAAGTGAGTTGTTCGGGTCTGCCCTCCTCCAACCCACATCCTTATGAGGAAGTAGAACCTCCTCACAGGCCCACAGGGAGGCTGGGAAGGCTGGCACATTTCTGACGGATGGCACAGGAAGGCGGAGGCTCAAGGAGACATCTTCACTGGTTGTGGCAGTATACACTTAGAATCTCAATTACTTGGAAGGCTGAGGCAGTTAAAGGCTCATGAGCTATATAGTGACCCTTGCCTTTTAAAAACAAAACAGTTTTGGTTAATATTGACAGCTGGACAGGACTTAGACTCACCTAGGAGAGTGACCTCTGAGCACCCTGTGAGAGAGTGCATAGGTTAACCAAGGTTGAAAGACCACACACACACACACACACACACACACACACACCCCACCCCCGCCCCTTAGCTGTATGTGACCCCACTCTACGGACTGCAGACCTGAGAATAACAAAAGGAAAATGGCCTGAGTTCATCACTTACTGACGGACTCACTTCAGTGAAGGACACAATGTAATCAGCTGCTGAGGGAAAAGGAGGTTCCCTTCCCTCACTTGCTTTCCTCGGGGATTTGTTGTAACAACAAGTAACTGATGCCGAGTGGCAAACAAAGGAACCTCCCCCTAGCCGCAGCCTATCCTATCATCATGTAGTTTGAGGATTCTGGTCTCAAACTTTCCGACTATTATGTGGTCTTCCTTAGGCTGCCAGATAGTCCAAATATCTTTTGTGTCCCTTCTCCCTTCTCCTGTTGCTTCAGGACTTCACGAGGGACCATCTTCCTCCACAGTCGTGGCCTCACACAGGTAACCCATGGGGACCACATATTTTTGGCCCTAATCACTATGCCACTGAAATCTGGGTTGTTCCAGAAAATTTGGGATATTCATTGTACCTATAGAAATATTTCGGCCAGGCATGTTGTACACACACCTTTAATCCCAGCACTTGTGAGGCAGAGGTAGACAGATGTCTGTGAGTTCAAAGCCAGCCTGGTCTACAGCACAAGTTCCAGGACAGCCAGAACAACACAAAGAAACCTTGTCTTGAAAAACAAACAAATAAACAAAAAAAACCCAATGAAAATGGTTTTAATAACTATAAACATATTTTTTAAAGAACAAAGTTTGTTTGTGTCTGGCTGAAATTGTTTCCACAAACATGGTAACCATATTCCTTCTAAAGAGATAATTACTACAAACGTTGTTGGTGAAAATGGCTTTATTGTGTGTTTGCTGTGATTCTTTCTGTATTCTATCTTAAAGAACAATGTTTTTTCTTCTTTCTCTCTCCTCTCTCTCCTTTTGTTTTGTGACAGGGACTTACTGTGTAGACCAGATTGGCCTTGAATTCTCCTGCTTTAGGCCTCCCTCAGGTCAGGATGACAGACACGAACCCCCACACCCAGAAAAAGTAGTTACTTTATACATAATAAAGTATGGTTTTTGTACCACCTTTAGACTGTTCACTGAAAACCACAAGCCAGGTACACCTTGGATGCTCACAGATGCCAGACAGGGGTACATCTGCAGAAGGTCCTACGGGGCCCAAATATTCCATAAAGGAGCAAGAAACAAAGCAACCAGCCAGAGGGAAGCCCCGCCTGGCTCTCCTTGCTGAGTCTGCTGTATGAGAATGCAGTTTCCACTGGGGTGTGAGTTAAAGAGGATACTGCCCAGAACCTTAGCTGGAAATCCTGGCTCTTCAGAGCATGGGGGTCCTCAGTTCACCAAGAGTGGGACCTGTTCCATCATGTGTGCCGTTCTGTGTTGTGACCGGATAGGGGAGGGGTCACCAATGGGTCACCTGCCTTGGGAACAGGCACAGATGGATTTCAAACCCCCTTCCTGGCCTCCCGACCACAGGACTCCAGATGCTCTGAAGCACACTCGGTCTGTGCTGATCACAGGCCTTGCCCAGCTGACAGCCAGGCTTCCGAGCCTCCAGTGTGGTGGAATGTGGGCCAGGTTTGCGGGCATTTGTGCACCTAACCCCGGAAGAAGGGTTTGATATAGCTTAGAGAGAGAATAGTTAAGTCTGATAAATTGTGCATATTGTCTGGACACCTATGTGATGGATGAGTTCTGGTTCTGTGTTTGTGGTGGTTTAAAAGAAAATGATCCCCAAAGGGAGTGGCATTATGAGGAGGTGTGGCCTTGTTGGAGGAAGTGTGTCACTGTGGGGGCAGGCTGTGAGGTTTCTTTTTCTCAAACTTTCCTCAATGTGACAGTCTACTTCCTGTTGCCTGCAGATGTAGGACTCTCGGCTCCAGCACCATGTCTGCTTGCATTCCACCATGCTTCCCATCATGATGATAATGGACTGAACCTCTGAAATTCTAAGTGAGCCACCCCAATTAAATGTTTTCTTTACAAGAGTTGCCGTGGTCATGGTGGCTCCTCACAGCAATAGAAACCCTAACTAAGACGTGGTATATCTTGTTTTGTTTGTTGAACGGGTCTCCTAATATAGCTCAGGCTAATCTTGAACTCTGAATTCACTACCTTAGCTCTTTAAAGGCTGTGGTTCTTGGGTTGTATTCACAAACCTCTCCAGACTGAAAAGATGCATTTCTCTCAAGGTTCAGGTACTCGCTCCTCATGAACTTAAGTCATGTGACACCCAAGCCCCTGCAGGCCCTGCAGAGTCATGAGAGTCCATCTGGGTCACCTAGCAACACCCTCCCCTGTCCCCAGCTGCCTTTAAAGTCACTCCCTTCTGGTTTTAGTATGAACTTTGGACATCGTTTTTTACATAATTTCCTGAGCTAAACAAAGGGTTAAATCAGACTCAAAACTGACCTAGTTGGTGACTCTTATGTGTAAGAGAGAGGAAGACACAAAGAGACAGAGACAGATAAAAGAATTTTTATATAGAGAGCTACATCCCAAGTCCTAGAAATTCAAATTTTTTTTTTAACAGCATTCACTAGATCTAGATTTAAGAACAATTTCACCAAGTCAAGCTATTTGGGAGTGAAGACAGTCAACTGAAGGGAATTGTTAGTCTCATTTGTTTTAGATTTATTTTATGTGTGTGAGTGTTTGCTTCATGTATGTATGTGAACCACATCTGTGTTATGCTCTTGGAGGCCAGGATGCCCTGCAACTGGAGTCAACAGTTGTGAGCTGCCATATGGGTGCTGGGAACTGAACCCCAGTGAGCTGCCATGTGGGTGCTGGGAACTGAACCCCAGTGAGCTGCCATATGGGTGCTGGGAACTGAACCCCAGTGAGCTGCCATGTGGGTGCTGGGAACTGAACCCCAGTGAGCTGCCATGTGGGTGCTGGGAACTGAACCCCAGTGAGCTGCCATGTGGGTGCTGGGAACTGAACCCCAGTGAGCTGCCATGTGGGTGCTGGGAACTGAACCCCAGTGAGCTGCCATGTGGGTGCTGGGAACTAAATCCCAGTGAGCTGCCATGTGGGTGCTGGGAACTAAATCCCAGTGAGCTGCCATGTGGGTGCTGGGAACTAAATCCCAGTGAGCTGCCATGTGGGTGCTGGGAACTAAATCCCAGTGAGCTGCCATGTGGGTGCTGGGAACTAAATCCCAGTGAGCTGCCATGTGGGTGCTGGGAACTGAACCCCAGTGAGCTGCCATGTGGGTGCTGGGAACTAAATCCCAGTGAGCTGCCACGTGGGTGCTGGGAACCCACATGGCAGCTCACAACAGCAAGTGCCCCACCACTAAGCCATCTCCCTAGCCCCTTTAATATCATTTTATTAGACAATTTATAAAACTATGTAGGTTTTGGAAGAAATCAAGCAGTACTGGGGAAAGACTTCTTTTAGTAATACACCTGTGAAAGTTCTTATTCGTGATTCAGTTTTTTTAAAAAAAAAAAAAACTCTTTGACTCTAGAATATATTCCACGAACACTAAGAAGGTCAAGCACCTTCTTCTCCAACCTTGACAATATTTGGTGACCGAGTCCAAAGGCTACACATTTACCTGGTTTATACATCACTCATTGCGCACACACGGACAGTGAGCTAGAGCATCTCTCATCTTTCAGTTCTGTCTGTGTCCCTTAGTACAGTGACCTTGACAGGCTCTTGAAACACCTGGAAGGTGGGGCTCTGGGCATGCCTCTGGGGGATTGTGTTCACTGAGGTGGGAATACCACCTACTGTGGGCGGCCCCATTGCCTGGCTGGGATCCTTGTAGGGCCAGGCTATACAGGCCATATTCCTATACCGTATGACAGTCAGAGTTCTGAGTGACCTGCCAGGCCCAGTTTGCTCCTCCCACACAGAAGGGGTCGCCTGGCCTTTTGACAGTGAGCCAACCTGATGCCATCCTAAGCAAATGGTCAGGATATTCTAATGTCGCTCTGCTCCTTCTGTGGTAATTTAGGAGGTCGCCTAGGGAAGAGGTGTTTTTCTGTCTGTGGCAGAACAGACATAGGTAGGAACATGACCCAAGCTACTCTCCCCACTACCTAGGAGACGGGATGCTAATGAACCCCCCCTCAGTTTACGTTTTGATATAAAAGTTGTTTGTGTTTGAATGAGCCCTGAGACTCCCTTCTGCTATTGTCATGTGAATTGTGCCTCAATTGTTCCCACCCCTCCACTCCGGTACAGAAATGGTTTATGTCTGGGCTGCTCCCCAGCAGGTCCTGGACTATAGAAGTGTAGAAAGGGAGTTGAGCGGCAGCGTGCCTTCATCTGCTTCCTGATTGTGGGTGTCATGTGACCAGGGGCTCTCAGCCCCTGTTGCCTTCACCTTCCTTCTGTGATGGACTGAGCCCTTTACCCTTTCCCTACAAGGTGCTTCTATTAGAATATCTCATCACAGCAACAGAGAAAGAAACACCACCCAAGCTTCTTCCTTCCTCTGTCTATTCAAGACTCCACCTTGTGCCCATCTTCCCTTCAGGACTACATGGACTGGGGTATTTAAAATTGCACTCTGCCTGGGCGGTGGTGGTGCATGCCTTTAATCCCAGCACTCGGGAGACAGAGGCCAACCTGGTCTACAAGAGCTAGTACCAGAACAGTTAGGTCTATTACACAGAGAAACCCTGCCTCAATCAATCAATCAATAGAATTGCACTCTGGCCTGCAAAACTGCATTCAAGGCCATGGAAGAGCTGTCCACGTCCAGGGTTCCATGAAACCACCCAAACACAACTTTGGAAATGGCAAAGACTTTCCCCCCCTCTATTATCCACTTCCTCTCTGGTCTCCACTAGTTCATGGAAAGGGTCCTACTACATGCCTTTTCCAGAGGCCTCAGGCGAGGCTCACACATTCTCTCCTCCTCTGACTTCACCCCACACCTGCTTCTCTATTATCAGAGGTACACAGACAATGCATTCTAAACACACTGTCAAGCATTTAAAACTGTACTATGGGCACTACTAGTCTTGCCTCCTTCTATAGAAATCTCCAGAAAGGCATCTGTTACCAATAGCTCCTGGCACAGTGCCTCAACCCAGGGCACTCAATCAATAAACCCTGGTCTTTGAAAACTTATTTTTAGTGCTCATTCAGTGTGTGTGCACTCGCGTGCACGTGTGCCATGGCACACATGTGGAGGTCAGGGGAGAACTGGTTCTCTCCTTCCACCATGTTGGCATCAGGGATGGCACTCAGGTTGTCAGACTTAGTGCAAATTTCTTTATCCACTGAACCATATTGCCAGACTCAACTCTTGTTTATCATTTTGGCCCCCCCAACCCCTGGGGGCTGATGGGGAGCTAACAAAGGTAGCTGGTTCTCCTGGGGCCAGGCTCTGGTCTCCCTGAGGCATTGTGCAAGGCAGTAATGTCAGCACTGCCCACTGTGGCAGTGCTGAGGACCAGTCTGAAGAGCTTCTCTGGCCTTTGCAACTCTTTGAGTGTAGTGTCTTAGGCGTCTCCTCTGCTCTGCACTGAGGACCCTTCCCCATGCGCCCTCTTCAGTGAGTTTAATCCACCCGTGAAAGAGTATCCTTCTCTCCATTCATTGCGGAGCACAGATCCTGGTGTGTCTGATACAAATGTCTGGCTAGTGGGCTGGCAGACAAATGGATGAATTACTACACTAGCAAGGGAAGTAGAAAGATGACTTACTTCTACCAGTATCCTGGAATGGTGTTCTTGCAAGGGCTGAGGTCCAGGATAAGCTGGATAGAGTGAAATTTGTTCAGTCATTTTCAAAAGTTTACAACTTAGGAACTAGAATGTGTATATATATATATATATCCATATATATATTCATATATATCCATCTATATATTCATATATATATATCAGCATTTAGTGAAAACTTGGTAAGACAAAGGGGTGAGGTTAGAGTTTGGTACACTAAAATCAATAGCAGCTAGGTAATTCATTTTGGAAATGGCTCAGTGTTTTTACTCGACGTTTATATTAGCGGGCCACTAATATACACTCTCAGTATGTAATAATACACTCTCAGTATTCGCAAACTTGGAACTTGAAGGTGGCTTTGAAGGAAAGGCTTGGAGCGCCTTGTGAACTCCCAGAGTGCCTGACTGTAAGCTATGTGCATGAGTCACCTGGGAGCCTCTTAAAGATCGCACTGCCCAGGCTGCCCCACAAGTTGATGAACATTTTACTCTTCAGAGAGATTAATCTCAGGGAGAAAGACAGAGCCCTGGGCCCTGAGCCTCTGAGGCAAGCACTCCACCCATGAGCTACTCCCCTATCCTGGCATACTTGTATTTTTAATGTGTGTGTGTGTGTGTGTGTGTTTGTCTGTGTGTGTGTGTGCACGTGTGCATGTATACTGTGTGCTGTGTGTGGTGTGGTGTGTATTGTGTATGTACATGAGTGTAGGGTTGTCTGTGTCTATGTATGCATGTGTGTGTACTGTGGTGCTGTTCATGGTATGGTTTGATGTGTATTGTGTATAAACATGAGTATAGGGGTGTGTATCTATGTGTGTATGTGTGTGCTGTGCATGGTATGGTGTGTATTGTCTATACGTATGAGTGTAAGGATGTGTGTCTGTGTGTGTATGTGTGTACTGTGTGCTGTGGGTAGTGTGTCATGTTTTATGTATGCACATGAGTGTAGGGGTGTGTCTGTGTGTGTATGTGCAGAAACCAGAGGAAGACAATGGTGTCTTCTATTCTCCACATTACCTCCTTTCGATGGGTGTCTCTCACTGTCACGGCTAATCTTGGTTGTCAGCTTGAGTGGATCTGGAGGCAGTTGACAGGCAAGCTTCGGGGCTCACTTGTGAGGGCTTTCCTTGAACCTCTGGTGGCATCCCAGAAAGCAAGGTCCAAGAGAGATGCTTCGCTTTTGAATGCTTGCTTGCCGTTGCTCTGGCTGGCACATTCATCTGTGCTGTTGCTGCTGCCATCACGGCCATTCCTTCACTGATGTCAGAGCCACACTTAAGGGGCTTCCAAAGGGGCTGAAAACAAGAGGCCCTCCAGAAATCCTTTAGGCTTTAGCATCGGAACGGGATGAGACACCAAGCCTTAGTGACTGAGAAATTGCCAGGTTCTCTCCACTTCGGTGTGAGGCAGCCATTGTTAGATTACTCAGACAGTATTTTTTGGTGTTGTTTTGTTTTTCGAGACAGGGTTTCTCTGTGTAGCTTTAGAGCCTGTCCTGGAACTAGCTCTTGTAGACCAGGCTGGCCTCAAACTCACGGAGATCCGCCTGCTTCTGCCTCCTGAGTGCTGGGATTAAAGGTGTGAGGCGCCACCGCCCGGCTAAAAATTTATTTGTGTATACAGTGTTCTGTCTGTATATATGTCTGCAGGCCAGAAGAGGGCACCAAATCTCATTACAGATGGTTGTGAGCCATCATGTGGTTGCTGGGAATCGAACTCAGAACCTCTGAGCCATCTCTCGAGCCCCCCCAGACAGTATTGTGTAAGCCAAATGAATAAACTTCTTTAAATATATACTCATCTTCTCAGTTCTGTTCTTCTAGAGAACCCCAATTAATACGCTGCCTGCGCTGGAAATTCAACACATAGGCTAGGCTGGCTGGCCAGCGAGCTCCCAGAACACACCGTCACCATTCTTCAACTATGAGCAGTCATGCCCACCTTCTAGTGGGCACTGGGGATTTGAACTCAGGCCCTTGCACTTGTGCAGCCCCCACTCCAACCCACTGAACCATCTTCTTAGCCTGGCATCTGTGTTTTTACAGCTCCTCAAGTAATTCTGAAGCACCGCCTACACTGAGAATCCACGGGCAGCTAAGACCAACAAAAGGACTTAGCTGTGTAAACCAGAGTCTGTGTTTCCTCTAAGAGTCTGAGACCAGCTTCAGCCAGTTCCTCCCCAGGGTCCCTTCATCCTTCCTTTATACTTACTTTTTCCCAGCAGTCAAGAGTCACTCTGGAAGCCAGGCGTGGTGGCACGTGCCTCGCCTTTAGTCCCAGCACTCAGGAGACAGAGGCGGGTAGATTCCCGTGAGTTGGAGGCCAACCTGGTCTATATAATGAGTTTTCTAGACAGCTAGAGTTACACAGTAAGACCAGCCTCAAAAACAAGGAAGCAAGACTGGCTCTTGAGCTACATTGGTGAGGATCCAAATTCAAATGAGGTACACTGTCAATTGTGGAAGCTGTACTTTCCGGCTCCATTGACCTTCCACGCCTAAAACCAATTTCAAAAATTGGGAAAAGAGAGAGAGTCTCAATAAATCCCCAGGAGGCTGCAAACTACCCTGAGCCAGGGGTGGAGCATCAAAACCACAGGGATGCTGAAACACTATAGGTCAATGGCTGCCCTGCTCTTGGATCTACGAGCATACTGTGCATTGCCCCCTTCTCTCAAGGACTGTCTGGTCCCCAAGTAAAACCCACAGTCTCGTTGGGCTTGGGAAGGAGGTTGCGTCACCACCAGATCCTCACTGAGTATTCTCTTCCACCTCAACTACTCTAACAGTGTTCTCTGCAGGCAGGGCCATTTCCCAGGATTATTTAGTGTGGAGAATGCCTCTGGGTTTAGAGGTTGTTGGTTATGGAGGACGGGCAGGGCAGGTGTTTTCCACCTTTTCCCTTAATTCTTCAATGAGCTAACTCTGCAGGGGATCAAATCAAAAGACCAGCACACGATGCCATCAGATTGCAGTTGTGTATTCAGTTTCCTATGGACTTGAACCACATGGGCTACCGGAAGGGGAAGAGAAGCGCTCTAGAGCTGCCTGGCTGGCCTACTGACTGCTGCTAAGACATCCGTTCTTACATACGCCTTACAAGATCATCTTCCTACAGGAGAATCGGCTTCCACAGGGGTAGCAGGGGTTGCAAGGGTCGCAGGGGCCGCAGGGACCGCAGGGGCCGCAGGGGCCGCACGGACCACAGGGGCTACAGGGGCTGCAGGGGTTACAGGGATTGCAGGGAGATGTGCAAGGGTAGCAGGGAGACTCGATCTTGACGCAACTGCCGAGCCCGTAGGAGTATGTCACGTCTTTCTCGTCCACGCATGGCGGCAAGCTGAACTCTTTGCAGATGTTCATGTAACTGTACTTTTTGGATCCGAGGCAGTCGTACCTGTTCTCCCTCTCGGCTGACACACAGACCTTCCCATCTTTCACGCGCACTTTGACTTGGTCGGGCTCAAAGCCGCACACGTTCACCGATCCCAAGATGTTGCTGCTGCAGCAAGATGAGGCCAGGATTCTGTTCGTGGTCCTTCTGAGTCTGTGGTTGCAAAGGGGGGAGGGACAAGAGAGGTTAGACCTCTGGACTCTACACACCACCCATAAAATAGGAGCCCCCTCAACCCCAGTCCCTGAGCCCCTCGCCCCTGAGTTCCCACCCCACCTCACCTCCCCACCCCCTTTTGACTCATATCAACCCAATCCAAACCCATTGGCCTTTCTTTCAGATCTTTCTCTAATGCTCAAATCTAACTCCTCCTGCTCTAAGTTATGGACACTTGGCCTGGTCCTTTACCTGGTTACTCTGTGACTGAGCTTCCTTACCTGTGATGATGGTGATAATCCATCTCAACACTGCTGGAGAGTTAAATGAGACCATGTTTTACTCAGCACCGCGCTGGGTTCATCATACATCTTGCCTGATTACCGTTAACATTACCGTTATCTTTTCAGACAGACAGATTTGCTTTGGTTTTCTGATGCTGAGGTTTGAGCCTCACGCGTGTTCGGGAAGCACTCTCTACTGGGCCACACCCCAGCTCAGGGTTTTTATTTTTTATTGTTTTTTAATGAGACACAACCAGTAAGTTAGCATTTGAACTCTGCATCTTAAAGATCAAAGCCAGGAATAATGTGTGTGTCTGCAGACCCAGCTATCCCAGAAGGTGAGACAGGAGGACTGCTTGAGCCTAACAGTTGCCAGGTAATCTGGACATTAAAGCATGCTTTTTCTGGCCGTCACTGGGCAGACAGACAGACACTCCTCCAGACAGCTCACTGGCAAAGGACAAGGCAAGAGAACTCTGGCTTAGTTCTTCCTTGGACCTGGAGAGACCCTGGAAATCCAGTCTGTCTGGTTGCCAGTGCGGAACAGATACAGCGAGATTTCCTGGTGACGTACTAGCTGGGATCCTATCATCTTGCAAAGAGTTTGTTGTGTGTGTTTCCCCAGCTCCTCATTCAGCAGCGTTGTGTTGCTAACTTGAAATCACTCATGAGAGAAATGTTGATGCCAGAGTGGAGTGAGCTAGAAATCGGGGCCCGAAGAGCCGGCTGCCGGGCACCTCTGCTGTGGCTGCTGCTCTACGGCACTGCCCTGTAAACCCTTAATAATAGCAGCAGCTTGCACTGATTGGGCAGTGAGGATGAATCAAGAAATAGGAAAGCTGGGCTGGAGAGATGGTTCAGCGGGTAAGAGCACTTGCTACACTGGGCGGTGGCAGTGCATGCCTTTAACCCCAGCCTCAGGAAGCACAAGCAGGTGGATCTCTGTGAGTTTGAGGCCAGCCTGGTCTACAGAGTGAGTTCCAGGACAGCTAGGACTGGAGAGCTCTTGCTATTCTTCCAAAGGACCCAGGTTCAGTTCCCCCCACCATGTCAGGCAGCTCACAACCTCCTATAACTCTATGCTCTAGAGGATCTGGCGACCTCTTTGGGCACCTGCACTAATGTGCACATGCTCACACTGAGATAAACACAAAAATAAAAATAATCCTTTTTGAGAAGGAGGGCCAAAGTACCTACCCAGAGCTGTGACCCCAGAACCGGACTCTTCCCTCACATCTTGCAAGGCCCTGCTGTGCAGACAAGTTCTCGAGCTTTCCTCTGCCTCACCCAGGACAATAATGAGTGGCCCGCCTACCTATGACGTTTACCTTGGCGCCTACAAGATTACCACTGCACTGCTTTAGATGCTTTTGAAGATTTCTGCTTACTGTAGTTTAGCTACGTGTAGGTTTGTGTGTCTGTGTGTAGGTTTGTGTGTCTGTGTGTAGGTTTGTGTGTCTGTGTGTACCTTTGTGCGTGTGAGTGTTGGTGTCTGAAGGGGTCAGGGTCATCGGATACTCTGGAGCTGAAGTTATAGATGAGTGTGAGCAGCCTAAAGTGGGTGCTGGGAACTGAACTGGGGTCTTCTGGAAGAACAGCAAGTGTTCTTTACTACTGAGTTCTCTCTCCAGCCCCTGTACCCCTCTTTATACTGAATTTTATTTAAACATATTCTTCTTTGCTTAAGTTACACAAGTTCATTGTAGAAGATCCAGGGGACATAGATAAACTAAAGTATTTTTTTAATATTATAACACACATAACATTACTTTTGTTGTATTTTCTTGTCTATGTATGCGTGTGTGTGATTTCTACATACACATAGATTTATGTATGCCCTTATTTCCAAATCATGCTATACACTCTGCTTTTAATTTGTATTTCTCACTTGATTAAACTTCATGGGACTGACTTAATGAGGTGAATTTCTACTCTTGTATTGAAAACTACACTCGTGCTTGGCTAATTACAAAATGACACTAGCGCTCTCTCCTAGGAGACGACCTGAGCAGCAGACGAGATGGCGTGGTGTGAGTCCTTCACCTCCGTTCCACCCTGGCCCTGAAGAAACTGGTGAGTCCTCCTTGTCCTGTATGTGCTGGGGCGCCTTAGGTCATCCCAAAAAGAAAGGAAGAGAACTGGCTTCTTAGGTAGACTTAGCCCCATCTCTCTGGGAGAGCAAGGAGGAGCTCACAAGCTCCTAATAGGGAACTAACCCAGACACCAGTCCTCTCTGGCTGGATCGTGGCTTGAAGAAGCAGCCAGGGGTGTGTGTGTGTGTGTGTGTGTGTGTGTGTGTCTGTACATGTGCAGGGAAAGTCAGTCTGGTTTGGATGAGAAGTGTGGAATCCTGATATCGATAGTGAAGATGGGCTGGGACTAACAAAAGCAAGCCAAGACTCCTGAGCAGGTTCCCTAAGCCTCAGCTGGTTCTTCCCGGAAAAGCTCAGTCTGCTCACCACAGGAACTGGAGCCTAACCTGGGACCTGACTTGTCAATCACAGCCAACTTTCAGATCTGTTTCCTGTAGACACCTGAGTCCCAGCTTTAGTCAAATGTGTTGTTACCGGCCCCTCCTCACTTCCCTCTGTTCCTCAGCTCCGTTGGCTCTGCAGTAACTGTCCAGTGGTCCCACAATGTTCGGGGGCCCCGTACCCTCCAGGGGTCCCGCACTGTCAGGGTCCCCACACTGTCCAGGGTCCCCACATTGTCCAGGGGTTCCACAATGTTCGGGGGCCCCATACCCTCCAGGGGTCCTGCACTGTCAGGGTCCCCACACTGTCCAGGATCCCCACACTGTCCAGGGGTTCCACAATGTTCGGGGGCCCCACACTGTCCAGGGGCCCCGCACTGTCCATGAGTCCAACACTGTTCAGGGGTTCCACACTTTTAGTCTCCAGAAGACTGCCTAAAAGTCTCAGCTAGGCCAGATTTCTTATCATTTCTACATTAATGGTTCTGAGTAGAAATGTGTGGGTTGTAGGAGAACTTGCTTGGGCCACATCTGACTCATCAAACTCAATTCTGAACTTGGAACATGCCTCTTGCCTAGTGGGTTCCCTACAACCCAAAATGGGTTTTTCTGTAACTGCAAGGTTCTGAGCCAGGGGCACATGGCCTCCTGTGCCCCACTCCTGTGGACGAGGGGAGCTTGACAGCTGGGGTGGGGGGACTGTGCCTGTGCGCAGAGCTCCACAGAGCACCCCACTTTTCTCCTGATCACAGCTGGAGCCACTCCCATGTGACTCCACACCCTTGAATGGGAAACACCCTGCCTTCCCGGTAGAATTATATATTCAGCTGTTTCCACAGAGATCAATTTCAACCCAGTGCAGGAGAAAGTAACAGGGACTTAAATGAAGAGCACAGACAGGTGGACCTCCTCTGACTTCACGGGGACATTCCTTTTCTCTTGAATTTAAACCCATCCCAAAGAGCTACCTAAACACTCCTGACATCTTTATCATCACTTGCCTCCTGCTGCTGCTGCCCCCTATGTGTACATATGTTCGTGTGTGTGCATATGTTTATGTGTGTGTGTGTGTGTGTGTGCATATGTGTGTGTGTGCATATGTGTGTGTGTGTGCATATGTGTGTGTGTGTGCGTGTGTGTGTGTGTGTGTATGCGCGCGCGTGCGTGCACACGCGTCCATATGTGTGAGTGGAGGCCAGGTTGACATCAGGCAACCTTAGTTTTTGGAACAGGGTCTTGCTCTGGACCTGGACCTCATTGATTAGATTACACTGACTGCCAGCAACCCCGAGGGCCTCCTGTCTCCACCTTCCCAGTGCTGATGCTATAGATGCCACAGCACCCAGTTTTTTTTATGTGAATACTGGGGATGTGAGCTCGTACTTGCGGGGCAAGCGCTTTAGCAACTGAGCCATCTCCTCAGCCTCTCTGCTTTCTCTTTCTGCTTTTATCCTTCCCTCAGACTGCTGGAGTAGACAGGTGTCACTGGGCAGCAGGAGCAGGTTCTGTGGTGTTGGTGCATCCTCCTTCCAGTCGGGCTCGCAAAACACAGGTGTCTGGTTCCCACCCGAGTTCTAGATTCACTAGGTTGGGATACAGCTGAGACTTTGTCTTTCTAGTAAGTTCCGGGTGATGCCACTAACACTGGTTCAGGGTCACACTAAAAACTGGCAGGTGATTATACAAATGTGCTCTAGACTCGGGGAGATGTGGCTTTGCTCACCTCCTCGTCATCGAGAACTCTGTTCCTTAATGTTTCAAACAGGAAATTCTAGGTACCTAGCTTTTATCCCGTGAGTTGTTAGCTGTCTTTATCAGGCTGTGTAGGCTATACTTTAAACAGATTTACCCTGAGACCTTCTGTGGACAATTCCCAAGGCTGTATGATTAAAAATGTTAAACCAAATAACAAACACACATCTGAGCCTGGAGGGTAATTCAGTGGTAAAATACTTACTTAGCATACCCAAGAACCTGGGTTTTATTTCTATCACAGAAAGTAAAATTGAAAATTGCATTTGACCACATGGGCATCAACTCTTCAAGTGATGATGGATTCTGAGAGGTAGGAGTTAGAAAGAGTATAAAAGACACTGAAGAGGCCATTTACTTCACCTTTCAGTGAACCCAGAAGAAGCAAGGAGGGAAAATCAACTTTTGGTAGTCATAAGACCTCTGCCTTGCATCAGCCTCCATGACTGTGTAGATTCAGTGAAAACTTCAAACTCATAATGTGAAAGTAGAGAAATAGTTGAGGTTTTAGACGGCATATTTTGTGTGTGGGATTTTCCAGGGAATTTCTTATTAAGAGTCAGGCTAACCTCAGATGTTTGGGTGGAAGGCAGTCTTGGGATTGGTCTCTAGGAATCAGGAAGGGGCACAGAGGTTGAGCCCGGTGCAGCTCAAGGGCGCAATGCAAACGAAGATGCCAAGATGCGCCAGGTTGCAAGGACTCAAGCCAGAAGTCAGTGTTACCATGGGCTTCTGTTTATCAGACAGGATGGAGGAAGGACGGGTTTTGTTAGTTTCTCTAGCTTTAGTACAAGAGACAGGGAAGCCTGGGAAGTGTGGGTGTACAAGCTTAATTCAGGCCGGTGGCTTCGTGAAAGAAAACCAAATTCCGTCACCACCATTCCTTCAAATCCAAAAGCAAGGGAAGAGACAGGCGACTGCTGGACCTTGGAGTGTAGCAGGTAAGAACAGGAAAATCCTGAAGCGTCAAGGAAACAGAAGAGCCAAGTCTGGTCCGGACAGCGGCTTCTAAAGCAGCGGCTTAAGAAACACTGGTAGTGAGTGAGCAAGATTTTTAAATCCTTGCCTGAAACAGCCCGCTGTACACATATATACCTCAAACAGCAACGATATGCAGTGGGAATTTTCTAATTCTTTTTTTAAGGTTTGTCTATTTATTATGTATACATTGTTCTGCCTGCACATAATCTCATTAGAGATGAGGGCACCAGATCTCATTACAGATGGATGTGAGCCACAGTATGGCTGCTGGGAATTGAACTCAGGACCTCTGGAAGAGCAGCCAGTATTCTTAACCTCTAAGCAATCTCTCCAGCCTCCTCTGAAGGTAATTTAAAAACTGTTATTTCAGTCTTCTTGCCAAGTAGAAGGAAACACTGTGAAGGAGACATGGAAGACTCAGGCTCAGAAAAAAAGAGTTCAATATAGCCGAGGCAATTATAGATCAAGGATAAGGAACCTTCTGGACCACACAGTCAGACAGATATCTGAAAAGGCATGTCACCAATACCCAGACAGTCCTTAAAAGGGCAAAAGGTCACACAAATATGAATTCTAAACTCAAAAGACCTTGAGCATAGTTTCATACCAAAGATGGTTTTAAAAAACAAAACAAAGCTGAATGGGGATTGATTATTACGAGATCTAGTCATGGGCCAGGAGCTAGGTAAAGATAAGGAAAAAAAGAAAGAAAGCATTTCATTGAAAGAAAAATTCGTCATGAGTCCTTTGGGATTGGAGCTCAGATCCGAGCTTTCCCATCTTCACCCCTATTCAGGAAAACTGAAGCTGTAGGTTTACAGTTGACACCAGCCCTCCCAGACAGTGAAGCCTCAGGCTGTTGGAAATAGAGTGGTACTGTGCGGGGAACTGTCGTGGGAACTGTCGCGAGGTGGCGTGAATTGGAACTAAAGTACAGGAGAAGAGATAAAGGAAGGACAAACCTGGGGGTCACAGGGCCAGGAGCTAGGTAAGGGCACTGCCCACTTCACATAGGCTGCCTGAACGGAACTGAGGGGACGCAGACCGAAGAAAGTGCTGCTCCCTCTGAATCACCGTACTGAGAGTAAGGCTTGAGGCTGAGTCTACTGTGTGCCAAGAAACCATCTCATGGGAAGCCAGGGGGACAAGACAGTGGGCAGAAAAGAATCTGCCCTGAAAGTGTAGGAAGTAGGGGCAACCAGATGGCCAAGATAGAAGACCTAGAGCCATGGGGAGAAGACACAGGCACCTCACAAAGAACACTTAATATTTGGAACAATTTCGCAGTGAGTTTCATAACTTGACATCCTGAGGAATAAAAATAAACATTGCTTCAAAATTGTAGATAAATTTGTAGGCAACTACCCCACCATACATCGTCAGGTAGCTTTGCTTCTGACCTTGGAATTGATGACATCATCAGTAATTGTCCCATTACCCTTCTCAATAAAACATCACGGTCACTGTTGTCAAGGGGCCTTGTCCGTCCATTACTCCTTCCTTTCACCCATCTGTCCACCTCTACCGTCTTCCCATCCATCATATCTGTCTCTGCTCTATTTTTAGACATAATCCCTTATTAAACATGATGTTTCTACCTCTTGCTTTTTCACTTAATGTATCCATACATAAAAGAACTTTCCAACTTTTCAGTCCCCCCCCCCTTTTTACAATCTTTGGGAACAGTCTCACATAGTCCATGCTGGCCTCATATTCATTCTGTATCAGAAGCTGGTCAAGAACCTGTGAGCCTCCTGCCTTCGCCTCCCAAGCGCAAGGACTTTGGGAGTCAGCCACCATACCTGCCTCTTTAACCCTTTCTTCCTGTTTCAGAGAATGGGTACAGTCACTTACATAACCAGGGGACAATGCCCCCCATCTATATAGACTATAGGTCTCTGTGAAAAGACAGGCAAGGATTAAAGGAAGCATAACTCCCCCAGTTAAATTACCCAATTCAACAGAAACCCATCCGAATCTACGATGAAGGCTGAGCCTGCCGCACATCCTTCCTGAGGTGGAGGGGAAGGCCAACCCGGCAGCCCTTACTCTATATCAGCCCTGCCTGAGCCTCGCTAGGAGAACGGTTTCCATCCACAGCGCGAACCTCTAGCCTTCAGTCCGCTCTCTACTCCTGAGGCTTCAGGCGAACATTAAAGATTTGATCGATGCCTATGACTTCTGCAGTCATTTCTGCAAGTCCAGAGTTACTCAGATCACTTCAGTCATTCTACCCAGAGGAAACGTTGAGCTGGCTGCTCCCTGTAGCTTTTAGCAACACCCCTCAATTTTCCCCCTCATTAAGGCCACCTTACTTAATCAACTGACGCTCCTGCTGTAAACCCCCACCAACCTTGTCAGCCCATCACCGCACTGTTCCCACCATGGACCCCCCTTTCCCTCTCCTAAGTCACCTGAGTCACTGTCTCAATCCCTTTCCATGTCTAGTTGGCTGTCACTGTCCCCCCCGCCCCCCCTCCCCTGCTGCGGCTGCTACTCTGACTGTGGCTACGTCCTCTCTCACTTGACCACTCTCTTTCCCATCCTCGGCGGCGCAGGCTGCTTTCCTCTCTAGGCTGCGGAGCGATGGGCGCAGGCAGTACAGCTTGTAGTCGCAGAGGCAGCACGGGTAGTAGAGGTCACACAGGCCACAGGCGCGGGACCGCTTGGAGTAGCAGAGGCAGTAGGGGTAGGGGTGCAGGTCGCAGCAGCAGTAGGGGTGCATGTAGAGGTCGCACAGGCAGCGGGAGCTGAGTTCATCGATACATCTCAGTTGCCTTAATTCTCTGTCCACCTTCTTTATGTCCCTTCTAACACTGTCCAAAAGACAACTCAGTGCAGCCATTTTGGTCACACCTTATTGTTCTGTGAGTACCTTTGGGAAACGGCACTCAGAGGAAAAAATTGTTCTAAGCTCTGCTCAGAGGCCTCCTTTAAAATTAAATGAGCCACACATGATTCACTTACTTTACAGCTTGTGTTCTGTGACCCCGCCCACCCTTAAGGATGTCATAGTCTCCTGGTTACCATGCCAACCACAAACAGTTATGGTCCCCAGAGACCCTCCTCAGGTCTACCCCCAGGACCATACTCATGCTGAGGTTCATTTACCTCAGTGTTTGTGGGGTTCCCCAGCAGCCACAGCTCTTTGGGGTTCACGGACTAGCCTTCAGTGTCCTACAGTGACTTGTAGTGTCAAGAAGCTGTGATATGGGTGTGACTGTGGTTTTGACCCTGGTGTGGAAAGGGCAGGAGTTGCCTGGCTCTGGTCTGTGAGCCTTCTGGTTCTAGTCCTGGGCCTGGTTGTAAGGATCATTTGGGCTTCAGACAGGTAGAGTGTGAGGACCTTGGCTGCCGGCCCTTTCTTCCCACCAAGTCAGCCTCACGTCTGCCGTTGTCATTGGCTCTCTCAGACCGAAATCTCCGAGACCCACCCGTGATTATTATTATTTTCCTGGTGCCAGGGACCAAACCCAGGGCCTCAGACATCATAGACAACTGCCCATCCTTTACCAGCGAGGGTTCTAGCTAACTAGAAACATCAGTTCCCCACTAGTCCGGGGCTCATATGCTCTCATCTGCTGCTCTGGGTCCTGTCTTCAGGAACCACCTCCCAGCATGGATACCTGTAGTCTTGTCTGGCCCCTGAGTGCCTCCCAAGCATAGGCCCTGGCCCTCTTCCCTTAGCCTGAAACCCTTGCTTCAGCCACTGGCCACGCTCTAATGTGGATCAACCTCCTAGCCCGCAGCCTTGGCCTCAGAGTTGACTTGTACTAATCTATTTCTGTCCCTCAGACCACTTCCAGCTCTCACTTCCCCTCTCCTAGACTAAGACCTAGGGAAGGCACACGAGGACAGATGTGGACACCAGAGAGGGAACTAGCTAGATCTGAAGGCCACAGCAAGGGGTTGAATTCTCATTTTGAGTTCAGTTATCCATCCTCTCCTATTGACAGATGTCAAAAGTAAATCAGGCCCAGTAAAGAGACGAGGCAAGTCTGGGCTGGTGGACACGGCTCGGGGAGCAAAAGGAGGGCACTGGAGCTGGGGAAATGGGTCAGTGGTTAGGAGTAGGTGATTCAGAATGACTGGAACTGCAGTTTCATTGGCTCTGATACCCTCTTCCGACCCCCACAGGCACCAAGCATGACCACGCACACAAATACATGCAGGCAAAACACATGTAAAATAAAATGAATTGATCTAATTTTAAAGGAAGTCACTGGGCCCATTCTTGCCTTTCGCTCCTCAAGCCCCACCCAATCTGATGTTTTCACACTGCAGTAAGACAGATTTTGCAGATAAATCTGTCACCCCTCAATGTCCCTACTTTGCCTTAAAACTCACTCACTCGCTCTGGGAAGGCCATACCTCGCTCTTTCCGTCTCGTTTGGACTTAAAGACAGTTGCTCTGCTGCTTAGAAGCCCAAGTCTCTGACCCTGTCTCGGATCTAGTTCATTACTGCTCTCTCGTGCATAGCTATCCTTGGGAAGTCTTCTTTGTCCCATCACCAAGCATTCTCTTTCTCTGTGTCTGTCTGTCTGTCTCTCTCTCCCTTCTCTCTCTCTCTCTCCTCTCTCGCTCTCTTCCTTCCTTGACAAGTACTCGTGTAGCTCAGGTTAGCCTTCAACTCGCTGCGTAGCCGAGTAACCTGTATCTGACCTCCCAACTCCACGTCTTGAGCACTGAGATTCAGGTGTGAAGCACCACACCTTGTTTATGGGAGATAGGAACTGACCCGCGGCCTCGCCATGCTGGATAAACCCTCTGTTCACTGAGTGCTGTTTCCAGCACCAACATGTTTCTCATATGACATTATCTGTCAATTTCCAAAACTAAGCAGGATATTGGCTGGTTTTGCTCACCAAGAGCTACCTAACACCATGCCTGGTACATCATAGGTGCTTGGCATTTACAAACAAGCCACCAAATGAAGAAATAATCAGAACTTGGTGAGGAGAATGAAAATGGAGTAGAGGAGGACCCAGTAGTGGCTCCTGAGATAGCGAGCTGGGGTAGAGTGTGGTAATCAAGAGACTGGTGGCGGCTTCGAGGTAAGCTGTGCAGGGGACGCAAGGAAAAGCGATTTGAAGCTCAGGGAAAGACAGACAGACAGAGGTACAGACCAGGGGGACATGAGATGCAAACTGCTCACATGTGCGAATAGGGCAGAGACACGCTACTGAGGTAAAAGATCAGAAGTAGGGGTGTCATGAAGCTCATAAAAGTCTCTTACGGGTCCCCAGAGAGGCCACAGCCCCTCAGCCCAAGTCGCTGTATGTTGTCAGCCTGGCTTCCCAACGGCTCAGCATTCCACAGCCTTGACCTGGAGGCTCCCCTTCTGATGATGAAATGTCGTACACACTTGGACAGCACCCACAGAGCAGGGGAAGTTGGCCACCTGTGTCAGTCGGAATGAATCGAACAGCAATGCCGAGTTCTGCTCGTCTAGGGACAGGCTAATGCCCTTAGCAGGTGATTCCATGCGGTTCCGAGGGGTGGTCTCTGGGACCAGGAGCACGACCTGTAAGTGTGTTCAGATTTCTCTAACTCCAAGTGAAAGACTACTGAATTCTCATATCCCAATGCATTCCATGATTAGCAAATGTCAGCAAAGGTTTGAACAGGCAGCTCTTGTTTTAACTTGTTAAATACACATCTTTTGGAGCTTAAGTACACAGCTAAGTCTACACGGCGTGTTATTAAGATAGTCCTGACTTCATTGCACCTGGGGCCCTCCCATTCTCTCACCGCCCCCCCCCCCCCCGGAATTCCACCCTTCCACCATGAAATAGATTTTTTACATCATTTCAAGTGACTGAATAAGTACATTTAAAGATTTGGTGGAACATCTGTGCTGGCTCACAGTGGTAGGATATGCAAAGAGGTACGTGCAGAGGATCCTGAGTTCAAGGCCAGCCTGGGCTACATCATCGTTGGGCATGGTGATGCAAGCCTTTAATCCTTGCACTTGGGAGGCAGAGATAGATGCATTTTTATGAGGTCAGTGACAGCCTGGGCTACAGAGTGAGATGTCTCAAATCAAAAGAAAACAAAAGATTCAGTGAAATTGTGGTCCCTCACATCAGAAGGACAAGGCTGAAATTCATTAGAATCTGCTGAAAATCCTTAAGGACAAGGTTCAGGCACAACTCCTTGAACTATTAGCACAAGCATGTTCATGGGCTCTAACACAGAGGTGGGGGGTGTCCGTTACAAAAGGCTGCATCCACAGACACGCCCACTCACCTTGGCTGGTACCCAGACAGACCTTCCTCTGGGATTAGAGGGCAGGAGGTGGCAACTTCACAAGCCAGGCAGCATTTGCCTGGTGGTCCTAGTATTAGCCGAACTGTGTGCCAAAGGCAGCTTCTTCTGCTCTTCCAAGTCCGTTCACTAAGCCAAAGCTGCAAAGGTATTCATCTAGTGGTGGTGGGATCAACACACAGTGTGTAAACATTAAACCCCAAATTATGCCGCAACATGGCTTTAATTTTTTTGAAAAGGATCCAATGAAGGAAAGAATGACCCTTAAGAAATGACTGGTTATCTCTGAAAAGTAAGATATTGGTGGCTTTTAAAACTCTCCTTCCTAGGAGTGTAGCCCAGCAGCAGAATTGTGAGAGGCTCTGTTTCAAGCCCCAAAAGCAAACAAAAATGTGTTAGGATAGTGTGTGTGCATATGTGGGGGGGCTACATATGCCTGTTTCTCAAATGGAGTGGTCAGAGACAATTTTGTCGAGTTAATTCTCTCTTTCCACGTTTACATGCATTCCAGGGATTGAATCCAGGTCACCAGGCTTGCACAGTAGCATCTTCACCCCCGCGCCATCTCAGCAGCCCTGAAATACTTTAGCTAGCAATGTCTAGCACTCTGTCCACTCAAGGCTCACCTCTGGCCCATCTCAAAAATCCAGCTGAGAGGCCAATGGCATGGCTTGGTGGATAAAGAGCTTCTCTGAAGGTTTGGGGTCCAGGGCTGGGATCCCCAGCTCACACGGAAGTCAGACAGGATTCCCCGGGGAAGGCGACTGGCTAGATTGGTCATATTGATGAGCTCCAGTTCAGAGGCAGATCCTGCCTTGGTACAGTGGAGAGATCAGCATCACACACACCCGGGCAAGCTCTGGGGCCGTCCCTCCGAGCAAGCCACCGGGGAGTTCTCTGTGAGAAGACACGTCTATGCCTGTCCACCATCCACGGAACCTGCTTTTGGATGAAGAACTTTCTCCCTCTCCCGCCATTAGCTACCGTCGATAAAGTTGCCTATCCAAAGATGGGGCACCTAAGCAGGCCAACCCACTGTCCTCCTGGAACTTCCTGTTTACCACAGTGCCTAAATAGTTCACATTTCCAAAACGTTCCTCAGCTGCGCTTCAGGACTGTCAGCTCCTCAGGTGGCTCCAATAACCTCATCTCTTTCTTTCTCTTCTCCGTTCCTGTTTTGTGTTCTTTGGACAATAGTTTCACTATGTAGTGTAGCTCAAGCTGGCCCAGAACTTACTATATATAATAGCCGAGGCTGGCCTTGACCTCTAAGCAATCCTCCCGCTTCAGCCGAACTTCCCAGTGCTGGGTTACAGCATGTGCCACCAGGCCTGGCTCAAAACCCTCTGAGGCCCTGGCATGGTGGTAATACGCGCTGGGGCTCTGGCCCTTCAGAGGCACTTGTAGAATGACCTCAAGTCTGAGGCCAGCTTTCTACATAAAAGCCTTAACAAAAAACAAATGGCCAAGCCAAGCCAAGTGCTCAGTGGCTCAGGCCTGTGATCGCAGCTCCTCAGGAGGATGGCCAAGTTCAAGGGAAAGGAAAAACAGAAAGAACTGGGACACAGCACATTGGTAGGGCTTGCCTACCATGAATGAGGCCCAACGCTCCAGTCCTAGGAACAGAAAACCAAAAAAAAAAAAAAAAATACAACAAACATGGAACTGCACTGGGACGACAGCCTGCTCCCTTTGGCCGACGTGCAGAGACCACTCCAGGCTGAGCTTGGAGGTTAAGCAGCTGCTTCCCCGGAGGAGAGCATCTCATGCTCCCCCGTGGCCCGGATCTGGGTACACCAAGAACAGCTGTCACACGGAAGGCCCATGGGTGTGGAACAAAGACGATGAGTCATGTGAGAGAAAACGGTAGGAAATGCCAGGAAGATCATCCAACAGCAGCATCCCTAGGGCAAAGAGAAATTTCCAGAGGGCGAGAATCTCAGAACTTCAGCTTTGGAAAAGCCCTTTATCCACACCAGTCTCTCCCTGGCAGAGAGTCTGGGCTGAGCACCCAGGGCAGGTGAGCCTGCGAGACAGGCATAGGCTGTACAGGTGCTGAGACAGCAATCCTAGCGTGGTTTTATCTTCCTTTAGTCTCCCAACCCCATGGAGTCCTTATAAAAGAAGGTCTTACTTATATATTTTATGTGTACGTGCTTGTGCGCCTAAGTGTACGTATGTATATCACGTGGGTGCAGGTGCCTGCAGCAGCCAGAGCTGGGGTTACAGGCAGGGTGCTATATGGGTGCTGGGAAACCCAACCTCAGTCCTCTGCAAGAGCAGCAAAGTGTTCTTAGCTGCTGAGTCATCTCCCCACCACCAATCGCCCCACCCCTTTTAAAATTTTCATGAGAGAGAGAGAGAGAGAGAGAGAGAGAGAGAGTATTTTAAGAGAGAACACGGGCATGCGTGTGCTATGACACACATGGTCGTAAGAGCCCAGATTTTGACAGTCCTGTTCTCTCCATCCTACCATGGGTTCTAAGATGGAACTCAGGTTTCTGGCTTGTGCAGCAAGCACCTCTACTCGCTAAACCATCTTGCTGGGCCCCCATGGGAATCTTTAACAGATTCCCTGCTAGGTAAGTGAGAGAGGAGAAGGAACCAGTGGAGTCAGCTGCGCTCCTCTGGCAGCTGGGAGACTGCTCCTGTCAGGCAGGATCTAAGAGCCAGAGGGCCCAACTGAGTGAGTTTTCCTTTAGCTTTGGGAAATCTGATTACTCACTGAGGAGTGATGGGAAATTTACATCAAATAAGCAGAAGTATTTCTTTGTTAAGATTTGAGAAGCAAGTCAGGCGGTGGTGGCGCACACCTTTCATCCCAGCACTCAGGAGGCACAGGCAGGCGGACCTCTGTGAGTTCGAGGCCAGCCTGTCTACAGAGCGAGTTCCAGGACAGCTAGGGTTGTCTTGAAAAACCAAAAAAAAAACAAAGAGGGAGGGAAAAAAAAAGGTTTGAGAAGCAAAGCCAGGTGTGGGGGTGCATGCCTGTACTCCCAGCACTTGGGAGATGGCGGAGGTGAGAACAATGTTCCACATCATCTGACTACATGGTAAACCTAGGCCAGCTCCTACCTTCAAAATGATGAAGATTTTAGGGTGCTTAGTTAGTCTGGCATAAATGCTTACCTGGGGTACAAATTGGTGATCTCCCTGACCCTAAAGGTGCCTCTGTGTTCTAATGATCCCATCTCTAGTGGCTCCTGCACCCCTTCCTCTCTTCCAAGCTCATAAATTCTCCAAGAGAAAGGTTGGCGGCAATCTGGATTGTTCTTGGTGAGGATAAGAGATTCAAAAATGCCCTTGAATTTCTCACTTAGAATCATTCAAAAGTAAGGCAGGTGTTCACGTTCAGCTTAGGCACTGGAGGCCTTGTTTCTGTCCCAGTGGTGACTCGGTAGATTGTACTGAACCCAGATGCAGGGCCAGAAACCCTGTTTAGTGTTCGATCTGACCAGGCTTTCCAGGGGACGCTCCCAGCAGGGGACGCTCCCAGCAGCTGA
Organism: Myodes glareolus; assembly: GCF_982192425.1. Classification (NCBI taxonomy): domain Eukaryota; kingdom Metazoa; phylum Chordata; class Mammalia; order Rodentia; family Cricetidae; genus Myodes; species Myodes glareolus. Next base: position 4,743,393 of record NC_142044.1, on the reverse strand, counting down.
AGCCATGCAGGTCCCACTCACCGCAGGAGCCTGAGACGTGGGGCGGGTAGGATTCCTATGCTGGGGGCTGGAGGGACACCCAGACTCCACCTTTGAGCAGTGGCCTTGCCTGCCCAGAAAGGAGAACGAGCTAGAAGAAAGGAAGGCGGTGGGATGTGAAGCCCTTGGAGTGCTGAGCCTTAGGTCATGTTAGACTTGACAAGGATCTCGAAGAGCATTTTAATAATGCAGTTTTATCAGTCGGCACTTCCCGCATTAGAAATTACTGCTGAGCGCTGGGGGTGTAGTGGGGTTTGTGTTGTCATCCTCAAGGCTGGCCCTAGGTTCAATTCCCTGCACTGCAGAAAGCAAAGCAAGGCAAAGCAGGAATTCGTAAAATGTATATTCATTTAAAGACTAATAAAGATAAAACAGAGTGTGGTGTGCACGCTTGCAAGCCCAGTGTTCTGGAGATGAGGAGAGGGGTCAAGAATTTCAGAGTAGCCTGAACTAGAGGGAGTTGTCTCAAAGGGCAGCAGGAAGAGGGGCTGGAGAGGTGGCAGGGAAAAGGGAATACTGCTCTCACAGAGTTTGGTTCCACCACCCACATCCAGGGGCTCACAACTGCCTGTAACTCCAGCTCCCAAGGGTCTGACATCCCAGGATCCTAGGGCACTCACTTGTGCATGCACACGGTTAAAAATGAAACGCATTTAAGAGAAAGAGAAGAAACCCTCTAACAACTGTAACCCCACTACATGTTAGTACCAATTGTATTTTATTTTAATTTAATTTATCCTTTTGCAATTTTTGCAATTCTGGGGGTTGAACCTGAGTCTGTCACATGCCACCTAAGCATTCTACATATGCAGCTCTGTACACAGCCCCAATGATTCCACGTGTATGTTTACGTGTACACACATAAGCATGTGTTCACAGGAATGTGGGAGGCAGAGGTCGAGGTTGGGTATTATTCCTCAGGACATCTCTCCATCCTGTAGTGTGGGTGATGTGTTCTCAGGGTCGCTTATGTCAGAGTTCTCACTTCACTAGGAATAGGAGCTGAAGCCTGTAGGTGACTTCTAGGCCAGCGGACCAGTGACATCATCAAAATTAGCCAGGGTAAATGTATAGGGGAAGGTGGGAGCTCCCAGGGGACAGCAGCAGGGACCTTTGTGACACACTTGTATTTAGGGGCACTTGAAAGGGCTTGTGGGAACACCGGCGACCCCAACAGAACACAGCAAAGAGTGTGACCTCTTACATCTAAATTCCCTCAGCGGCCGCCTGAGTGTTCCAGAGACCCAAGACCCTGAAAGGGCCTGGTTCTTGTTTCCTTCCCTTCAGATCTCTTTTGCTCCTTATTTTGCAAACGAACGTCTTTTCCCTGACATTTCTCAAAGCCCCGCTCCCTACACTGTCAGAGGCAGGGGTTGGATGAGGGTGCATGGGCCCTGGTGGACAAGCCCCCCATATCATAGTCTCCATTTCTCAAACAGTGACCGCGCCAGCAGGAGGGCCTGGAGTCTAGGATGTGGTCTTTCAGTCCCTCTGTCCCTCTCCTACTCACTGCTGCCTACAGTCTGGTGTCTGTGTGGAGTCTCAGCCTCTGAATGGCTTGCTGAAGGGTTGGTTGTCTTCACCTTGGCACCCACCCCGAGGTCACCAGTTTCTTTCACCTGCTTCACCTCCCCTCATTGGCTTGAGAATTCTGCTCCCCAGCATTCTCCCTCCCTTGAAAGCACACTGGTTTCTTTATTATGAAGGACTCTGGCGTCAGGACAAGGCCTGCATTTCTCCCAGACCACAGTCTTCCTGCTATCGCCCACCTCTCCCCTGGCTGGAATTCTAGATCCTGGGACCAGTGGGAGGAGAGAGGGGATCGACTTCAGACCGCACAGCTCCCGCACCTCAGGGCTTTCTCCGCCTTGCCTCATGCTTAGACCTCTCAACCTAGCCGGTTCCACTCGTTGCTTGGACCTCAGGTTTATGTCATCTTCCTGGGGATGGACTCGTCCTTGCCCCGAGTGACTCCAGCTGTGCCCAGAGTCCCTGTCGTGCTAATGATTTGTCTACACGACCAGCTTACCCTAGAGGAACAGGGCCTGCACCGCAGACCCCCACCCACAGTGCAGAGTGTGGTGCCGTGTTCAGCAGGTGCTGATGGGGTCAGTGGGTGGGCTGAGGACAGCCAGAGGCTGCTAGGGCAGAGGGGTGCTGGCGAGGCAGAGCCTTGGATATGACCGGATGGCCGCCTGTGTGCCTCCTCCTGCCCACAGTCCCCCTGTGCCCTCAACAGCTGCCCCAGGCTCCTCACGTGAAATGGTCTCATCCCTGAGGTCCTGGCATGCTTGCTGCAATAAACAGCATGGCCAAAAGTGCCTTGGGGAGGAAGGGCTTTGCCTGGCTCCTGCATTCCAATCACGGCCACCATGAGGCAAGTCAGAGCAGGAACTGAAGCTTGAGCTGAGGCAGGAACACTGCTTACTGCCTTCTTCCGTGGCTTGCTCAGCTCCCTTTCTTAGACTGCCCAGGTCCTTGTGGGAGCATGGCACGGCCCACAGTGGGCTAGGCCCTCACCTTTAGTCAAGAAAATGCCCCTAGAGACATGACCACATGGTGTGGGAAGTCCTTCTGTATGTGTTGCTTTATTGGCTAATGAACAAAGAATTTGTCTTCGCCTGTGATAGGGTAGAACAGAACTAGGTGGGGAAGACTAAACTGCATGCTGGGAGAAAGAAGGCAGAGTTGAGGAGAAGCCATGTAGCCCAGTTGGAGACAGAACAGACGCTCGGAATGGGATTTTACCCAGTAAGCCACAGCCACGTGGTGATACACAGATTAATGGAGATGGGCTAATTTAGGATATAAGAGTTAGCCAGAAATACGCTTAAGCTATTGACCAACAGTATGCAAATAATGTGGTTTCTGTGTGATTATTTTGGGACTGAGCAGCCAGGAACTAACTAGCGGCCTCCTCCAACAACCGCAGTCAACCAAGGGAGGCAGCTCCTCAGCTGAGGCTTCCTCTTCACAGGTGGCTCCAGTTCCTGTCAGGATGACAGATACTAATCAGGACACCGGCCATCAGCTGAGACGCTTTCCCCAGGCCTCTGCTACTTCAGAGCCCATTCTGTGGAGGTCTCCAGTGTCTTTCACCAGACAGCCAAGGAGGCTTTCTCCAGTGCTGTGGCCACACTCAGGGTTGCCTAGACTTCACACCATTCCCACCCTCTGTTAACGCCTCGTGTTTGACCGCAAATGATGAAATGGGAATGGAAGGCTACTCGGATGTGTGATGACATCCATGATGTGTTGAATCAGTGCAGACAGCTCATACATGCTCTGCCCGTGCACACCACTGCAAGCAGTTCACACACGCCCTACCCGTGCACACCAGTGCAGGCAGCCCATACATGCTCTGCCCGTGCACACCAGTGCAGACAGCTCATACATGCTCTGCCCGTGCACACCAGTGCAGACAGCTCATACATGCTCTGCCCGTGCACACCAGTGCAGACAGCTCATACATGTTCTGCCAGTGCACACCAACATGCACACATAAAGCCCTCATTACCACCAAGATAACCTTCCCTTCCCTTTTCTCCATTTTTTCTTTCATTCTTTCTTTTCTTTTTTCTTTTAGAAAATGTTTCAGTTTGATGGGGCAGGAGAGACAGCTCAGCAGTTAAGAGTACCTATCTACCTACCCTTTCTTCTTACAAAGGACTCAGGCTCCACTCCCAATACTCACATGGTGGCTCACAGCCATCCATAACTCCAGTTCCAGAGGCTCCAACAACCTCTTCTGGCCTTCAAAGGCACTAGGCACACATGCCATGCACAGACATGCATGTAAGCAAGACACTCATACATACAAAATAAAATGAACCTAAATCAGTTTGAGACAGGGTCTCACTATATAGCGAATTCTATAACCCCAGCTGCCCTATGTAAACGAAGCTTTCCTCACACTTGCAGCAGTCCTCCTGCCTCCCCACCTCCTGAGTGTTGTGAGTTCAGGTATAGACCAAAAAGCCTGGTTCCAGTGATTCCCTTATAAAGAGAGCCAGTGAAAAATGGACAATACAGCAAAATGAGTTCACTACCAATAATAGTCCATCTTCTGTTGCAAAAGGCCCAACACCATAGACTGAACACACTCAAAACACCCACACACTCACGCATACAGTCATTCACACTCAATACATTCACATCCATGCACTCACAGTCACACACGTTCACACATATATTCACACACACTCACGCTTACAGTCATTTACACTCAATACATTCACATCCATGCACTCACAGTCACACACATTCACACATATATTCACACACACTCACGCATACACTCATTCACACTCAATACATTCACACCTATGCACTCACAGTCATGCACATTCACATATATTCACACACACTCACGCATACACTCATTCACACTCAATACATTCACACCCATACACTCACTTGCAGTCACACACATTCACACATATATTCACACACACACACTCAAGGTTCATTTTGGCTCCAGGGTCTGCAGGTGAAGGTGGAGGGCCAGCATCTAATTCCTTCTTGGCAGAATCTAGAGGTGACACTTAGGGCCACCTGGCAAATGACAAGCAGAATGCATGCATCCACCCACTTTGTTCCCTTTTATAAAGCCAAGAAGAGTCGACCAAAGAGGCCCCAACCTGATGACCTCTCTGACTCTTGACATATTCTAAAGGCCACCTCTGGCCGTTTGAGTCATGCAGAGTTTTCACCATCCCAGCATCTCCCCCAGAGCAGGAGTGGAATGTCAACACGGGGAGTCTCAAGGGATCTATACCCAAACTGTATCTGACCCGCCGCACTGACACAGAATCGATGTGCCCGTGTTCCAGGGCCTCAGGCATTGCTGTGTGGAGGCTCTCGCTTCATTTCCCTGCCTTCCTGAGTGTTGGCTCTGCGCTCAGGCTTACTTCCTCACCCTGTGGACGGCTGCCAGCAATTGTCACGGTTACCTGTTTCCTCAGTGGCATCTGGATGAGAGCAACATCTACCGTGCAATTATCAGAGGGTCTTTCTGTGTGTGGTGGTTCAGTGTCTGGAACGGGAGGATCAAGAGTTGGAGGATAGCCTGGGCTACATAGCAAGATCCTATCAGAAAAGAAAAGAAGAAGGGAGAGGAGGGAAGGGGAGGGGAGGGGAGAAGAGGCAAGGAGAAGAGAGGAAAGGAAAGGGAGGGGAGGGGAGGGGAGGGAAGGGAAGGGAAGGGAAGGGAAGGGAAGGGAAGGGAAGGGAAGGGAAGGGAAGAGAAAGAGAGAGAAGGAGCGCTGGGCTCCCTTCTGGTTGCAGCCATGGGTGCCCTGTGCTTACTCCCGACTGATCTAAAAGGTCACTGCTATTGCGGGACTCAGCAGGTCCCAAGAAAACACTCGAGCAGAACATTTCAAAGCTCCAGTCCCCCTGTGGTTTTTGCCTCTGAGAACAGGTGGCTGTGGCCCCTCGTGCTCCCTTGCACTTGACAAACTTATAGCTGGTGCAAGCTCCAGCCTCGCCCATCTTCAGGGCCCCCTAGGATATGAGAGCCAAGCTGCTGACAGGCCCCTGAACCAAGACCTCATTACTCCATAGGATTACCAGCCTCCCCGTCCTCCATTGTGCTAGGGGGACCTGGAATACCTTGAATTCTGTCTTCCTCGGGAGTCAATATATCAATAAACCTGAAAATAACGCAAATCTTCCCAAGCACCGGCCGCACGGGGTATTTGATGTTTCTGTTGCTCTAGCAAAATACATAAGCACACATGAAAGGATGTGGGCTCGACTTGGCTACAACTGAAGGGGTGCGCAATCCGTCCCAGTGGCTGGGGTGGTCTGTTTGCAGTCGCCAGAACCTTACAGAGTGGGTTGTTTATTGTGGTGTCCTAGAGGCAGAGAGCTCAGGTAGGAAACACGGTCCGCCTACCCCATGGAGGCCCGTCCCTAGTGACCCACCTCCACCTACTGTGCCTCCCCAAACCGCCCTATCAGCTGGGGATATTTCTCATCCAAACCATAACACGTGGCACTATAGACTAAATGGTATCCCTCTAAATTCCTATGTTGAAACCCCAACCGCCAATGTAATGTCTTTGAAGATTGGGAATTTAAAAAAGAGTAATTAGTGCTGAATGATGTTGGAATAGGTCTGGCAGAAATGAAAATATTCTTGTTTGTTTTTGTTTGTTTGAGACAGGGTCCCTCTATGTAGCCCTGCCTGTTCTTGAACTCACTACGTAGACCAGGCTGCTCTCAAACTCACGGAGATCTGCCTGCCTCTGGCTCACAAGTGATGGGATTAAAGGCACATCATCTTGAAAATGAACATATTCTAAAGAGACACTTTCATCTCTCAATCTGACTACCAGGCTATAGAAATGTTGGACCTCAATGAAATGGGAATTTCCATTTAAATCTCAGACTGGGAAAAGCAAAGGACCTTGACCAGAGGGATAGCTTGTCGCCGGCCCCGCCAGGGAAGAGTTCACACAGTTAACAACTTGTCAGATCCCCTAGCTGGATGAGTCCAGACACTGAGGAGTCAATAGAGGGTGGAGCCATGCTGTGACTGGGACTCTTTAGAAGTAAATAAAAACCCTTGGCCCTTCATCTAAACTTTGACCTCACTTGACCTCACTTGAAGGACCCTGTCACAGGACCGACTGGAGGGGTTGGCTGGGTCTCTCTGCCCCTGTTCCCAACACGACCATATTGACTACAAATCCTTTTTCTGGTTTCCACTTCTAATTTGGCTCTTTCAGTTGGCTTACTGAGGTAGCTGGACCTGACTTGGGACATGGGCTGTGCCCACATGTTTGATACGAAGGTCATATGAGAAAGACGTTGATCCAGTTTGATTGATATTATGTAAGGGGAGAAAACCACACAGGGATACCTGTGCACAGCGAGGGGCCACGTGTGCGGCTGTGGGAAGGTGTAGGGCTCAGGAGAAAGGACACTTGCTCACACCTCCGTGCTGAACTTCAAGCCACAGAACTGTAAGAAAGAGGTCCCCATGTTTCAACCACCCAGTCCACGGTATTTCACCATGGTGGTGGCCAGGCAGATCCATCCATTGGCCAGAAAACTTGCCAGTAGTTATGCGGTGAGAGAGACAAACAGGCTGGCTGCTCAGATGTGCCGAATTACTGTGGTATCACCACACCTATGAGGGCCAGCATCGAGCACCCAGTATGATCACATGGAACATCCAGTTGAGAAGAAATGCCCGCCATCAGCTTTTGCCGACCAGTGCAAGCTGGCTCCAACCCACCCTGCTCATCTGCCAATGACAGGAGCAAATGATTTTTAGTGGCATACTGCATGGTGATATTTTCCAAATTAAAATAGGATTTTCCTAGTTTACCATCCCCAACCTCTACACACACACACACATTCTTATTCATATATACATGCACACACACACTCACACACATATACATACACACACTCATATATACACACATACACATGCACACACACACATGTACATACACACTCTTATATACACACATACACATGCACACACTCACACACATATACACATACAACACACACTCCACACACACATATACCTATACACACATATACACACACGCTTAGCCAAGGAACTTGACAATACAGTAGTTCACGGGTTCTGATGTCCTTACTTTTCAATTGTGAGTCTATGAGACACATTAATAAAACATAGGAAACAATAGTACAAACTGTCTGGCTTTTGTTTCAAAGGCTAAGAGCTCCTCACTAGGACCTCCAAGAGGAAGAAAGATGTTTCCCACCAGGCTGGGGAATCTGCCTTTTTCAGGTTCCCCCATGGTTCCTTCGGTCATGCACATGAACTATTTCCTAGCAACCTTTGCTTTCATGTCCGTGATTTTCCTATCACATTGCAATCTACTTAGGAAAATATGTGTTAATTTCATCTCTATCACAGCTTCACATCTCTCCCCAGCGTAGTTTTCAAAGTCCTTGAGATTTATGTCTGAGCATCTGGTTCCTTGGGCACAAACTTGAAGGATTAGCTGGATATTTCCACCTCACTCCAGCTCAGGTGTACAGGACATGTGGTCAGGTGTACAGGACATGTGGTCAGGTGTACAGGACATGTGGTCAGGTGATGCAGAACATGTGTTCAGGTAGCACAGGACATGTGGTCAGGTGTACAGAACATGTGTTCAGGTGGCACAGGACGTGTGGTCAGGTGGTGCAGAACATGTGTTCAGGTAGCACAGGACATGTGGTCAGGTGTACAGAACATGTGTTCAGGTAGCACAGGACATGTGGTCAGGTGTACAGAACATGTGTTCAGGTAGCACAGGGCATGTGGTCAGGTGTACAGAACATGTGTTCAGGTGGCACAGGGCATGTGGTCGAGTGGTACAGGACATGTGGTCAGGTGTACAGGATCTGTGGTCAGGTGGTATAGGACATGTGGTCAGGTGTATAGGACATGTGCTCAGGTGGTGAAGGACATGTATTCAGGTCACACAGGACATGTGGTCAGGTGTACAGGACATGTGATCGGGTATACAGGACATGTGACCAGGTGTACAGGACACGTGATCGGGTGGGCAGGACATGTGATCAGGTGGTGAAGGACATGTGATCAGGACATGTGATCAGGACATGTGGTCAGGTGGGCAGGACATGTGGTCAGGTGGGCAGGACATGTGGTCAGGTGGGCAGGACATGTGATCAGGTGGTGAAGGACATGTGATCAGGACATGTGGTCAGGTGGGCAGGACATGTGGTCAGGTGGGCAGGACATGTGATCAGGTGGTGAAGGACATGTGATCAGGACATGTGGTCAGGTGGGCAGGACATGTTGCATCTCGTCCTGTCTCATGCATCTCCTCTCCCTATCTACTGGCTGCAGCTGAGTCTGCATGCTGGTCTCTGCACTCTGGGGCAGTGGGAAGTCCTCCATTTCCTTTTCTCAGAGCTCCATCTTTACCGAGTGACCACAAGCAGAACTCACAAAGAATGCTTCCCCGCGCTGTAAACACTTTTGTTGTTTTTCAGTCCAGTTTCTCTATGTGGACCTTGTTAGGCTGGCTGTCCTTCTTCCTCTGGGTCACCACACCCGCCCTCCTGCCTCTTAGCTCTTTGGTTTAGCGGTTAGCTGGCCTTCAGCCCAGGGAGTGAGAAGCTGGCCAGTACAACAGCCTCACATTGGGTCGGTGGTGGCACACACCTTTAATCACAACACTTGAGAGGCAGAGGCAGGTGAGTCTCTGTGAGGTCAAGGCCAGCCTGGTCTACAGAGTGAGCTCCAGAACTGACACATAGCTACTGAGAAACCCTGTCTGGAAAAACAAAAACAACAGCCTCCCCTCCTCGGCGGAGCTCTCGGCTGGGCACACCTAGAGACAAGCTGCTCCCCGGCACATTCTGGGAGCCCTCAGCCCGGCTGCTCTGCTCTTCCAGTCCCCTGGAAGTCTGCCCTGGTGCCATGCGAATGGTGTTGCTGCACGGGTCGCTGGATAATTGCAGGAGGCTCTTCCCAGAGTATGGAACCATCCAGACCTGGGGTGGAGCAGACATACAGGTGCCAACTGTGTGCATCTCCTTCCAATCCCCCTCACACGGCAGTGGTGAACCTGCCACAGAGGGGCTGGTGGCAAGGGTTTAGTCTGCTGGAGACCTTGGCACACACACCCAGGAGGAATACACAAGGAGAGAAAAAAAAAGTAAAGGAGGGGGAGGGAGGGAAGAAAGAAGGAAGGGAGAGAATCCACCGCACTGGGAGTGTCTGTCCCAAAGAGACCGCAAACTACAAATCTGGGCTGTTTCTTTTTCTTGCCTTCCACACCTGAGTACTCGCTTAACCAAACACAGAACCATTCCCTAAAGAGTGGGCACCTCTGCTATTCCCTATAGTTCCTTCTCGCTTTCCCTTCGTGGATCTATGTTCTCTCTGCTCAAAGGAAATAAAAATTAGTGCTGCTTCCAAATCTTTCCTGATGTAGTTGGATGTAATGGCACACATCTGTAAGCAAGGGGGATTATGAGGATGAATTCAAGGCCAGCCAGAAGTACATATTCTGCCCGATTGAGACACTGCACGCCCCACCCTCAGCCTATGGAATTAGGATTGTCCCCCTTCCCAGCCTTACTATCTAGAAGCTGCCAGTGCCTGCCCTCATTAGCTAAGGATCTCCTATGGACACAGTTGGTTGACCTCGCTGGGGCAGGCCACTCCTACTGCCGGGAAAGCCTTCTTCCTTTGTGTAACACCATCTTCTCTGTGAATCTATTTTAATAACATCGTAATCTAACAAGCAGTGCTCTCTGCTCACAATGGTTCCCAAATGCCAGGATCAGGACACACAGAGATTTCAGGGAGCAGACTCCAAGGCACTCAACAATAGTGCAGATAGCGATATTCTTAATGGGCTGCCTGGGAGGCTCTGATATGCCCAGCCCAGCTCTGGTCTCCAGTGAGCCGGCATTTAGAATTTACTCAAACAAAGCCAAACAACCAAATAAACAAAACCATCAAATATGCTAGGCTTTTGCTCAAAGTTTCTGAGAGTCTGAACACAGCAGGGGCAAGACTAAGGGACTCGGTGGCCGGTGTTGTTCTGGGGCTGACAGCAACACCTGGAGACCCTGCTTGTCACCCTCCAGTCCACACAATATGGCGTCTCACTGACTGTAACTACCCAGGGACAGGAAGGCTGGCTCTGAGGTCCTGAAGGGGATGAGCTAATTAGCTGCCTTGTGAAAAGCTTAATTGCACCTCGTTTTCTACTTAGTCATTTTCAAAGAGAGCACAGCCTTCCGGGGAGATGTGCTCAGCTGCCCCTAATCAAAGGTGAGGCACCGTCATTCCCTGAGTGACTGGGGTGACACCTCAGCTCTGCTGATCGGCAGCCGCCTCCCGTCTTCTTGGCACCTGAACTACGGGGCACAAATGAATCACCAGGAGAGCTTGTTAAGTAGCCAAAGCTCGGAGTCTGCCCCTCCCCCCAAGCTCAACCGGGTGCAGACTGGGGTGGAGGAATCCCCTCACCTAACAAGCTCCCTGGGTGAACTGACATCAGGGCGCTCGCTCGTTTTAAGTGCAAAGGTTGTTCTGTGAAATGCCGGCCCCCGCTTCCCTGAAGGGTTCTCAGGAGGTACAGTGAGTCAGCTTTTTCCTTAGTGCTTGGTAAAAATAAATACTAAGGTCTCCGAAACCAAACCATGCATCTCGGCAGAGGGAAGTGAGGATGGATGGATGGATGAATGGATGGATGGATGGATGGATGGATGGATGGATGGATGGACGGACAAACGGACCGACAGACGGAAGGACGGAGGGGGCCATCTGGTCAACCACCCTTCCTCTCAGAAAACTTGGCCGTGCTGAGAGACTAGGCAGTGTCCCAAGCGGGTGGGCTGTTCTCTTAAAGGGACAGGGGACAGCGGTCTGGGGGCAGACAGCTGGATGGAACATTTCCCCTACCAAGACAATTCCAATGTTTCTTTTTGTGAGGATAATCACCAAATTAAATGTTTTAATTACTAAAATTGCATATGCATTTCTTTTGAGACTAGAGCATCATAAGAACACGGTATTCACTCCCCAGAGGGCCAGGCTGCTTGCTCCCAGGGAAGGGGAGTCAGAAAGAGTCCATTTTAATATCACTATAAAACAGGCTTGAGAAATAAAGGCGCAGGACTGGCGGTGGTGTATTCCCAGCCAGCTGTGATTTAATGAGCACAATTCAAAGCTTGGAACCTGCTAGCCACATCCATATTAATATGTCTCTGGGAGACAAAAAAAACGACAGAGAAAGTGATAAACTGCCATTCCTAGTATTTGAGATGCTTTTAAAATAACTTGAAATGGCTAACACGGTGAGCCTCATGTCGAGGCAAGCCAGCTGTCACATCCCTGCCTGTCACTCGGGTCCCCCGTAGATCAGTGCGCCCCATCAGGAGCAGCTGGAGTTTGTTCCTGGTTAGGACCCAGATTCCTCCCCCAGGGCCCATGCCGGGAGGAGTCTCTCCCCTCCCAGACTTTATCTTGAACTCCTGGATGATTGGAGTCATTGTGTTCATAATCGTCTTTGTGATTTCCATTTTCCCAGTCACGAGCACATGAAAATAAGGGGGGAAATGTTCGCTCTGTTCTGAGGTCCTAAAAAGAAAAGGTGCTGGGTAAGCCTGCAACGCTAGTGAGTTCCGGAAGTCCGGAGCGAACAAAGGAAAAGTGGGGAGGGACCTTAGCTGGGTTTCTTTGACATTCAGTGAGAAGCAGCCACTGCCCAGAAAGGGCAGGGACCCTGGGTAAATGTGTCTTGGGTACCCGGGGTGCCAGCAGGAGAGGCAAGGTTCCTGGAGAGCAGGGGGCTAATCCTCTCCTGGTGAAGGTCATTGCTTTGTTCTGGACTTGAGCGGGGCTGAGTCCGTGAGCTGTTCCGTGTGTGCGGCTGGAAGGCGGTGGCGAATCACAGCGCGGACTCGCCCACCACTTCCATGAGATTCAGTTAGGCCAGGAGTGGAGATGCTCAAATACATTAGGCATTGTCGGGGAGCTAAATGAAAAATTGAAGTCCGTGCCTAGATTGGGGTCCCAGTGTGGAGGACTGGGGCGGGAGGACGGGGCTTGTCATTTCTGACACAGCTCCCTGGTGTGGCGTTTCCAGATTGTTCCTCAATTAAACATGACATCAGCATTTGACCTCCTGGACACCAACCTTTCATATTAGCACCAAGTCATAAACCCCCACGCTGTAACCTTGCCTGAGAAAGAGGAGAAACACTCCATTTCTGGTCTCTTATGCTGACCGTAGTGAAATCTGTGTAAACCACGTGACCCAGTGGGCCACGTCTCAAGCCGCGGAGAGGGAACTGTCACTATAAGTCACTGATTGACAGACTATAGGTTCTCACCGAGCTACAGGACAGGAAGGATCGATAGCAATGGCGGTGGCACAGCACACAGTTGACAAACTCCAATTTAGAAACGTTTGCGTTCCTGAGGGATCTGCTGGCCTCATTCGGCCTCGTTTCCTCCTCAATAGCGGGGCCGCAGGAACACCTGCTGCCGCTGGTGCTCGCCAGGTGCCTGCTATGTAACTGACCACGCTGGGGTCCATCGTGGGACTGCAACCCCAAAATGCACTACCAGAATATGAGAAGAGAAAGATTTACCACCTTTGGCCAGTGGGGGCAGCACTGGGGCTATTTTTCCCAAACACTGCTCTCCTTAAAGATTCCATTCAGAGCGTCTGTGACTAAAAACACAATACTGAGCACACCCCAGCACAGCGGGTACATTTCTGGGCATGCTCAATTGCAGGTGTACATTTCTGAGCAAGCTTAGTTTGAGGCCATCGGTCATAAAGGAAAGTGGGGGAAACGTGTTCTAGACACGCATAGTTCGGTTTTATAACGAGCCACGTCTACTCTAACCATCCTAAATCAATGAGTCAAGAGTGCCTCTGTGTGTTGAATAGTTCTCTGTAAGTTTCTCCAGAGAGTTTCTGCTGAGACGGAACCAGCTTTTAAAGGGCTGGCGGCTTCTCTGTGAAGTGTGGGCGCTGCGTCTAAGCATCCCTGCTTCACTTACTAACATACTCGGCACCACTACAGCAGTGGCTTTCCAGGCGCTTCTCCAGGTAAGGGCAGGGACTGAAATGATGGAAACCCCAGGTCTTAGTCAGGGTTTCTATTGCTGTGATAAAACACTGCAACCAAAACCAGCGTGGGGAGGAAAGGGCTAATTTCAGCATATAAATATCATGGCACACTCCATCACTGAGGGACATCAGGACAGGAACTCAAGGCAGGAACCTGGAGGTAAGAGCTGATGCAGAGGCCATGGAGGGGTGCTGCTTACTGACTTGCTCCTCAAGCCTTGCTCAGCCTGCTTCCTAATAGCACCCAGAGCCATCAGCCCGGTTTTGGTGGTACCCCAGATGCCCTCTTCCATCAATTAGCAATTAAGAACCACCCTCCATAGATGGTCTGATGGAGGTATTTCTCGGTTGAAGTTCCTCTATCCAGATGATCATAGCTCCTGTCAAGGAGACAACACACGTGCACACACACATGCACATACACACACACACACACACACACACACACACACACACACACCAAACAAACAAACAAATACACAAAAACCCCTGAACAATAAGCAACAAATCAGAACACCTCACTATACCCCAGAGGCTCCTTCAGCATCTTCAGCATCTCGGGAATATTCCAATTAGCAGCCATTCAAACTTGCAAGTTTGCATGTTCCCTTGTTGTCGTCTTTATGGGTTGAACGGTGGTCCCCGAAAAGAGATGTTTAAGCCCACATTTGTGAAACTTCCCAGGGTGAGCTATGTGACAGCAGCATCTTTACATGAGCAAAATGAGTTACAAGGCCATCCGAGTGGACTGTAAGCCAATCTGTCTGGCATCCTTTTCAAAAGGGGAAAATTGGGGCCACTGAGACGGCTTAACTGGTAAAGATGTTTGCTGCCAAACCACAGTCGGGGTGGAAGGAGAGGACCAGTTCCTGGAAGTTGTCCTCTGACAACTCCACAGCCTGCTGTGGCATGTGAGCACCCACACACATTTATACACAATAAACAAACAAGTCCACCCAGACGGACTTCTGACATGTATGTCTGCGTACCATGGGCATGCAGAGCCTATAGTGGGTGATGAATTAGTTTCAGGTGGGTTGAGCCGTCATGTGGGTGCTTGGAATTGAACCTGGATCCTCTAGAAGGGCAGAAAGCCCTCTCTTTTTTGTTTTTGCTTTTGTTTTGTTTTTCGAGACAGGGTTTCGAAGATAGTCAAGCCCTGGCTGTCTTGGAACTAGCTTTGTAGATCAGGCTGGCCTCAAACTCACAGAGATCTGCCTGCCTCTGCCTCCCAAGTGCTGGGATTAAAGGTGAGCACTGTAGTGTGAATTCTAATTGGTCTTAATAATAAAAACCCAGAGTCAGATACTGGGGAAAATGCCGGAAGATCAGCGAAGCAGAGCAGACAGCCACTAGTCTTACCTCTACAAATCCCCAGACCAGATCTCCGGCTTCAGAAAGCACTCTGATGGCTGAGCTGTCTCTCCAGCCCTGGAGGAGTCTTCTGAGAGCCAGATTATTCCTTAACTGGTTACAGTGATAAATCTTCCTAATGCTGCATCTTAATACAGTCCCTCATGCTATCTATGTTCACCCCAACCATAACATTATTTTTGTTGCTACATCTTAACTGTTTGCTACTGTTATGAATTGTAAATATCTGATATTCAGGATATCTGATATCTAACCCCTGCGATAGGGCTGTTCAATCACCAAAGGGGTCGCGACCCACATGTTGAGAACCTCTGTTAGCACTTTGGCCTCTGTGGAATCAGAGCTGAAACAATGGTCGTTGGCAGAGCACCTTGCCAGATCTGCATAATTGTGCGCATCCCTTGCCCTGTGCTCCAGTTCCTCCTCTATTTAAGTATAATGCTCGCTTCAGCACCCCAAAGATGGACTTGGACCACCAGACTCCTGAACCCAGCATGTGGGGCCGAAACCGAGGCTCTCCTCTCAGAACTCCGACTGTATTGCGCATGTACATAGATGCATCTATGTACTTAAGCCTAGGCTTGCAGTGTAAGAGAAGACATTTGGTGTTTTTCTTTCTTCCCTTTTGTTCCCCATCTCATTTCCATGTATGATTTCTACTCTACAACAAGACAAACGACTCTCCCAGCAAGTAACATAATGAGGCGTCCACAAGCCAAGGAATGCCAAGGATATCTAGCGAACCTAAAGCTGGGGATGTGGGATGCTAGGGAGGGCTCTCTGACCTGGAAACAGATCAGCGCTCTTTGTCTCCGGTTTGTACCTGCTTTGTACCCCTGGGTTAGCTTAGGAAGTCCCGCCTCTTGGGCAGCCCATCAGCCAATCAAAGGCGGAGCATGGTTTGCCCCACAGGTGCAGAAACACTCCCTTTATCCTACCCCAGCTCTTTCCAGACTATCAGCTAAAATCTCAGGGTTCCTCACACATTTTTTTTTCGATTTACATTTCTTTTGTATGTTATTTATTGCGCCGGCTTTTAATAGCAAGCCTTTGTCAGGTAGCACTGCTAACCCCCTCACTCCTCAGATCTGGTCTCAAGGCCTCTCTTGAGACTTTAGACTTTCTTGTGGGGTATGCTGGGTCTTGGGTCCGTGGGCTAGGGAACAAGTGGACTCCTTCACGAGGTAGCCGCTCTACCAGAGTCTTGGGTACATGGATGTGGGGACAGGGCCTGATCTTAGTTTCAGTGTGTGTGCCAGGTGACATATGGAGAACGGATGATAGGTCCCAAGGCCTGGTGGCAATGCTGAGCTCAGTCACCGGGTGAGGACAAGGGTTGAGCGAATGAGACTGTGTCCGTAATAATTTCCTTGGTCTCTTCCACAGGGCTGTGGGTCAGCTAGTAAAAGAAGACAATGTATTTATATGCCTTGGGCATTGACCATTAGCTTGGGGATATTTCTGTTTGGATCAGGGCTCACTCTGTATCCCTCCTGGCCTCGGACTCTTGGGACCTGTCCGGAACATGTGCCACCTCTTGGGGCACTAGAATTCATTGTGGCTAAGCACTGTGGGATGTGCTGGGTTTCAGGTCAGTGGGATAAGAAGCAAAACAAGCAACAAAACTTCCACCATACAGGGAGAGGGACTGACAGGTGATGGATTTTAAAATGGTGCTATTTATTTACAGGCAAACCTACAAGTGGGGCGCTGCTCTGATCCTCAAGGCACGGAAGCCATACTGGCTCTGAGACTCACACACTTGGACACTCCTAAGCTCCGTGTAAGATGTTAACACAACGGCAGTTACTGTAGCACAGATGTGCTGAGAGTGAGCTCCCTTTCACTTACTCCGTAGGTGAGGGATTGTTGAGTGTGTCCTGCGTGCTTCTGTGCCTCTGCTGTGACACCATTAAAAAGAACTCAGGGCTGGGTGGTGGCGTACCACACCTTTAATCCCAGCACGCAGGAAGTAGAGGCAGGTGGGTCTCTGTGAGTTCAAGACCAGCCTGGTGTACAGAGTAAGTTCCAGGGCAGCCAGGTTAGAGAAACCCTGTCTCGAAAGAACAAACAAAGAATTTAGGTTTGTGCACTATGAAGTCCACTTAAAGCAAACGCAACACGGAAATTAAAACAACTCAGTCCTGGAAAGATGGCTCGCTGGTTAAGAGCACTTGCTGCTCTTGTAGAGGACACAGTTTGGTTCCCAGCTCCCATGTGATGGCTCACAAGCATCCTTAACGCCAGCCCAGCAGATAAAACGCCTTCTTCTGGCCTCTGTGGGCACCAGGCATGGTATACACACATACACGCTGATAGACATTCATACACAGAAGATAAAATTCAACCTTAAATACCTAATAAAACCTACACGTGTGTTTGAGTTTCATCCCTGATTGCTGTAATGAAGCGTCTGACACATCAACTTAGCAGAGAATTCTGGACGACAGTTGTCACACTAGGAAAGCCAAGGCAGTCGACCTCAAGGCCACATCTACACAAAACCCACACAGAAGTGACGTTCTGACAAAATATTTACAACAACAAAGCGTGTCTGTGTTTGCCCTGGGGTTTCCTGGACGGCTGCAGTCAGCCGTTTCGATGTCCAATGGCAGGCATCGCGGCCCACACCGGATAGCGCCCTCAGCCATGTTGTCTCCCCATACAGGAAACCAACACAGTTACAGCTGCTGTGCGGTCTCTAGGTCCACACTCCGCTAAGTCAGGTAGAAAATAGCGGAACTTCGTTCCCTGAAAAGGCACAGTGAAGTTTACTATGTAAGCGCTTATACGACAAAATCAAACATCTCCGTAAATTCATGCTGACAAAAATATAAGATGCAATTAGCATAATTTTAAAAATACTTTTTGTCTACCGGTAGGAAGAATAAAATTCTTGGAGAGGATAATATTTTGCTTAACTGGCCTAGAGTTAGTGTGACCCTCATCAAAACCTATGCCAAATTAGCTGTTTTTTAATAATGACCTGCAGTGAAATGTGCTGTATTTTGTCTTCCCACACCAAGGGGCACTGCAACACCGGCAGCACAGAGTAGACCCTCTGTACCCACCGTTTCTGTAGCCAAAGATCCAACATTTTAGAGACTGGGGATATAGTGCAGATGGGGCTTTTGGTTCAGTTCCATAGACAACAAAGAAAATAATAGTAATTATTGTTATTTTGAGTTTTTTATTTTATTTTTTAATTTTTTTATTTATTTTGATTTTTTTTGAGACAGAGTTTCTCTGTATCGTTCTGGTTGTCCTCGACTAGGTTGTAGACCAGGCTGGCCTTGAACTCACAGAGATCCACCTACCTCTGCCTCCTGAGTGCTGGGATTAAAAGCATGCGCCACCATCGCCCAGTCAAAATTATTTAAGTTCTGTGGAGGAAAGGGTGCAAGACTGGAGAGATGGTTCAGCTGTTCATTGCCTTTTCCAGAGGGCTGGGATTCGATTCCCAGCACCCACACGGTGACTCACAACTGTCTGAATCTTCAGTTCTGGAGATCCAACACCCTTTTTTGGCTTCTGAAAAACACAATAATAAAAAGTTTTGTTCATTCTAAGTATGTACAGACTTTTTGTCTGGTTGTCATTCCTCATGACTTAATATAATAACTATTGACGTCACATTTGGTCAATGTGATTCTTTGGTAGAATAAGTAATCTAGATGATTTAAAGTGTGTGGGAGTGTGTACAGAGGCTGCACACAAGTGCCCCGCCCTCTTTGTGTGTGTGTGTGTGTTCTTTGGCATGGCTATTTGTGTTCATGTATGTGGAGGTCAGAGGCAAATATCAGATGTCTTCTTGGCCTTATATTTTGAGAGGTCTCTGAAGTGAGACTAGCTGGCCAGAGAGCTCAGGGTGTCTCTATACCCCCAACATTGGCACTACAGGTGCATGTGGCCACACCCACCTTTTATGTGGACGCTGGGGGCTTTAGTTCAGATCTTCCTGCTTGAATGGCAGGCTTGACTGAGCCACCTCTGCAGACCTGTCCCATCGAGGACACATGCATTCTCAGGTTTGGATACTTTGGGGATCTTGCAACTGAGATCTCTTAAACTGTTGCACTTCAGTTTTTCCACGAGATCTTTGAGCCATTCAAGGAAGTGTGGAAACTGAGGAGGTGTTCGTGGGAACCTCTGGCTCGTAGGTTGCTGGACAGAAGGTACCAGCAGCCCAGATTGTAGCCGACATCTAAAGTGGGCTCTGCCACTATGTACAGGTAGTCAGTGTCAGAACCAAACTTGGCTAAAATAACAACCGAAACCACCCTAGCACTGAGGAGATGGCTTCATGTGACAGCCCTTGCCTAGCATGTGTGAGGCTTTGGTTTCAATTCCCAGCACCAGGGAAAGGCAGAGTCAAAGGCCTTCAGGTCAGGCAACGTCATGATTCGCACTGACAGCTTGTGCTTAAAAAATTCAGAGAATTTTGACGGAGCGGTGGTGGCACACGCCTTTAATCCCAGCACTCAGGAGGCAGAGGCAGGTGAATCCCTGTGAGTTCGAGGCCAGCCTGGTCTTACAAGAGTTAGTGCCAGGATAGCTAAGACTGTTACGCAAGGAAACCCTGCCTCAAGAAAACAATAATGACTCCAGCTCTGATTAGGAAGACACTAA
This sequence comes from Myodes glareolus, assembly GCF_982192425.1. Classification (NCBI taxonomy): domain Eukaryota; kingdom Metazoa; phylum Chordata; class Mammalia; order Rodentia; family Cricetidae; genus Myodes; species Myodes glareolus. Next base: position 4,723,747 of record NC_142044.1, on the reverse strand, counting down.
AATCGCAGTTCTCAAGTAGATCCTGGGTGCTATTTATCGTCCTTTGAAACTGGCATCTGCATCGGTCACTTTCTTATTGCTGTGATAAGATATCAAGGCAACTTAAGGAATAGTTTAGCGTGGCTTATGTTTCCAGAGAACTAGATGTCCACAGTGGTGGGCAGGCATGGCTGTAGGAAGTTGGAGCGGGAAACGATCTGATCACATTTCTACCACACACAAAACTCGGAGAGCTTGAGCCAGAAGTGGGGAGAGACTGTCAGCTCTCAAAGCCTGTCCCCGGCGATGTACTCCCTCCAGCAAGGCTTACGTCCTGAAAGTGTCATGACCTCCTAAACAGTGCCAGCAGCCAGAAACCGCAGGGTCGGGTGTGTGAGCCTGTGGGGGACATGTCTCATTCCAGCCCCTGCCATGTCTTTCTAAATGACAAGTGAAGATTTGCAGATTGGATTCTCAAAACAGTAGGAACTACCTAGAAAGGAGAATAAACCCACTGAAAAATTTGGGACAGCAAACCAACAGGGATATGTTTACAATGTAAAACGTTCCACAAATAAAGCAGAAAACAAGCCCCTACCCTCACCCGGAAGGCAAAGACCAGCCATCAAAAAGAAACTAAACATACAGAAAGCATTTGGTTCTTTGGCAATAAGAGAAGCAGAAGATGGAAATAATGAAATATCGTAGGTGTAGGATCATCCCGAGGCACTGCCTATCCCTGGCTGTTTCCCTATGCCCAACCTGCACCTCCATGACTCTTTTGGTTAGACACTCTTCACTCATGCAGCATTGGGGGCCAACTGTTTCCTGCCAGGCCATTTCTGGTACCAGCCACATGTAGCAAACCAGGGATCTGTGTACAAGTTCTATCTACCAACTCATAAATAAGCTAGAGTGTAAATAAACCAATAACCTAAACAAGACACTGGTCAAGCAAATTATTGTACCTTGGCTCAGTTTATAAAAATGTATTAGAAAAAAAGGAAGAAAAAATCTATTAGTCATCTTATTGTAGAAGATTGCTACTGATATAATGGAGCAATTACATTATATCCCTAAGCAATCATCCCTCGGAACTATACACATAATAGTGACCTATTTTGTTTAAAAAAATAGGGGTTGGGTATTAAATTACATGATAAATTTTAATAAAATTATGTGTATGTAATATATATATTATCATATATATCATCTTATACATAACTGGTATCATGGTGTATTAGTACATAATATAAGCATTGCACCTGCATTATGTGAACATTATATACTGTGTTGCAAAGATACAGATTTGTCAGTGCTGTGGGGATAGGAGCATGGCTTCACTGTTCTGACTCAGCAGCCTGAAGAGACCCCTCCTTGGGTAAAGCTAGATTCTTGGTGTGGCAGTTGAATGAAAATGGCTCCCAAAGGCTCATATGTTTAATCTTGGTCCCCAGCTGGTGGAACTGTTTGGGAAGGACTAGGAGGTGTGGCCTTGTTGGAGGAGGCGTGTCACGGGGTGTGGGCTTTGCTGTCTCAAAAGACCATTCTTCCTGTGTTATATCTCTGCCTCTTGCTCGAAGATCACGGCCTGAGTTCTCAGCTGTTCCTGCAGCCATGCTTTTGCTTGGCCATGGAGGATTCTTATCCTCTGAAACTGTAACCCCAGTTAAATTTCTTTTGTAGGTTGCCTTGGTTATATGTTTTGTCAGAACAATAGAAAAGTAACTGAGTCCTTGACCTCCCCACAGAAAGACATTCAGGAACAGTCAGTATGAGCAAGGTTTGAGTGTATCAAAAGGCTTTGTTTTTAAGACAGGGTGGCAGGTAGCCCAGGCTGGCTTCCAACTCTGTATGTGGGTAAGAATACCCTCCAACTTCTAATCTTTCAGCTTCTGTACCCTAAGGCCTAAAGGCTGGCCTCATAGGAGTGCGCCATCACACCTGGTTTATATCATTCTTAGATTCAGACCCAGGACTTTGCGCTTGTTGGCTAAGGATCTGCCCACTGAGCCATGCTAATAACACAGGAGCTATGCAGGAAGTAATACCCAGGTCTTAAAGGACAGGCGTACTTCATTGTTTCACAGTGGTCACGTAGGATTTGGGTATCTTCGAAGCATCGCTGGTGAATGTAGAGTTAGGAAACTGTCACTATAAACAAAGTTACAAGTCCTGTTGGTGAAATTCTCAGAAAACACCCAAGAAAGGAGTGCAACTAATCTCAAGGTCATATTCACTCAGACGGTAAGCCTGGTTTATTGCTATTACTATTATCATTTGAAAATATTTCTATATAAATCAATCTTGTCAAACCAGGCATGACGGCTTTAATCCCAGCATGCTGGAGGCAGAGGCAGGCTGATTTCTGTCAGTTCAAGGCCAGCCTGATCTACAAAGCGAGTTCCAGGACAGCCAGGGCTGTTATACCGAAAAACTCTGTCCTGATAAACCAGGAAAAAAAAAATCAATATTCTGTAGTGCAACACCTGCTCTACGCTCTACAGTATGGTTCACGAATCAGGCAAGGGCCTAGAGGTTGAAACACACAGAGATACAGAGACCTAGGTAATGCCAAGAATGCCCCAAGAGTGCCCCCTTTACTGTGTTCCAGGGCAGCTTACATAGGGTCTCCTTGACTGATGGCCACGCCCTAACTCTCAGCTGCAAGCCCACCAGAAACCACTCCCCTGCCGTCAGGAACTCCTGAGAGTCTCGTGCTCAGAGCAGCTGCAAAACAAGTTGTTTGCTCAGAGCATCTGCAAGCTTAGGAAAACAAGCTGTTTACTCAGGGGGTCCACAGTCCCCAACAATTGTCCCTACATAGGCAACATTCAAAGAAAATATTAATTGCACTAGAATCTTTGATGCTTATCTGGGAAGAGGCTACAGCCAGATTGGCCTCAACCTCTCAATACAGCTCAGCATCCTTAGTATCTGGAGCTACAAGCACAAATAATTTTCGCAAATCTCTTTGAACATGTTTTATATGATTTTTTTTTACAGTATACAAAATGTACATGTTACAGATAACATGTACGGAGATACACACGCGCTTGTATGTCTTACTCCTAGATGTCAATTGAGGTCATCAGCTCTTTCGTTGCCTCTTGAGTCCAGGCTTTTAGAAGGAACCCCACAGCGTCCTCAAGCAGATGGATTCTCCAAGCTCACTCTAGCCTGGAGAGACTTGTGTCCCCTCTTCCCTTCCCCAGATCAAAGCAGCCATTTGTAGACGGAAGGCTCTTCTCCATCTACACCAGTCCCAATTGACTGGCTTCTCTCGGCCCACTAGGTCCCCACAGCTGCTCATGAAATAATCATTCAGAGGCTAATATAGTAAATATAATTGGCTAATGGCTTAGGCGCCTTACTCACTAGTTCTAACTATAAATTAACCCATTTCTACTAGTTTGTATTTTATCATGAGGCACATCTTGTTTCTCCCACAGCTACATGGCATCTCCCTTCTGCATGGCCATCGGCTGAAACAGCTTTATTTATCAACCAATAAAAGAAACACATCGTCACAGCCTAGAGAAGGACATCCTACACCAGTCATTTCCCCAAGCCGCTGCACAGATGTGGAGCACAGGGGTGCATGTCCGTCCTCTCAGGCTTCAGGCACAGGAGAAGCTGTTCCCACGTGCTTGACCTTGGGTGGGCAGGTGCTGGGCAGAAGCCAGTGTCTTCCTGCTTCCATTTCCCCTTCATCTTTCACGCCAGCTATTGCAATCCGAGAACTCTTGATGACTCTGACAGATGCTTAGTGTGGTCAGAAGAGAAACTATGAGCAATCATCCTCACTACCTACGCCACTCTGAGAGGAAAGAAGAACAACAGAAGCTCAGGGAGCTGAGCTGTGTGTGTCTGTGTTTCCTTTCTTCCTTCTTCCTTCTTCCTTCTTCCCTTCCTCCCTCCCTGTAGGTGGAGGCCACTTGTTCATTTTTGACTGCCAAGACCCAAAATAATCACACATACAGAAACTGTATTTGTTTTCTTTCATTATTTATTTATTTATTTGGGTTTTCGAGACAGGGTTTTTCTGTGTAGCTTTGGAGCCTGTCCTGGCACTAGCTCTTGTAGACCAGGCTGGTCTTGAACTCACAGAGATCCACCTGCCTCTGCCTCCCAAGTGTTGGGATTAAAGGCATATGCTACCAGCCACCACCGCCCGACTCAGAAACTGTGTTATTATAACACTGCTTGGCCTATTAGCTCATGCTTCTTATTGGCGAACTCTTATATCTTAAATTAGCCCATTTCTATTAATCTGTGTATCCCTATGTGGCTGTGGTTTACCGGGTAAAGTTCTATCTGTCTCTATGGCATCTGTCTCCTGTGGAGGCTACATGGCGTCTCTCTGACTCTGCCTACTTTCTCCCAGCTTTCAGTTTAGTTCCCATTCCACACCCCCAGCAGCTCTGTTCTGCCCTGTCATAGGCCCAAGCAGTTTCTTTATTCATTAACCAATAAAAGCAACACATATACAGAAAGACTTCTCATATCCCCTTCCTCCAGCTTTCCCTCCCTACTTCCCCTCCCTCCCTTCCTCTCTCCGTCCTCCCTCCCCTTCCCTCTCTCCTCTCTCCCGGCTGTGTACCTGCCTGCCTGCCTGGAGACTGAGGGTTTCTTTCAGTCCCACGCTGGACAAAGTGCCCATCATGGAGCTGCACCCCAGCTCTTTTATTTTTTATTTTATTTTATTTTATTTATTTATTTATTTTGGTTTTTCGAGACAGGGTTTCTCTGTGGCTTTGGAGCCTGGCCTGGAACTAGCTCTTGTAGACCAGGCTGGTCTTGAACTCACAGAGATCCGCCTGCCTCTGCCTCCCAAGTGCTAGGATTAAAGGCATGCACCACCACCTCCCAGCTTATTTTTTATTTTTTTGAGAAAGGGTCTGGCTGAGCAGTTCAAACTGACCTTGAACTCGTCATCCTCCTGCCTCTGCCTCTAAAGAGAGAGGGTTACAAGCGTGTATCACCATCTCTTGTGTCATTCACGTGCTGGGACTGCAGGTGTGCGTCACCACACTCAGCCTCCCGTTTAGTCTAAAGTCACATATTAGAGTTACATTAAAAGCTGTAGAGGCGGAGAGTGAGCTCGGCTGTTAAGAGAGTGGCTGGTCTTCCAAAGGACCAGGGCTGAACTCCCAGTACCTACATCAGGCAGCTCACAGCCACCTGTAACTCCAGCTCCAGGGGACTTGACACCTTCTTCAGGGTCCTCTGGTTACTAGCATGCTAGCACACACATGACCCACACACATACAGAGAGATGCATAAGTAAAAATAACCGGACCTTGGTGGCACACATCCTTATAAATTTATTTTGTTTTCTATACATTCCAACCACAGTTTCCTCTTCCTCCACTCCTCCTAGCTCCCCCCACAACCCTCCATATCCATTCCTTCTGTTTCCCTTCAGAGAAGAGCAGGCCTCCCAGGGACATCAGCCAAACACAGTCTAACAAGATACAATATGACTAGGCACAAACCCTCATATCAATGCTGGATGAGGCAACCCAGTAGGCGAAAAAGGGTTCCAAGAACAGGCAACAGAGTCAGAGAGACCCCACACCCTATTGGCTGTCCCGCGAAAACACCAACCTAACAACCACAGCATACATGCAGAGGACCTAGTTCAGACCTATGTAGGCTCCGGAATTGCCACTTCAGTCTCTGAGCCCCTGTGGATCCTGCTTAGTTGACTCTGCGGGTTGTATTCTCCCAGCACCTCAACCCCTCTGACTCCTACGACTCCTCCTCCCTTCTTCTGCAGGACTCCGGGGGGGGGGGGGGGGGGGGGGGGGGGGCTTCAAGGGGAGGGAGCTGATGGAGAGCTCCACTTTGGGTTCTCTGCCTAATGTTGGACGGTAGCTCTCTGCGTCTGCTCCCATCACCTGGGAGGCACACATCTTAATCCTAAGGCTTAGGAGGCAGTGGATCTCTGAATCTGAACTAGTCTGGTCTGCACAGCCATATCCAGGCTAGCTATCGCTACATAGTGAGACACTGTCTCAAAATAAGAAAATAAAGAAGTTCTGGCTTCTCTTCCTGTGAGATACGTTTCTGCTCTTACATAAACCATAAGCTGAATGTATTTCAAAATATCAGTTAGAATTAGGATGGTTTTTTCTTTAATTTTCTTGTGCCTTTTCACATTTTCAGTCTTTATATGTTGAGCATTTGTTATTTCTGTAACTGGAAAGAATACATTCTTCGCCTCCAAGAAAGGCAAGCCTCATGAGAATGACCTGGGTTAGGAGAGTGTGGTCCCTTGTGCTCTGTAGGCTGATTAAACCTCCAAGACCAGGCAGGACTGCTCTGCTCTTTGGAATGGGTAGGCTTTAAGGGTTAATGGTTCCCTGCTGTTTGCACCTCAGGGAACCAGTGCATGTTTGTTGCTTTCTAGATTTGCCGTTTCAGCTTCTTCACAAAGAAAGAGAAGAAAGAAAGAAAGAAAGAAAGAAAGAAAGAAAGAAAGAAAGAAAGAAAGAAAGAAAGAAAGAAAGAAATCCAGTCATGCGACTCCACCCTTCCAACAGAGCAACTGTTTTGACAAGGGCCCGTCCATCTCCAGATTACCAGAGGCTGGGCCTGCTTCCTGCTCCTAATTGTCTTGCCAGTCACTGCTCTGGGCTGGTTCAGGCTGGACTGGTCTCTCCCATGGAGGGCGGAGCAAAACTGCCTTCCTGCAAAAGAGAAGTGTTAGCCTCGCTTCTCTTTCCAGCTTTCTCCTGACCTAAGTCAGTGAGCTCTGGCATTTGTGCAAGGTCACACACTGAGTGAAATGACGTGAACTTGTTTTCCTTTCTCCAGCAGAAATCTGGAACTACTCGTTTGTCCTAATTTCCTTGTTTTAGTTTCTGATCTTTTCTCTAGTGGGTACTGAGTTGCTTCATTTGCAACTACCCCAAATTGATTCCTTGCATTAAAAACAGGCTGAGAGCAAATTTGTTCCTCTCTCTCCCCCTCTGCTCGCCTCCCTGTCCTCCTCCTCCTTCTCCTCCTCCTCCTCCTCCTCCTTCTTCTTCTTCTTCTTCTCTCTCTCTCTCTCTCTCTCCCCTCTTCATTCTGATATAGTCTAGTTTCCTATAGTCCAAGTTAGCCTCACACTTACTACATAGCCAAGGAGACCCTAAACTTTTACTCCTGATCATCCCCCGCCCCTGCTGAGATCGCACCTGTACCACCACGTCTGGCTATGTTCTTCTGTGAAGCTGGCCTCAAAACAATGATACTCATTTTGCTATGATGTTGTAACAAATGACCACTTACTTGGCAGCTTAGAACAATGCACATTTATCTGCTCTTATTTTAGAAGCCCCAAGTACAGCATAGACAGGTCATCAAAGCCATATTCCCTCTCAAAGCTCTGGGGAGAATCCTCGCAGCCGTTAAAGAAAAGCTGGAGGCCAGTGTTTGGACTGAGTCACACCAGGATCCAACAGACAAGGCTAAAGCTCAAACTGCAACATTCATGTTCACAGCACTGAAGTAAAAACTCCTGGTTGTAAAGATTCCGCCACACCACGTGGCTGACACTTCTCAGTTCCAGGGCCACGCATGTGCGGACAAGCCCTCAAGCAGAAGGACCTATGGCCCTGGGGATCGTAAAGGACCCCCACATGGCCCACATGCAATATGGTTGCATCATCTACGTATGACACAACTGTGTAGCCCTTGAGTGCATGTGTGAGCTCCAGCACCTGCGTATGATGTAACCACGCCATCCCCCTGTGCGCATGAGCAAGGCAGCCCTTAAAAGCTCCAGGCGCCTTTTCTCCATGTCTCTCTGTCTCTCTGTCTCTCTCTCTCTCTAAAGCCTCTCTGGACTGTGGCTTCCTCTCTCTCTCTCTCTCTCTCTCTCTCTCTCTCTCTCTCCTCTCTGGACTGTGACTTCCTCTCTCTCTAAGGCCTCTCTCTCGCTGTCCTGTGGGGGCGTGTGCATCAAGCTCTGATCTCACTGGCTTCAACAGGCTGGCATCTTCCCTTTCTCTTCCTCTCTCCTCTGGGCAGCTACTGAGATCTACGCTTGTTCTGAGGAATTTTCTTTAAACTCCAATAAAGTGATCCTCAAGTTTCCATTTGAATATATTCTTAAATTGTTTTATTAATGAGTCTAAGAACTCCCCAGAAGGCACCTGGATTTCTCCTTTCTGGTGATATGAATACACATGGTCCCCATAGACTCTGGGGCTGGAATGTTTGGCACATATGGAGTAGAGGCTCTATGAGGAGGTGTGACTGTGTTGGAGGAAGGTCACTGTGAGACGGGGCTTTGAGATCTCATTTGCTCAAGCTATGCCTAGCATGGAACACGGTCTCCTGCTGCCGTCTGCTGCAGATCAAGATGTAGAACTCTTAGCTCCTTCTCCAGCACCGTGTCTGCCTGCACGCTGCCCGGGTCCTACCATGATGATGATGACCCTCTGAATTTGCATCCCAGCCCCAGTTAAATGTTTTCCCTTATAAGAGATGTTGTGGCCATGGTGTCTTTCCACAGCAATAAAAACCCTGACCAAGATACCTCTGTACCAAAACTAAGCTGTGTATTAGAGAATGTTAGAACATTCTCAACGGCACACAAAGAAACACTCAAAGTGTTTTCCAGAACAGCGGAACTTTTCTCTGTGGAGAGAAAGGGTGTTTATTAGAATGACTTCCAAGCCTTGGTCCTGCTAATCCAACATGGTTGACAATGAATGGAAAGCCCAAGAATCCAGTTGTTTGGCCCGTGAGGCTGGATGTCTTAGCTGTCTTCAGTCTACACGGAATCCTGAAGGAAGCTTTAATGCCAGTGAAGGGATGGACTTGCTAGGGACGCTGAGAACAAGTAGGCAAAGAGAGAGCTTCCTTCTTCCACGTCCTTACACAGCCCACCAGCAGAAGGTGTGGTCCAGATTAAATGTGGGTCTTCCCACCTTAAAGATCTGGAATTGAATTGGGTCTTCACACTTCAAATGATTTACTTAGGAAAATAAAAATCCCTCGCAGGTATGCCGAGTCATGGGTTTTAGTTAATTTCAAATGTGGTCAAGCTGACAACTAAGAATAGCCATCATAGCTGCCAAGGCAATTTCTCTGTAAAAAGGGTGCACTATAATGTAAGCTAGCATAGCAAGCATACCGGGGCTGCAAGTTCACCTGAGTTTTAGTCTAATGCAGGGGGTAGCTTTGTCTTTTCCCTATTGGCCGGGCCTGACCTCACAGTCTTTTGAGACTGTCTAGGGTCACCAGGTGGGGGAGAACAAGAGGTTTTCATAAGTGTTTTACAAGGTTGGAGAGATTTAGAATACTGGCCCTCGCTGAGTTAACCAGCTTTGTTTTCTCACGGTAGTAAGTACGATACAACCGTGTAAGCTTCAACCTGGAAGGTCACCACAGTAGCCACTGGGGTCCAGTCAGTGCATAAGTGTTGTAGTATCAAAGAGTTCCACAAGAGCCTGGATGGAGTGTAACAAAGGTTTATTTATTGGGGATAAACTCATAGTAAGTTAATTGTGGGAGTTCAGAGCCCGTTTCCCCAAGACTGTTAGTTGTAGCCTATTTATTTATTACGTGTTGAGGGTCAGCCCAGAGCCACACATGTTAGGCCAGGGCTGACCAGACCATGCACATTTAAACGTCTTTCCCTGGGGTCCTGTAAACCATGGTGCCCTTCAGATGTGGTACTGGACCCCCATCCTCTTTTGTCAAAGGACAAAACTACACGGTAAATTGACTTTATGTTCAACAATGGGCAACCTGTCATTTCACAAAATGGAATGGGCTCCTTTCAGCAGACAAAGTTGGTTTTATAGAGAAATGGCTGGCAGTGGGTGGGTGGTATGGACAGAAACAAGGACAGAATGTACGTTATCACTCCAGACTCCTAAGACAGAGACCGAGAACCAGAACACTAGGGAATGATCTGGTAAGTTCTATCAGGTTACTCGCGGTTAGGCTTCTATGTGGGGATGAAGGCAGACAGAACTGGCTTGTTGAGAGATTTGCCACTTGTCCCTCTACTGTTGACTTCTCAGAAGGTCAGATGAATGGCTCCGCTCTAGCTTGGTGACACTTAGCAGCTGTGACGCCATTTTGACTTTCAGCCTTGTCTTCAAGGTCTAGTACAAGAGCTGAGTCTAAAACAATTGCCCCATGTAACTTTTATTTTCACTCTGTAACCTCCAGGCCTGGCACGCCCTGTGCCCAGTAAACATAGTTGATTTCTTACATTATTATTAACATGATTAACACTTGAAGCATAGGATTGAGTTCCAGGAAATTCTTAAAGGTCAAACTATTTTTTTAGAAGTCAAAATGAAGTCTCTGGACAAAGGAACCTGTATTCTGTTTCCCTTTTTAATTGAGATTGAGATTTGGGGGGGGAGGTTACAAAGACAGCAGGCCCCATGTGGGGTTGAGAAGAGATGCAGGGGGTGGGGGGTGGCAGGTGGCTGATATATTGGTCCATGCTACATAAATTCTTTGAGGCTGGAGCTTTTAAACAGTCCGTGGTCTATTTTCAAAAGCTTCCCTTCCAAATGTCATCAAAAAATAGCCAAACAACAGGAGACTTCCGAAGGATCCACCCACGTGAGCCCTCTCTCGGACAGCGAATTAGTGACCTCCCCTGTTGTTGTCCCCTCCTTTGATGGCTATCGACTGCGTCCCGGAATAAAGGCTGGATTCCATCAACAGAACAACCCTCCACCGTCTCCACTCCTCCAGATGTGCCCACTCCTGGGCTTGCCTGTGTTCCCGTTTACTCTTCCTCCCTTTGCCAGCAGCAGTAACACATGGGCCGGAGTCCGCGCTGGTGTCTGAGCGGTCTGAGGGGCTCTTGGTGTGGCCCTCTACTCAGGGGAAGCAGGAGTTGTTGACCATGTCACAGAGGAGGAGTTTGAGGGCAAACCAGTTTGAAAAGTTGAACTTTATTGAGAAGAGATTTAGCCTCGATTGGAGCACGGGCCTTAATAGAGCAAAGTGCTTAGAGAAAGGTTGTAGGTACCAAATGTGAGTGTAGATACCCAATGGGTCTTAGCTGTAGCCGTGTATGTTGAAATTACATCTCAAAGGGTGCCTGAGAGACTTTTCTTTTGAAGGGTGGGTGTCTCTTTTTGGCAAGTGAGATTATCATTTCTTGAGGTGTCACAGTGGGTGGAGTTTACAACCTAATAAAGTAACACGGGTCACACAGGTGGCACTGGACTAGTGGTTCTCAACCTATGGGTCACGATCCCCCTGGGGTTGCATGGCCCACATTTACATTATGATTCAGAGCAGCAGCAAAATTACAGTTATGAAGTAGCAACACAATAATGCTTTGGATGGGGGTCACCCCAGCATGAGGAAGTGTATTAAGGGGTCCCAGCGTGAGGAAGGTTGATAACCACTGATCCAGAGGGAATTGAGACTTGTCTCTACTACAAATGGAGCTGACAGCTTGCCTGTGAGTGTCAGACATGACAGGTTTCTGGCTGGCCGAGGATGTGGTCGGCCGCTATTTTCAGACACAAAGGGGTTTTGTTCCTGGGAGGGCAACCTTGACAGCAAATGCCAACTGTGCTCAGGCTCTTGACTTCCAGCTGTTGAGAGACTTCAGTCAGGCTGCAGAGCAAAGCGTCTCTTTGCTTTTCCTGAGACCCCTTCCTTTTCCCTGTCCTCCTGTCCCAACTCGTCCACGTGAAGATCTCTAGACTGTGGACACGCCAGGAAAAGCCTTTCCGTGCCTTATAATCCAGAGAGAATTGTTCAAAATGTTTCTTTGACACTGTTGCCCTAAGACTTCTACAAGTTCCCCAGGACCCCTAAGCACCAGGCCCTGACTTCTGACCTTCTACTTCCGGAGACTAATTCAGCTCAGGGCGAGTCTTGCCGTCTGTGTAACCCAGACGTATGGTTGTTCATCCTGCAATCCTTGTGCTTAGGAGAAGACAGGAGGATCAGGAATTCAAGGTCATCTCAATTACACAGTGAGTCTGAGGCCAGCATGGGATATGTGAGGGTCTGTGTCAGAGAGAGAGAGGTGTATGTATATGTATGTAAGTATGTATGTATATAAACAGGCATATATGTATGTAAATCTCAAGCCAAAATGAAAACATATGCAAAACCTCATGAGCCATTGTCTTATTTTCTAGGAATTCATACTGATATATATTTGTTTGTTAAGTAGATTTAATGTTTTCTAAAATGGGGAAATTTACGTGGAAGAAAAATTGGGCAATTTCCAAGGTCCTTCTTGTTCATTATTCTGGAAACATCCCTCAGCCACTTCCACTGCCCTGAGCTAACCTGAACTAACCTGAGCTAGGTTATACCACCTCTTCCAGCCTTGCTTCCTTTTCACTTCTCACCTCTCTTTTCTCGGAAGAAAACCAAATTATGCAAAACTCACCACTATCATTAATACACACACGTGCATGTGTGCTTGAACAAATGCTTCCCATTTTTCACTTTTTTCTTTTTGTGTTCAAGAACCACAAGGAGAGGTCACCATTCTTAAGGATGGGCTCTTGGCTCTTAACCGCTCCGATTCTAAGACAGGCGGCCCTGATGCCCCACTCTCCACCTTGTGCCCGTAGGCGACCCTGGCGATAGGTTGTCGGCTAACTAGCTGCTCATTCCGGCTTTCTCACCTGAGAAAGGACATCTACCACCTCTTGTCCACACAAATGATGCAAGGATGACACACACAGCTCTTAGCCCCGTGCTTGGCACACACTGCAGGTGATTGTTGCATGTTCTAGCGTGTTCCTGCCCATTGACTTCCTGTTCTGACATGTAGGCGCCACTCAAGCGCCAGCATCTCCCAGCCAGCCAGCACTAATTGCTCTCTCTGGGAATTCTGCACTGGGCTGACACGTCCTTTTGGCAAAGAGGATGTGAAAGTGAGTAAGACAGTTGCTTAAATGAGTTTCTAATCTGGAGGGGAAAAGGAAAGGGGGTGTGTAGGCAAAGGGATGATCCAAGGAAGGAGAAACAGAGAGGTAATACAGAGCCGGCCTCAGGGTCTGAAATCTAAAATCAGCCCCGTGGACGTTGTCAGTCTCTTCTCCAGACACTTTTTAAAAATTGATTATGCTTTTCTGTTTTTGAGGTTTTGCCATTTTTATATAGTAGATAATTTCAACATACTGTTCAGTAATGAACAGTCACGGTTCATCTGGGGAAGAAGGGTTACTGTGAGTTCTGAGACAGTGACTCTACTCCAGAATATGGGCTTCACACAATTCAAAGAAGAACTAGGGAAGGAGCAGCCAGAAGAAGGAAGCTGAAGAGTCCAGAGAAGAATCACTAAGCCGGCCAGGCCCAGAGAACCCTGGCACATCCGGTCCAGTCCGGGAAAGCCGCTGTCTCCTGTGATTGTACCTCTGAGTTCACAGCCCTTCGTTGCTGCAGTCTGGGCTACCGATTGTTAGCAGAGCTGGCGGACTAGGACAGCTGGTGTTGGAAACCAGCCCCACTCCCCGACACACACCCCACACACACCACACCAGCCTGCCTTCAGCAACTCGGGCACCAACAACTACATCACCACCAACCACGGTATCCTTTAAAAGGTCCCTGTCATCACACTCAGCTGCCTTGTTCTCTTGCTCCATCTGTCTGTCTGTCTGTCTGTCTGTCTCCTCCTTTCTGTCCCATTCCTGTTCTATTCCCCTTGACGCGTCCCCTGATCACATGGCGCTCCACTCAACCACCTCTGAGGATTCTGATTTGCCCTCCCCGCTGAATCAGGTTAAGTTCCCTTGCCTGTTATTCACATCCCTCGGCGACCAGATCCCCAGCTCGTCTTCCTGGGTTTATCCTACTTCACTTCCTCTGCTTCAGACATCCATGCATCCCCAAATGGATTCTACCTTTTCCTATCTCGTGCCTCTGTGCAAACTCTGCTTCTAAGATCAAAAAATTACCCAACAGTCTTCTAGATTCAGTCCCAATAACACCGGCTTTCGATGTTCTCCATTGACACCTTTACATTAAAAAAAACCTATTATTCGTTCATGCCTGCATGTGCACATGTGTGCACATGCGTATGTGAGCATGTGTGTGAATGTGTACATACAAACGTGTGTGTAAGCATGTGTGCATGTGTGCGAACGTGTGTGTGTGCCTGTGTGTATATGTGCATGTGTGTGCTTGTGTACATGCACGCGCGTGCGCGCGCGCGCGCGCGCGTGTGTGTGTGTGTGTGTGTGTGTGTACACTGCTACACAGGTCTGGAAGTCAGATCATTTTCAGAGGCCAATTCTCTCCTCCCACAGTAGTTCCAGAGATAGAATTCATCTCATCAGGCCGGACAGCAAATGCCGCCACTCACTGAGCTATTCTCCCACCTCCTCTCGTGCCTTAGTCAAAGGGTCCTCTAAGCTACAGGTCCACTAGGAGGCACAAGAACGGCTGGGCTTCCCATCTGTGAGTTCCCTGTCTACAAGGTTGACCAGCTGTGGGTGGAGAGGAAAGGACTGATCTGGAATGTGGTACAGGCACATTCATTCCTGCCACCCCGGAGGCTAGAAAAGGAGGATCATGAATCTGAGGCTGGGCTGAGCTATACGGTGAGGTGATGTCACACACAAAGTATCCAAACAAAAGCTGAATTTGCACTGAACATATGCAGGCATTTTTCCCCCTTGTCACCGTCCCTTATCAATAGTATAACAACTGTTTCTACAGTGTCTGGAATTAACATAATCATTATATTAGTTATTAGGAGTAATCTAAAGATGATTTCAATGTTGTGCCCAGTCCATGGGAACCCCAAAAGACCGCCAGGGAGATCAACTCACCGAAATGCAAAAGCAAGGTTTATTATAGTGCAAGCCAGCAGGGACCTCACCAGCACAGCAGAAGGAGGAGGTACCCCACCCTTCTAGAGAGCGTTATTTAAAGGCAAAAACCAGTAAAGTGACATTAGCAGGGTTTGGGATGATGGGTTCAATCCTGATTGGCTCTTATCGAGGGACTCTTCACAAATTTTTATTTTTGAACCCCGCCTGTTGCTGGTCAAGTTTTCTTATTGCTGACCTTCGGGTGGGGACATTCTGCAGTTATCTCTACTTTCCAGGTGGCTACCCTGTTACCTTTGCCCCTAGCTGTTTCTGAGGACTGGAATGTTTTACAGGAAATAGCTTACACAAGACATAAGATGGGGCCAAGGAACTTTGGTTTTTCATTCAGGTATGAGGAAAGACATGGTGTTTTGCTGGAAGCTTCACCCCAGTCCCTAGCATCTGTGTACCCAAAGAGTCTGGAATGTTCAGATGGGAACTCCATCCCAAGCCCCTTCCCCCATCTCTCTCAAAACCCTACTGCATCTCAGAAAGCCCAAGAAATGATGACCCCTCCCCCAGAGATATTCAAGACCACTCCCACAGAGTATTTAAACCTTGCCCCCCCAAACAACAGACACGTGATTTCCTGTCTTCCTTTCCTATCTCTTCTTGGGGGGAGGGGGACTGGAAAATCATCCAAGATCATTTTATCCATTAAACCTGGGCTTTTTCTAATTTGGTGTGATTTGGTGTGGTTTGGATTGTTGTGCTTTATCAGGTACAGAAACTTCTCACAGAGGTTAGGTGCAAATATGATACCATCTCATGCAAGGGATGAGATTTTGGGCATTTGGGGGTTCAAAGGGAGACCTGGGTCCCACCCTGTGGGATATCAGGAACAGTTGTATGGTAGTTATCCAAAGGTGTTTAGAGACACAGGAATGTGGGCTGAGATCCTAGCTCCTCCTGGACAAGTTAATCTGCCATTTATTTCCTCAGAGCTTCCTGCTACTACCCAGGCAGGTTGGCAGGGCTCTGGAATAAACAGGAACCACACACCTTCTTATGGTGGTCTCAGAATACTTGGTCCCCAGTCTGTGGTTCTGTTAGGGCATGTTTGGGAGATGTGACCTTGCTGGAGGAAATATGTCAATGGAGGTAGACTTCGAGATTTCAAAGTTCATTCTCTCTGTTTCATGCCTGCAGTTCAAGATGTAAGCCCCCAGTTGCTGTGCCTGCCACCTGCTACTTCTGCTGGACCGGGAAATCCAAACACTCTTTTTTCTAATAGTTTCCTCAGTGTTGGTGCTTTATACAGCTGCAGGAAAGTAGCTACTACACTTCTGCAGATGGTAACGTCTCCTTCACCTTCGCTGGTCCTCACCCAGGTGCTCAACACATACCTGCTAATGAATGAACATGAGAAACCAGACAGCAGTTTTGACCTTAGATAACCCAAGGTCAAACCTAGGTGGTGTCCGTGCTGCTATGCGGAGGCTCAATAACAGAACACCCCTCCCTCCCTCTGCAAGATGGCATGAGATTAGAGCGCAGGAGCAAGCAAATCCAGCTTCCACTTGCTTTACCTGTCAGAGGAAAGTAAAGAGATCTAAGGAGCGGTCTGGGACACAGCCCCATAAGAGCCCCAACCAGCAAGATCTCAAGGATCAACAGCAGTACAGGAAAGATGGGGACTTGACTCCTCCTTGGCAGGCTCTTGCCTCCAGCCCTGGAGAAGTCGTTCTTCAACACAGGAAGCAAGAGGTCTCAGACCAGGCACACACTCTCTGACTAGTTGAGAGAGACAGAGAGAGAACACGTGTGCTGCAGCGCGTGTGGAAGTCAGAGGATAAGCATCCAGTCCGTTCTCCCCTTCTCCCTGCTGGGACAGGGTCTCTGATTTTGTGATGCTCCTGTGTCCATCTCCCACCTCAGTGCTGGAGCTCTGGGACTACAGCCGTGAAGTCACTGCATCCGGCTTTTTATGTGAGTTCCAGGACTGAAATCCAGGTCACCAGGCTTGTGTGGTGAGTCTGCTGAGCCACCCCCAGGTCTCAGACCAGGTCTATTTTTATCGGACTCCTGGAGAAAGAGTTCAGTTCACCTCGGCCGCTGCCGGAGTACAGGACATCACGAGCCTCCCCTTTGGAGACTCTGTTGGCAGCATTTAATGAATGTGCTAGTGGGCACCCTGTAGCCCAGCACTTCCCGTCCTGGGTTTCCAGTCTAGAAAGATGTTCTCAAAGGGGACTGTACAAGGAAGTGCATTGCTGCCTTGTTTATAAAACCAAGCAATTTAAACAATCCAGATAGCTGTCCGTGGTGAAGAAATGGGATCATTTAAGCATTAGAATGCAAAATAGCATACACAAAAGTATAAACTAGGTTTTTTGGTTTTTTTTTTAAGTTCCGGGGATGGAGCCAGAGTTATGTAGGTAGGTGTTAGGAAAGTTCTATACCATTGGTCTGCATCCCCAGCTCACAAAACATGGACTACATAGCCTAAAATTATAATCTGAATGAAGAAAGTGAGTTATAAAATGATGATCTCAACATTCTGGCATAAGAGCTATGTCATGTACAGTCCAGGGCTACATATGCAATCACGGTTTTAAACAATAGGTTGAAGGTGTTATGGTCTGTCCTGTCCCTTTAAGAGACAAGCCCCGCCCACTCCCCCCAGGCTTCCTTCTGCTTCCAGTCTAAGCTCCTTCTTTTCCATCTCTCTCCCAAAGAGGAAGCTTCTGCCTCTCTCCCTTCTCCCCACTTCTCCCCTTCCCTCCTCTCTCTGTTTCTCTCTCTCTCTCTGCCTCTCTCTCTGCTCTTCTCCCTTCTCCCCTTCCCCTTTCCCCCCTCATAACCCACTAAATAAACGCCCACTTTCTCTGCATAGTGTGCCTAATAGGTCTCTATCTCCCACCCACCACTACCTTCCTGGGACCGGCTGCCTTCGTGGCCCGTGGTGGTCTCATAGCCTGCTGCCCACTGCCACCACTCGGGAACCTGCAGCATTTTACCATAACAGAAGGAACACGGTTCTTTTTGTTTTTGTTTTTGTTTTTGTTTTGTTTTGTTTTGTTTTTCTTTTGGTTTTTCAAGACAGAGTTTCTCTGTAGCTCTGGAGCCTGTCCTAGAACTCGCTCTACATCTCAGAGATGGCCTTGAACTCACAGAGATCTGCCTGTCTGCCTCCCGAGTGCTGGGGTTAAAGGTGTGCGCCACCACCACCCCACGCCTGTCATGCCAGAAATCAGACACTGAGGCAGGAGAATAGCGTTCCAGATCAGCCTGGCCTGTACAATGAGAACTGGCTGCAATACGGTGTTTGTTTAAACACATGGGAACTGTTTCCTTAGTTCCAATTAATAATAAGAAAAAAAAAACCTTGAAATCTTAAAGTATAAATATCACAACTGAGCAGAAGGATAGATGGGATATAAGGGCATTTCTATATACAAAATAAGTAATTTTTCTAGGGTAAACAGAAACAGTAAAAGGCCTTTGAAGTTGACTCTCTCTCTCTCTCTCTCTCTCTCTCTCTCTCTCTCGCTGTATGTGTGTGTGTTGTCTTGCATGTGTTGGGTGGGAAGGATATTGCGTTTAAAAACAGTTGACCAAGACACTTCAGGAATATCCTTTTGCAGGCAACAGGAGTTAACTATTGTCAAGCCTTTTGAAGTTGAACATCTAGCCCACATTCTTAAACCTGTAATGCTTTCTTTGACACAGTGGTGAAATCTATATCCTCCAGACTCTAGGTGGAAACACATGTACAGAAGGGCAGTTTCCGGGGGGTTGTAAGCCCAAGGTTAAATCCCCACTATTACATGTGACTGGCCAGATTTTCAGATCCACAAGGCAGAAATCCATGAATGAGAGCTGGAGGGTAGCTCGGGGTTAGAGAACTCTCTCTTTTTCATGTGTGTGTGTGGTGTGTGTATAAAAGCAGCTGAATCATGAAACAGCTATTCATGGCTTAAGGGCCCTCCAGTTGCATCGT